>NC_139345.1:70318807-70551307 GCF_055883805.1 Amblyomma maculatum
AAGGGGTATTTCACAATTTTTGGAATCTAATTCGAAAGGCGTTCTCGGGGACACGTATGTACTAGTGCCCCCCCCCCCCCCCCCCCAAAAAAAAAAAATGAAATGCGGGCCTGTAGAAAAAGTGCTCTCCTTCGTCAGCGCTGCTAATGAGGCGAACACCAATGGTGTCAAGCTGAGCATCCGGGTGTTCCGCATACAGCCAATCATGCACGGGCGCATCCGCTTGCAGGGCCCGCCGCGAAGCAAACTTTTGGACGTTCATGCGCTCCGTTTCATTTTGGAGGTGCTAGTACAACATTTGGAAATCGCTACACTAGCATGTACGTACACTTGGGTTCACAATTCAAATAAAATATCCGCGAATGCATTGTTTGAAATCAGGTCATGTGCTTTTAGCCACCGTCATTGTTTGCAAGCGTGTGCAAGCTTGACATAGATTATCTCCGCACGGCACGACGCTTAAGCGATTTGATTAACAGACACTAGAGTTAACCTACAAACTTCAACTTTTCGGTCACCTGCACATAGGCGAAGAGGACAGATAATGCACCTCCGGCTTCGTCGTTCGATTTTATATTTACTCTCGTAGTTACTTATACGTGTAATATTCCCCCCCCCCCCCCCCCCCCAATCTCCTCATCCCCCGCCCTTTCTTTATACATATATTACTTTTTCACTTGTCGAAGCCCTTGCCAAAATTGACTTTAAAAATGTCGCAGTTCCCTGCTGCTTAACCTTCTTACTTATTTTTTCCCTTCTCATGTGTTTTTTTTTTCGGTCTTTGTTTTTAAAACCTACGCGAAATGTCTACATATTCAGTCCTTATCTTTTCCTCTCCTATTCTGACCTGTTAACAATTTAGCTCATATTTCCGTGTTTAAAAATCATTTGACAAAGGTTTTTTTTTTTTTTTTTCGAGCGTACTGTACACCACCTTTTTAGCGAAATAGGCAGCATATACTTTTACGTCACGAAGGCTTTCCGGTTGTTTCTACACCATTATTTTCTTATTCATTTTATAAATTCTTTCTTTGCATCTAGTTTCGGGTAAAATGCATATTGTTTATATTCTTCACAACGACATCTATGGTTGACTATTTTAATATAGTCTTTTGATCTCTACATTCCATATCATGTGAACGCCCAATCCTGTCTTAGAGATTCAAAAGTCAGTTGCAGAGAAAGAATGCCCAGATGTGTTTCGAAGAACCATTAGGAGCATGATAATTGCCATTATACTGATATTGCCGATGTCCCTGGAGTCGATCAAAGGTCTCC
The DNA here is from genome assembly GCF_055883805.1 of Amblyomma maculatum. Classification (NCBI taxonomy): domain Eukaryota; kingdom Metazoa; phylum Arthropoda; class Arachnida; order Ixodida; family Ixodidae; genus Amblyomma; species Amblyomma maculatum. The sequence goes on from NC_139345.1 coordinate 70,320,086, forward strand.
ACTCCGAGCTGCTTTTTTCCCGTGCCCTATGAGTACGCTGTGGCTTTACCTCCAGCCGCAGCAGCACTAGCTTATTACCTCTCCAACCAGAGCAACAGCGCCACATGCTCCTTCCGGGGACCTCGACCATATCTTCTCAAAATAGTTTACTTTAACTGCTTATCTTTATTTTTACCCCCAGCGGCTCTTGCGTCGGGCATTATGTTTCCTTAGAGCGGTCAGCAGCAACTATTCAAACATTAGCGCATGGGGACGGCAATCTGAGTACGCGTCAGCCAATCAGCCCTTCAATTTTACTTCCCTTTCAGCCAAGTCAGAACGATGGGGGACTGTGAAGAAGGAGGCCGCTCTTCCTAATGACACCCCGAGGTGGTATAACTGAGAAGCAGCTCAGCAGTTTCTGCTGTTTAAAAATATTGGAAGTGCCACCGTTTCGTGCATCAGCATATTTCCAGCTGGTTACAATTTGTAACATTCCACCCCAGGGATAACGTTAACTCATTTCATAGGGAAAATGAGTACGAGGACTATTTCTTTTATTTTTTGTAAATGTTATTGCTAGCGTTCAGCTCACAAAATACAGTGGTTAGGTGCGGTACACCAGTTTCATACGCGGCTCGCACTTACCTGTGTTTGAACAGCCATTGTCAAGGATGTGTATATGTATTTTGACACCATCCCTCGCCGACAAAACATTCTATGCGTGTTTCATCTCCACGCCTTCGGCGCCCGTGCTTTGACTGAGTGACGAAAAAATGTAATTGGGAAGTAAGGAATGGGGTGTTGTGGGCAGAGCCCCTCGTCTGACGCCTGCCGCTGCTGTCCGCTATCGTGTCAAAGCGGCCACTTCGGCCTCGAGTCCGAAGCTGGACTTCGCAGCCTGTCATCCCTCAGTATTATGCACTGTATATGGGTCGCCTGGTGGATTGCTTTCCAGGACCATACGAATTGGGCGGTGAAACGATGTACATTGCGGCCTTTAAATCAGACAATCCGGAAACTTGTTGGTGCTCGCACGGCGGCTGCGCTCTGTCCTTCTCGTCCTTCTTTTTAATCCTGATCGAGCTGTCAAGAGCAGCTCTGCTTTAACACGGAGAGTAAATGGTAAACGGCTGAGAGACTTCGTTTTGGAATCCCTAAACTGCATACGCCCTACAGCTAACTTGCTTGTTCTTCTTCGGAGAACGAATTTCCTCCGGAAGCGCTGTAGCTTCATCTCTATACTCTTAGCACAATATGGCCAAGACAGCGCGTGTGGAGTGGCTTAAGAACTGGGACACAAATGAAGTACATTTAATATCGTGCATTTTCTCAAGTTTAGACAATACCGCTTGAGTATCCTCGTGTCTTTATTGCCTTTGAGAATTCGAGTTTCTAACGACAGTATTAAAAGTTGCACGTGCATCTGGCAATCGCTTATAAGTTGATTTTAACAGTGCTGTAAATGAGGGCATTGCTGAGCAATCTTACGAATGAAAGAAACGGTGTTCAAAGCCGAGACGAAGTTCGGGAATCTACGCGCCGTTTTTATATTTATTTGTTTCCTTCTGGAACTATTAAAGTGAGTTCGCGACTGGGGGCTTTAGGTGGCACTTACTTTAGCAAAATGAAAAAGCCAAAAATAAATCGCCTACTTGATCAGTACAAAGCCCCCTCGCGCATTCTTCAAGCGCCTTGTGATATGCTGCATTTGAGTGACATTTAGGTAGCAAACGCGATCACGAGCTGCTGCGACAGGTTTAGTATAGCATTGGCACTAGAAAATAAATGTGTGTCCTTATTTTACCTTAAAGAACTATCGAAACGTTTACTCCGTTCCCATCACAGGCAGTAATCAAAACCGCAAACTGAGGCTCTTTCCACCTGCTATCTTTGTCGCCTACTCCGACTAGTGGCACTCACAGATCACAAAATAATTCTCCAAAAGGTTTATAAATGCAGTTACAGGACGAAAAATATGGACAGCGCTAACGTGGACAAGTTCCTCTAACGGGTTACCTAGCAAACGGTAATCAGGCGTTCAGTGTTTACCAAGGTAAGCGACGCTTGATACTTATGCATGAAGGCACCATGTCTATTTCTTTGACGACAGAAATAAATTAGGAAGCTGAACGTAGTGCTGCCTAGCATTTAGTATATTTTTATGTCAACCGCATAGAACTTTCAAATATTTCGCTGCAAAAGCTATACAGTTTTGGATTGAATGCATTAGTTCACACCGTCAAATCCAAACAAGAACCTTGAGGCTTTCATGAACTTCAGGATTGCATTGGTCAACCTAGATAACAGACCTATCATATTTAAGCCATGTACAGCATAGAGTACCCATATGCACGCCTACCTTTGCACGAGGGCGACCTTTGAACTTTGAGTAGCCATCAGGTGAAGCGTATGCAGCTCGATTGCTCAGCCGGAAAGCTATTGTCGTTGCTGTAACCCAAATTGACAAAAACGGTGGCGGAGAAAATACACACGTGCATTCGTGTCAATCTTCTGACAGAACACTAGTACATGCAGCTTTCAGGGCTGGTCATGCTATTTCGCCTCATATTTACCACCCACCTTCAAGTCAAAACCGTGGCTAGTTTGTAATAGCAATTAAAAATTGATGACATATTAGCGCCTCTGGCAAGTGTATGTGTCACCTGAGATGGGACATACTACGTAATCCTTTCCCCTCCCCCACTTCCAAAAAGAAAAAAAGCGAGCAAAAATATAAACACATGTGCGTATTTTTTGCGGTTTGAATGTACTTCGCGTCTACTCGGAAAGCGAAGCTTGAGCGTGCCATTAACGTTAACGTTTTCAATTTTGTATACCTCCATAAAAAAAGAAGTTTTCAAACTGTGCTGTACGACGGCCCACTACAAAATACAGGTATGAGGGTTGGCGTAGCGGCGAGCTTCGGATTAATTTGAAGCATCTACGTGTTTTCTAACAATTTCTGGCAGCAGAGCACTTGGGAGTGTTTGTATTTCACTTTTGTCAGCAGGCGAATGTCATACCACTAAGATATTACGCCATGAAAGTCGATTTTTTATACTAATTGAGCGTGAAAATTGAGGCTATGTATCAAGTGCATAGCACCCCTTTTGATTAAAGAACCACGAACCTGTTTTGGTGTATGACATGCAGAACAGAAAAAGTGCGGGGTTTGAAATATTTGCCCAACGGAAGCGCCCTGAGTTTCCATCCCGATGTTTCTGGCTGACTTTTTAATAAGCAAAAGGATGAGTTTTCAATACAACTGTCGTATGTGCCTTCATTAAAAAAAGGCAGACACAATCGGGGTCAGCGGTTCTTCAAAGCTGCAGTAAACAAGAGTCTTGTAATAAATGTCCGAGATGAGTTTCGTCAAAGGAAAAGAGTGCAAGGAAGTCTTCTTCGTTTCGGCTTTACCTAAGGCTCCTGAAGTATTCCAAGAGCCCAATTACCCCTGGCCCGTATCTCACATATTAGCTGGGTGCTCAGAGGGACACGCTTCGAGAAGAATTTTAACAAGATAAACGATCGGTACGCATTAAGTCCGTTCGGTACGTCAATACCGGCTGCGGCATCAGGCTCAAGAGAAGAATCTCCCAATTTCATGCCCGCCGGCGGAAGCGCCTTTGCTTCGTCTGTTTTTTTTTTTTTTTTGTTACCGTCCTGATACAATCAGAAATTATGTGTTTTTTTTTTTTTCGTTGGCTGTCAGCATGGGTGCGAAAGTGTTGCAAGGGTTTCTGCTCTTGCAGGATGGGAGGCTTACCAACCTCCTGTTCGCCTTTAACTTTGTCTGGTGAATGTGTTCGCACACTGCAGAAGTAGCTATATATGCACTGCAGATTATAAATCGTTATTTTAAAGTTTTTTACGTTGAAATGAATGCGATAGGACCTAGCGTCTTCCCTAAAGGAAATAAAGCTCATAAATGCTAACTGAGTAGTGTCTTCTTCTCAAAGCCACATTGCAACAAACCTATTAAGTCTCGTGAAAAACAAAATATATCCCTTAAGCCCCAATACTTGTCTGGGCTTGGGTTAAGATAACATTTTAAGCGCCAAATCTTTTCCGCCATATTCCTGAATGTACAATAAAGCCCCGACGTCTAGCTTCGACTACTACTGAAACACCTCTGCTACCTCCATACTCCGAGTATTCTTTCCTAAGAATGCTTCAAAAGCAGCGCAGAACAAAACTACGCCAAATTTCACTACGCATGCAGTGGAACAAATTCGCTGCTTGAAGTCATTAATTGTCTCCTAAATTGCACCATCTTGTCAATACCAGTTACTTAAAACATTTTTTGATCACAAATGTTAACTTCCAGCGAAGCAAGCCGAAATGGAAGTAGTTTTCGTGATAACAAATTTGCTCCTCATGACAAGTTACATGAACACTCATGCTGTCAACTGCATCACAGGGCGGAATGGATGATCTGCAAAAGAGGAAAAATACGCAGTATGTCGAGGAGCACCCTCCTGCATCCTAATTACTTGTCGCGATCACGCAGGTACAGATGATCCGCTTTCTTCTCTTGAGGGGACAGTGCTCCATGAGCAACGCGGGACACGCGGCCGTTGCCGTTTGTTCTGCTCGTTGGAGACCTCCGCGGATGCCACTGTCGCATGGAGTGGGCGGCAGTGATGCTGCTGTCCTATTCCGAAGGGAGCGTCTCCAAGAACTTGTGCCACTTAACATTCGTTCCGTTTTTCCCGTGTCTGCCTCGCATCCCCATAGGGTCACCTCCTAGTGATGTATTGGGCTCTTGTTTCAAAGTGACACTGCGCGCGGGAAGCAAACGGGGAGGCGGCCATCGACTGGGGCGCAGCAGGTGTGTACGTTTTTCTGCCCGGGTTCCCCGAACCCGGGTAGGGAAAGCTCGCACCTTGTATGTTTTTACGAGTCCAGCAGACCCGGAAGGATTGCCGCGCTCGCCTGTCCGGTGCCGACGTACGCCTCTGAGTCGGAAGGTCTTGATTTCGCATGGTTCTCTGTCACCGCCTAGAGTGCCGGCGACAAAGCACGTTGAGCCATCGACGTACAATCTGTGTCGTCCAGGTATGCTGTGCGCAAACCTCATCCACCCTCATCTTGTCTGGCGCGTAATTTGACCCTTTGGTTAGCCGTGAGACCCGCGAGCTCCGCTGTGAACGTCTGAGTAGCCCTTGCATCGGGTGCGGAGAACCGTCATAAAGCGAAGGCAGCGTGAAACGCTCGCCGCCGCACAGTCGCCGGTTTACTCCGACTAAGTCACGTGTCCTTGATTTTCTCGCACAATTCAGCACAATTGGCAACACAAAAAGACTATAGTTCAGCTTGCCATCATTCTTCAACTAGACCGTCGCCTATAGTTTAGGCAATTTTTCTTTTCTAGCCGTTACTCCTAATTGTCCTATCCACGATGTTTCCGACTGCTTCGATCAGCGTAGTTCCTTTGTCTCGTTGCAGACAGAAAAACACCCCGGCAAAAAAGCATTCATAACTTAACTGGTCGCCACCGTTAACGGGGGCTGTCAAAAGCCCCAAACGATAACTTAAAAGGTCGCTTGTTTAAAATATTTTCCATTCTCCTCTGGTTCACTACATATTCGAGCTATGAAGTTATATCGAGTTGCAGGATTGCTTTTTTTTTTTTTTTAATTATTTCGTGTTGGCGTTACCTTTTCACACTCTCTAATAAACATTTGCGCTGCACTAATGTTAAGATTCCTTCATCACCTTCACCTAAATGTTGGAGACGTGAAGTTTTCTAAAACAGTTTTGCAGTCAGAAGCTTCTGTGAACAGTGCATGCAGTTGAGAAATCTATCAGCTTAACCGACTGTTTTTTTTTTTGTTCACGGTTTCATTCCCTCCGCCCCCTCCCCCCCCCCCCCCCTCCCTCCGGCTGTAATTTTCCCACGATCCCACCGTACTTTCTTTTATCATCTTTCGGTGCCATGTAAATACATGTTTGCAGCTTGCGTTATCTACAGCTATAGCATCCGTGGCATAGGAATAATCTCTGATGGAGATTTTTCTTTTACTCAACATTTCTGGAATGTCTTAAAACCCAGCTTTCAGATTTCTTAAGAGCGCAGCTCGTGCGCAAAAATATTTCTTCTGTCTATAATTTATTGTGTCAGCATTGTCTTTAGTAATGCTGTGTTAGACCGTGTCGTTCTCTTATTGCTGCAGAAACAGTGCAGAAGGATACCTACCGACCATCACGGTAGAGAGAGGGATACCGCCCTCTGAATTTGCTGACAAGAGGGATTGGCTGGAGTGCGAAACGTCAGCAAAAATGATTCAAGAACTGAGACAAAAAACTGGTAAGACTACATAGTAGGATTACAATAGATTTGGTGTTAAAATACAATCAATAGTCAAATAGGTCGCGAATGGAAAGCAATAAAACTAGAATTGAAAGATTGGCGACTAAACGAAGAACGCGGTCCCATTTCATCCGCATTGGTCCAATCGACTATAGCTAATTTTTGCCGTTGGATACTAGGCACTCCTCCCCTTTTGCCATTCCTTCCCCACTTGGATGGGGCGCATGCACTGGTGCTATCAACGGCCACTCTCCTGATCTCTCGCTACTGACGTTGACTATGATATTTTCTCTTCTTTACCGCTCCCTACTCTCCCTCTAAAGGTGAGTCCTGGGGCTGATGCAGCGCTGATGCATTATTGTATGTGGCTACTACTGCTTCTGCTTTGAGAGACAAAGCCAAGCTGTCACGCATACAAATGCTGACAAATAAGCCACTCCTTCAATCTCTGGGATGAAATCAAGTTCATTTACATATATAATGAGCAGCTGCTGACTGACAACCCCTGCAGGACCTGACGCACATTAAAAAATTTTTTGCGAGTATTCCGCGCGCTTCACAGGTTCACGGTGGGCCTGAAATCACGTATCCTAACCCAGAAATAAGTTAAATTTAATATATAGCGAAGCAGTCTACATCGCATTGCGATTTCAAGTAGTGTAGTCCTACTTCTGTGCATATTCCCGGAAACGTCGATTCTAAATCATCTCTCAATTTTTGGTGTCGGAGAAACTGAATACGTCGCTATGCTATCTGCTTTAGCGCGCGAAAGACCAGTGTTTTCGATGTACAGTGTTTCAAATATTTTACTCATATTATTTTGTGTACAGCAGCACGACCTTTATAATTAAAGACTAATGAGACGACAATAAAGGACACATCCTTACATTGTCAATAAAGCATATACGACATAAAGCTGGCGGCTACACAGAAGCAGTTGAAGGCGGTGTTGCCGGAGGCTGATCTGATTCGGCGCTTGAGATGGATAGGTTGTGGGATTCGGGCTTGCTGCGGCTGCCCTTTGCGCGGCCGCCGCCCGCTACCCACTTGTTCTCCTCGTTCCCTTTCTCCCGCCTGAGGCGGCGGAGAGGGGCTCGGACGACTTGTCACTGTCGTTCGGGCCACAGCTACGCCCTGGCGTCCCAGTGGCTGTTCTCATTGGCGCCTTTTGGCGGGAACACGGCACCGCTTCGAGGGCCGCGCTCGCGCGACCCTCCGAGCGGGGCCCAGGGAGAGACCCCTCCGAGACATCGTAACGTGCGTACGCTACTGTTCTTGTCTGCCGGCCTTTGTCCGCGCAGACCAGTGTGTACTCGAGTTCGTCTGCTCCGGGTCGTACCTGAGAGCGCGACTCGAGCCTGTCGATCGTGACCCAACGATCCGCGACAGGCGTACCTTGCGGTGGTTGCCCACTCTCTCTCAAAGCAACCCTCTGGTCACTGCGAGAGAGAGATCACAGCACGCCCTTGCGTGCTTGCGGCGCGCACTCCGTGTCACTTGTGCGTTTTGTATATTTTGTGTGTGTGTGCGTGTGTGTGCGCGTGTGTGTGTGTGTGTGTGTGTGTGTGTGTGTGTGTGTGTGTGTGTGTGTGTGTGTGTGTGTGTGTGTGTGTGTGTGTGTGTGTGTGTGTGTGTGTGTGTGTGTGTGTGTGTGTGTGTGTGTGTGTGTGTGTGTGTGTGTGTGTGTGTGTGTGTGTGTGTGTGTGTGTGTGTGTGTGTGTGTGTGTGTGTGTGTGTGTGTGTGTGTGTGTGTGTGTGTGTGTGTGTGTGTGTGTGTGTGTGTGTGTGTGTGTGTGTGTGTGTGTGTGTGTGTGTGTGTGTGTGTGTGTGTGTGTGTGTGTGTGTGTGTGTGTGTGTGTGTGTGTGTGTGTGTGTGTGTGTGTGTGTGTGTGTGTGTGTGTGTGTGTGTGTGTGTGTGTGTGTGTGTGTGTGTGTGTGTGTGTGTGTGTGTGTGTGTGTGTGTGTGTGTGTGTGTGTGTGTGTGTGTGTGTGTGTGTGTGTGTGTGTGTGTGTGTGTGTGTGTGTGTGTGTGTGTGTGTGTGTGTGTGTGTGTGTGTGTGTGTGTGTGTGTGTGTGTGTGTGTGTGTGTGTGTGTGTGTGTGTGTGTGTGTGCCGCTGAAGGATGGCGTTTCAATAAACGTCTCCTTCGTGAACTTGGAGGTTTGTGTCCTTGCAGCGAAGTGCTCTCCTCCCGGTGGAGGTTGAGTGCGCGCTGCGGTGTTTCAGTGTGCGCGTGGTGAGGGCTGATCGGGGCTTCGGCTCGCGCGACGCTCGAACCCGCGGTGGTTGGTGGCTTATGTCCACGTAGGAAACCACAAGGTGGAAGAGTATTGCTTCAAGTGATGTGAGTTGTGATGAAACAAAGCTTCTGCGTATCCCTGTTCAACACAAGACGGGTGGCTTCTAGGAGCTGCAGACTGTCGTAATCCCGCTGCGAACACGGAAAGGTGCATGTTGGCGCCTGAATAATTGTGGGGGACTCAGTGCAAGAAGCTTCACCCAGTAAGACGCGCCACACTCGGGCAAATCAGGCGGTAGCGTCTGGCGCCGAGAAGAATGAATGAAAATATACTTCCATAAAGCCCATTGCTTAGGAAGGCTGCGTCTCTGCTTTTCCGGTGCCCGAAGGTGTCATAGTCATAGCTTTCGGCAATCTTTCCTGTCTCATTGCATCCATCGCCAGTGCTCACAGTCATCCTCCTTTACTTATATATCCCTGGCAGATTTGAAAGGGCTGTACTATTTTGGCCGAAGAAATGGCATTTATCCTTTCGGTGGAGGCGGTGGCATGTTAAAGGCCAACAATATATGTTTTATAACGCGATCAGCTTAAGTGAAGTTCATATGTGAGCTTTCTAGCAAAGCATGCGAATGGCTTTTGTGACATCATTCGAAATGACAACGCAATCACCGAAAAAGCCATCATGACGACCTGGCTTCTCCGAATCGCACAACACAAGGTAGGTTCATAATCATGTCCTTACGTATGTCGACGCTGCATTTAGAGCTATGAAACGTTCGCTTCAAGGAAGAAAACCAGGGCTAGGGTAGATGAAGGCGACTGGACGTTGTTTGGGGACATAGCATGACATATGGTAGGAAGTTGATGAATGCAGCGGGCTCACTGAAAACATTTTTGTCGACACAGATTCATCTTGTGCACGCGAATGGAAAATAAAATAATACGGACATCAGCAGTCTAAATAGCAATGATGCAGTTACTAAACTTCTCCGTATTTATCTAGGGTTGCGAAAAACAAGCCTAAATGCCATCGGGATTTTATTCTTTGGCTACAACCATATTTCAAACTTTAGTGTAACAGTATACTTGTCTTGCTCAGCATAAAACTTCATAGATCTGATGTCTTGAATCTCGTCGCATTCTTTAGAATCGATATCAGCTTCCCTTTTATAGTCTTGAAGCCTCCACGCAGAGGTGACGCAATCGTCACTGGCGGAGCGATCCTTGCGGATGCTTATATTCATAGAGTGACGCAAATTCACAAAAGGGCTCAAGCCAACATTTCCTTCTTGAGTTTTTTACGCGATAAAAACGTTCCGGGGTAGATCTTCGCATATTCAAATACTTTAGAAGCATGTCTGCGGGAATAACTACCTGAACCCGTTTGTATATGCTTTGATGATTATTCCCCGATACGTAAACGCTTAGTTTTGCGGAGCACGTCTTTTCAGACAAATGGGTTGTTCATTTAAGGAGTAAAACAAATGGGTTGTTCATTTAAGGAGTAAAAAAGAAAGCATGCTGGCATAAACTATAGAACTAAATTATGGTAAGCATTTACCGGCGCTCTACAATGCCTGCAGTTCTGAGCCACGATTTTTAAATATAAAGGATATGGTGGAGGTAGGAATAAATAGATCATGAGACTACGAAAGCACTTTAGACGAAAAAAATGCATAACGAATGCTTAAGTGCGACTTCAATATCATTTCACTAAGTAACAGCGGAATTCTTCGAGCATAGATGTTTTAGTCACCCGCTTCTTAACTGATGTATCATGCATTCACTACCACAAGTTTATCTGAGACCGGCTGTAAATGTTAATTCTGCACCGATTGATTGTATGTTTGCATGTATATGTTTGTGTTATTCTAAGGAAATATAAAGACAGCCGCCTGTTTGTGATGTTATGCATCGAATTTCAAAGCTCTACAAAACCTTTTGCTGTCTAATGCTAAGCTTTCTCATGCTGATAGATTATGTTCTACAAACAACTAAATGCGCGTCCATTAGTTGTAGCATTTACATTTCATCGACACTGTAGGTGCGTGTGGAGTTTCTTCTGTAGACGTCGGGTGAAGCGGATAAGTATTTCTCTACTCATATTCTGTTAGTGATGTCGAAGAAACGCCACAAACAACGCGAAGAATCGGTCTGGTCGCCTCCGTCTTGCGCATGCAAATTTCGCTGAGATAACATTTTTGAGGTGAAAATCTAGAAACAGTCGGGAGCATCACTCTTGAGGAATCGTGAAAAGTTTTTGCGAGGGCTTCGAGTGATGTTGTAACCGGAGGTCGATTGCCATGGAGAATTCCCGTTCGGAAGCAGTTTCTATGGTTGTTTAAGCCTAATGCACAGCATACGAATTCCGACCATTTCTGGTAAAGCAGACTCAGCTTCTCAGTGCGCAAATAAGCACGCACTGACATACATATATATAAAGAGAAACCACTTTAATCAACAACTTTGTTTTAGACGCTAAGGAGGGAACCAGCCTGTTTCATCTGGTACAATTAACCCTATAAATGGCCCGACGTCAAGCAGGCAATTCTGTGGGGTGCTGGTAGATGACGAAATGAAGATGGGGAATCGTCTAGTTGTATTAGCATGTGTAGAGGTAATCTAGGACAGGAGCAGCGCTCTCAGTGGCCTTATCTCACGAGCAAAGGTGCAAGAGATAGTCGTCGTCTACTTACCATAACTACATGCATGAATATCAATTTGGTGCCTGCGGTCTCTTATTGTTCAGTGCACTCAATCGGGTAAAGCGTTATGAAGACACATACAGCCCTATATTTATATACCCTGCGGTTGGCCCTGATGAGTGCTTAGGCTTTTCTTTAGGAAAATTCTAATATAAATAAATATTGCTGCACCTTAGATGTGTCCGGATAGGCGAAACATATCAGTCTCCAAGTAATAGCATGAAAATTGTCATCGTAAACAGCGACGCTTTTGTAGAGAAAGCTGCACTACGCTACCCTTGAGCATTTCGCAGGCGCCTGAAAAAGAGTAGCGGTGCCTGAAAAAGCGTCCCGGCCTAGCAGCCGGTTTCGCCAACTTGGGCCTCTCTTTTCATGTTTGAATGTGGAATGTGGAAGGGTGACCTTGGAATCAGCTTATCATGACATTTTAATTCACGTTACCAGCGTATGCCACGCAGTCACGTTCATGAAAGGCATGGAAGTGTGTTCGTCGGATGTCGTCTCTCATCCTCTCTCGCCTCTTAATTCTCGTTATATTACCCTTTCCAAAAATCTTAATTTTTTTTACTGTTTTCTACCTTACAAGGCTTTCCTTTACTAAAAAAAAAACCTCCTTTCCACTTATGTTTCAAAGTTCGCAATAGATAACCAAGTCTTCGTGACTTGGTTATATTCTCTCAGTTCACTGCGAAGCGGTTTCTTTCATCTATTGCACCAAGCAATGAGCTCAAGTTTGCCTCTCACGGTGTAAGATCTAAGTTTAATGTTTTATTAGGTTTCTATATGTATTTTTCTCTCTGGACCTAATAGTCGCTTTTACTTTCTCACACCAAAAGCCAAAAAATGTGTTTTGGCACTCGTTGCACTTTTAGTGAGTGCTTAGTTTTCCTGCTCTCATGCCGGGTCCTATTGTGGAGGTAAAAGTGAAACGGAGTCTTTTCAATGCCTCTCCGCCTCAGTTCCCTTCACTTTCGTGGCGGCTGCCGCATAGTTCAGCATTGCAGTAATAACGCATCCTAGAAATTGTTTGTGTCTGTGTGTGTGCAACGCCCTATTTTGTCTCTCTCTATTTGATGACAGGAACATTTCATAACCTGACGCACAAAACGAAAGCAACATATAATTTTTTAAAGCTTGTACTAAGTCATAATATTTTCGACGACGTCCGCGCTGTGCACTCATTCTGTCAGTTGTAAAGAGAAGCTTGCTGCGGATGACTTGAATGTCTAGACCGACAGAATGGAGCGTGGTGAAACGATGATGAAGAATTTTTCTGATGCAAGGGCTCTTTCGGATAAACGTGCGCAATGAAACAGGCGCCTTTTCGGTCTTTATTAAAGATTGGCTCAAACAGCCATTTTTCAAGCGACCTACCCTGTTTAAGCGAGGTAGAATGCCGGAGGGATGCTTGTATACCCGTTGTATCACCGGTTAGGTACCCGCTGTTACTGGAAATCTAACCCCGCCCTTTTCTCAAGCGAGGCGGGTGCATGTAGTACCACTATACTACCACTGTGGCAAATGGGGCTTAGTATGACAGCTTGTATATGTATTCTCTATTGTTAGAAGGAGCTCGAAATCCCCGAGGGTGGCATTAGCTTGGCTGTTGGGGGCCTAGCGCAATGCATCTGAATTCCCAAGAAGAGGCTTTAATGTTGCAGCGCGTAAAAGCGGCCAGACAAGCAGGACCAAGGAAGAAAACGTGCGCGTTAACAAAGAAGCTCTGTTGATGGTGAACTTTCAGGTGGGAAGGCCCCGCCGCCTAAATACACACATAGCCCAACGGGAAACAGTACGAAGAGGCACACACTTCGGCACGCAAATCGCGTCAGTGACTGTAATGATAAGGCAGACACGCCGGTGTAGGTAGAACCTCCTAGCTTTAGCGGCCTCCGCAAAAACACATTAACACGAGTAAAGCATGCGCACAAACCCAGGTGACGTCAGCGGAGGTTCTTCCCAGTCAGAAAAAAATACAGAAAAGTGTTTGTTGTGATGACAGAATTTCTGCGCGGTTTTCGATAAGAGCCCTGTTGTGACAACAGACTTTCTGTAGAGCTATCACAATTTCAGCAGTTACAAAAGTACTGCAAAACTACAGAAAACAGAAAACTACTATAGAAACAACTAAAGGGCTACAGATAGGCACCTACGAACAATAAGAAATTCGACGTTTACGACAGAACTAGAGAATATTTTGCAGTATTTTAGACACAGTCGTGTAGTTTTTTTTTCTACTGGGTTACACTTATAGAACAGTCATTAATACGCAAAGATTGAAAAATCTATGAAGTTCCTCTTTAATGTCAAAAGGATTTCTGAGCTGACGTCACACTAAGCAGATCTACGGTTTCGCGTTTCTGGTTTCGGATTTGTGTTTTTTGTTGCCTTAAAATTATTTTGGTGTTGTTATTCGAAATCTCGTGTTTTTCATAACAGACAAGTTTCCAGAAATATGAAACGGTCATTAATTAAAAATGGTTGAAAAACCACCGGAGTTGCTTTTTAAGGTCATCTATAGCGTTCCCCAATTTTCTTTTGTTCGAACTGCATAACTCCGCTTTATAAACTGACCTGACAATAATGGTGGCAAGAATTAGGATACAAAGAGAAGTATCACGAGCAATTTTCCTGTGCTGTCAGCAAAAGTAATGGTGCGCTTTTCTTGAATGCACTGATTGGCGGCATTAATACACCCAGCTACATATCACCGATCAAAGAAGCTGCACATATTGTTTCGGCACAGGGTTGGAAGATCCACTGTATGGCTCACAGTCAAACAAGGGCTCCTCGGTGGTGTGCAGAACCATGAAAATCTCACAACACTGAATAAAGCTGCGTCGCAACAGCAAAAGCCGGCGCGAAATTAGTCGCAAAAAAGAATGTTGATAAAATTTCGGAGCCTGCAAAACGAAATGTACGAATTCAACATAGATAAAAGTGGAAGTGAAAAACTAGGAACAAAAAAAAGAATCCAGTGTTTCAAGAAACGTTTGATATTTATATTTTTATTCACGTCAGAATGAAAGCCTCAGGTAAACGTTAAATTTTGTAGGTAATTTAAGATTTTTGTAGGACAGTCTTGGTAAGAAGATTGTTCGCATCATTACCCCCGTTTAAAAATGAACAAAGGGTTGCCGCAGATGCCAATAAAATCCAGGCGGATTTAGGCACGCTTATTTCTTTCCTACGGTAGACAGCACAGGAGAACCCCTTCTGGAAAATAATGGCGAACAATACGACACAATTTTTTGGCAATCCAGCTGATCTGTAACCATTGGATGAAGTCTTGTTCTCTTCCTGATTATCTGACACCGCGAAGTCCGGATGGAAGAGTAACCACACCTTATTTTCCATTTGTGCCAATTAAGTCGTCTTTAGACGCCCCTGCAAACCTTCGCAGCACCGCTTTCCTGTATTATCATCAAACCGTCCTCATGCTTTGCTGCTTCCAACATTTTAGCGCCAGATCACAGTGAAAACTGTGCGGATCACAGTGGAACTGTGCGGAATGAATGTATTCGTTATGCTGAACACATCAGTGCGTTAAGAGCCTAGCTGAAATGTTCTCCTATTTTTGTGCAGCTTAACTGTCAATAATTTCTCTACTAGATCTGGGCGATTTCTGCCACGGGCCGCTACTATAAAGACAGAGGTGTCAGCAAGGTCCGGACAGTGTCTGCTTCAGGCGCCTAGGTTGCCGACGCTACCTATCGCCGCAGCTGCTGATGCCGTTGATGGGCGTCGTTTGGGGTCGCCCCTAATGGCCGTCGTAATGGTTGCTGCCCCTAACCTTTACAGTTGCGGTTAGGCTTCGCTAACGGCACATCTTGCACAGGCTCCTGTATCGTTGCCCGAATTGTGATCGTTCGCGGGCAGCCAAGCTTAATCATTCTAGAGCCCTCGCTTATTTCGTATCGTTTTAAAATAATTGTTCGCGTTTCTCTTTTCCTTTGCGCGGCTCATAGTGCATTTATGTTCGCCACAGCCTTTTCACTTTACGGCTAGACCACGTAGGTAAGTTGCTATGGTTTTGTTAAAACAGAAGTTTTCTGTGAGCTTCCTACCCTATTGCATCACACCCATAATGTTGGTGCTTAAGTGTCCCCTTTAATGCTGTTAACACTACTTTATAGAAATCGCATGTTTCTCACACCTCATGCAACCTAGGTTCCATACCACTCGTGCCGTTCCGTGTGCTTAAGTTCTGGACTGTTTTTATCAAACTTAGTTCATTCTTTTTTCGATTTTAAAGCGACTGCGTTAAAGGTGCCGTTCACCAGAAATATGGCGTCATTTGCCAACGTTAGAGCTAACTCTGTGAGGCAAAAATCGCGAGCATTACGTTGGAAACCGCCATCTGGAAACTGATATGAACGAGTACTAACTGGACGTAGGACTAGCGGACATTACGTTTGGCAGGAGCTACCAACTCGGGCTTCTCCATTCATATGGGCGGTGATAACAGAATCAGTCGGTCGGAACCGCTGCATTCACGTTACCACACAGGCACGTAAAGACGGCTTGGTTACAGTGGACTTTATATTTATATGTGAGTTGGTGGCTTACGCTCCCTTATAGACGAATCTCAAGTGTACCCCATAACTGTATTCAGGGTGGCGTTTTAAACTGCAGTGTCTGCTATATCTTCTTAAGACAGGCAGTAGCCGAAAATTGAGACCACGAAAGGAAAATAACTAAGAGAATAAGATTGGGACTGAGTTCATTTGGCATGTACTCCCAGAATATTACTAGCAGCTCGCCGGCATCGTTAAAGAGGAAATACATAACAGATGCATCTTACCGGTGCTCACTTATGGTTACGAAACGTAGAAGCTGAAAAAAAAAGGGTTCTACTAAAGTTAAGGACAACGCAGGGAACTATGGAAGGTAAAATGGTGAGAGTAGCATTAAGAGACAGGAATCGTGCAGAGTGGGTCAAAGAAATAACTCGAGTTACTAATCCCTTTCTAGCCGAACTCAAGAAGAAGTGGGCATGGGCAGCACTTTTAGTGCGAAAAGGGGACACTCGATGGTCACTAAGGGTAATTTACAAGGGAAGGAAAGCCTAGCAAAGTGGCCGCAGAAAATTAATTGGGCGGATGATGTAAGGATGCTAGTATTGGGGTAAGAGGATGGAGCTAGCACAGCTATAGATTAATTCCTGGAATATGAGAGAGGCCTTGGCCCTACAGTGGGTATTGTTCGGCTGATGATGATGACCTGATGTATATTAAAGCGGCTAAGAAGCGTCCTATGTGATTTCAAAGCTTTATTACTTCAAAGACTATTGCTACACCAACAGGAAATTACGGGAGCTAAAAGCGTAGTTTAAGACGCACTCAAGTATTCTTCAGCTCATAAGCTGCCAGTGTAATTCGCAAAGAATCGCTTGGTCCAGTGGTACGGCTATAATATTTTCATCCATCGCTAATCCCTGTTTCTAATTTTTTTTTTCAAAGCCCGATAGCACTAAAGGCACCGTTCACAAGAAAATCCGGCATCGGCATTCTCGGCGTCAGCGTTGCAAGGGAAAATCATGATCATGGCGCTGACAGGTGGAAGCTGCCAGCCGACATGGCCGCGAGTTGCTTGAATGTAGGGTTGCCTGACGTTAGTTTGGCAGGAGCTGCCAACTCTGGTCTCTCCTTTCATAGAGAAGGGGGATATCAGAATCAGCCTGCCAGGACCCTTGCATTGTGAGTAAGACCCTTACGCTACTCTTGGCCACGCAGGCTCCTTCTTACGGCTTAGTTAAAGCGGGGCTTTATATGTAGGCTGGTAGCCTACACTACTGCGTTATATCCTTGAAGGCGGAGATTAGACTTCCTCTTTAAATTTTCCTTTCCGTCCTCGGCTAAATAAAGAAGAGGAGGAAGAAAGGGAAGTAAAAATAGTACTGCATTAACCTTTATTCACTGCTTAAAATAACCCCACGCCAAGCGTAACCAAAGCAGGAGACAAAGATGAATTCGTGTTCTACCCGAGCGCTGATCCTGGTTGCACGATTATGTTACTGATAATTGCGGTGCTTGATAATACGGCTGTATTGCTCACATCTGTAGAATTCTTGTGAGCATTTAGGAGACCGAACAGGGAACGGAAACTTTAGAACAAAAATACTCGCAATTCAAAATGAGCAAGCGGCACATTACTGCTGATGCTTGCACTTTTTGTTGCAGAATTAAAGCTGGTACTGGTATTCCCTTCTCCGTTCCACCTTATCTCCAACTTGAGCTCCGTAAAATTTACTCAAGGTAATTTATTTTATTCCAAGAAAGTGATCTTAAAAGGATGTTTCTGGCATCTCAAGAATCAATTCTCGACCGAGAAACGGAGCACCATATGCAAGAAGCCTTGTAACCGAAATAACTTTGAGGAATAATAAGCGCGCATGGTATAGGCAGAAAAGAAACAGCTGTCCTAAGTCCGGGAAACTTTTTCAGGCTCCAATCACCGCGTTTTGCGCAGATCGTTTCATTTGTTGCTGGTGATCACCAGCTTGGTTGCGGCCTGAGTTCTCTTTCTCTAGACTCGGTGGAACTTGCTATGCTTATAGCTCTGGGCTATCCTCTAAGAAAGAAATTCCTGTGATCTTTCTGGATTGTGTGCAGAACTTGTAAATTATTATAGCAGTCTTCAAAAATTTAAGGTAGCCTAGTGATTTCATTGCGATTCTCCGATATCCTGACAATGAAAATTTCACATCCTTCCTTTTGTAGTAAATGTCTGTATAATCTGATATAAGTCATTTGGACTTGCGCAACTGACTGGAACCGAAAACTGTGTTGTCTTGGGATATTACATTTGAACCCAACTCGTTTACTGCAATCGAAACCAAGTCGATTTTTCAAGAACGTCTCTCTGCTTGGCACAACACTCTATTAAACATGTTCTTGATACGCTCCAGAGAGATCGCGTTTGAGAGAATTAGCGGGTATAAAAATTTGGGGCAGACATTGTAGGCAAGCATTGCCGTTACGTTACTGTGAGCAATAAGACAGTGGCTCTGCACGCACACACATAAGCAAGGAAAACTAATTTCTTTACCCTGCCTTACGCTTTGTCCTCGACCTATAAATTTTAGCAATGCTTCTAAATAACTCTAAATAACGGCCTAATTTCATGTAACACCAAAGCATTTTCTGACTCGTTTATACATCGCACATCTGTGGACTGGAACCACCTTCCTTCGTCAGTGGCTACAATTGAGCGGTTACCTTGTTCCAGTTATCTGTGTCCAATGTCGCGCAGTGATGACTAGCACAAAAGTGCTTTACGTATATGCTATAATGTACTGATGTTTATGTATGACCATGATCTGCTTATTTGTTTGTTTGTTTGTTTGTTTGTTTTTCTCACTATTTCATTGCATGCTGTACGTTTTTATATCTGCCAAATGTTTTGTTGTAATCCCCACTCCCCTCTGTAATGTTTTACCTTGAGGGTACCAATAAAATAAAATAAATAAAAACTCTGCACGACGGGGTCGACGTGAAACAGATCGTGCCGTCCGAATCTTAGACGGTGCTTTCGAAGACAGTACGCGTAGATTTTTCAACCATCGCGTCCTTGCTCCCCAGATCCTACTTGTTGCGCAAGCAACAAAACTCCGCTCGGCCTGTTGCAATGTGAGGCAGATGGTCAACGTCTAGTGTCGGAAACGGGCGAGGAAGCTGGACTTTATGGAGCGTCCGGAAAGCGGATAACGGGTTTATTTACGGCCTCCTTTATCTCAGACCTCCCTTTCTGCTTTTTTATTCAGCATCGCTTTTCGTAACACATCCTTATATAGCCAGACGATTCTCTTCAGCGGTGTGTTAAGATAACGTGTTTTATTTGTCTCAGTCTCCGACCCAACTTTTAGGGCCCCCATCCTTTTTCTCTCGGGCCTCCTTCGGCTCATTCTCTTGTATTTTATGCCCTCCTGCTTCCACGTTTTTCCTGCGCTTCACCTTTTACAAGCAACAACAGTATAAATTTTGTCATTCGTTTACAGTCACTTCTATCACTTACATAATGCTCGCTTACACTCCCGGCAAGTGGCGTACTATTATGAACTTTACTCGGATGGCTATGAAAACCATGGAAAGAAGCCACAATTCAGGGGGGCTTTTATTCTGATGACAAACACATAATTAAATTTTTTGATCCAGTTCACCTTTTATGCTCGCATTCTACGACCAAAACGCTGTTGCGCAATCTCCTCTTGTTGAGTGACTTTAAGTTATATAATATTCACTGGTGCTTGTTTACTCACCTACTGGGCACACTTTTATAGGTTTATATATATATATATATATATATATATATATATATATACCTACAAAGAAAATATTTCGTTAGACGTATCCACCAGAGTGCAGTCAAATGCGTGAAGAAATCCTGCAATGTTCTAAAACCAAAACCAAAACTGGTTCCAAAACCGGGCCAATAACAATTTTCATATTTGCGGCAAGCTTTCTGATTTTTTTTTCTCACAGTCCTGCTGCGCTTAAGTAGAGGCTGCTGGTGACTAATTGTAATCCTGATTGAAATTTACTCCCCAAGAAAATAATCACCTAAGCGTATTCAACAGATCTCATGCCGAATGTAGACAGAAAATATTATTGCTAGACTCGAATTGCCGGGGGTCCGAACTAAATTTTTGTTCAAGCCTTCACAGTAAGCAAGGTGCCGCCTTTAATACAACGGCTACGGGAATCTAGTGAACGATAGGAAATAACCACAATTACATTGACCTCTTAAAGTTCATAACTTCAAAACTAAAGAACGAAAAAAAAAAACAACTACTTCTATCCTCTCCCCATGGAAAGTGTCAATATGAACAAAAACATGGGTCAAAAGAGTCCTCTTAGCATTTCTATTCGGTCTGCACACTGCTGAAAACCTGTTCACTCTCACAGCAGCAATTCTGCCTTACTACCTTATTTCGATTGATTTCCTCCTTCTGCCAGATTTCGAAACCTGTCATTGCAACATGTTCACTTTCTTGTTGAAGACTGTGCTTGGGACAGGACGCTACTTTTATAGACTGAGTTAGGTAACGACCATTAATCATACTCTGCCTCTCCCAGCCCGATACTCGTGATGGTGCCAGAGCAATACATGAACACCCTTGATTATATTCAGCTTTCCTTCTGTCAAATATAGCACAGTTTCCACTTCATCTATTTCTCCACTTCTTTTCCCGTGGCACGAGTGTGCTCTGGCTTTGTGTCTAAACTGTTGCCTCACCACCCAGGTGATTCTAACGACCTGCTGCCAGTTCCCAATGCTCTCATTACTACATGCATGCGACCGCTATGGGCGCAATACACTCTGTGTGATTTTTATGGCTACTCGCACTAGGTCTGCCGTCTTGCAACATCTACATTCAGGAAAGATTTAACCTTTTTTTCTTTCAGCATTGTGTACAGCGCAAAAAAAGAAGGTCCGCTGAACGAACCCGCACAGACAAGCAAAGCGCTGAAGTTGATTTCTTTGTTTCGGTAGAGATTTCTTGCACCATCCAACGCTAATCGATACGAGCTCCAGCATTGTTTGGCCGAACCTTAATTGCTATCGTTTCAAAGCTAAAACGTAATAGCCCGACTACACCTTCGGCTGTACACCAAGGTAGGTCTCAGCAGCACCTTTCCTCACTCATTTACCCTGTGATTCTATTTTCTCATCACTTCCAGGGCAGTCACTTTTTTCAGGCTTGCATCGCATGCAAGGTTGCGCAGTTGTGCAATTTAGTCTTGTGCTCCGCAATCCTCCTTGCGTAACAACTATTCTTGGCCTCATGAAGTAATTAATCGTTCACCTCGCATTACCAGTTCTACTCACCTGTCTACTGCACACACGCATATAGGCACTGTGATGTTCGCCCAGTTTTGTCTGCTGTAGCATCTCCTTTTTGGCAACTTTTTTCGCTCACAGAGGTTCGCAGAATGAATTAAATATGCTGTGTGGGCAATACCCACGTGCTGACTGAAGCACAAAAAGAAAGCTCTTTCACAAAGAAGCGGAAAGGAATAGCCACGAACAATATACATTTCCCCTCTCCCTCCCAATGTCATTTAAATCACAGCAGTTACTTTCTTTGAAATGCAGCACAGGAACTTGCGTAGTGAGCAGGCGCAGAGCACAACGGAGTTCGCCTCATTGACAGCAGCATTGCTTCTTTACTACAAGCATATTAAGAATGAGAGAAGTAAGTTTTCAGATGTCAAAGATGATACGTCTATATTTTAGGTACTACTATCGGCCGAAAAATATTACTGCTATAATTTCGAGAGAACTTCAGGCGCCAAGAACATGGCAATCCGTCTGTTGAATGTACTGCATGAATCTCCCTACCCGCGAGAAACTATTCGTTTTTTCCTTCGGCACAAATTTTCCCCTGGCCTGGTACTCGCCACATATACAGTGAAATAGAATCTATGTATGTATGTATAACTTCATTGAGATGCCGGCAAACGACGGTTTAATGCGTCGTGACACTGGCCAAGCGTCGACATGGGGTTATGCCTTACTCTGCACTACCTCATTTTGGCCCATTTGTGGTGGGCCATGAGACTTGTGCTTTTCGAGCCCACCCCGGGACGGCTGGAAGGCCCATAGTTGAATGTCTTTGTCTGTGCTTTGTACAGCATTTTGAAAGTTGGGCGGGTATGTCTTGTATGTAGCTTCGGTCGGGAACCTGGATAGGGTGAATTCATATAGACACTGAGACGGTGAACGATAATGCGCGCGCAACCACGTCCTAATTTGTCTACCAAACTACGTCCGGAGAAACAGGGGTACCAAGGATAGGCTGTACTCCTTTAACCCTAGCCCTAGTGAAGGGTAGAAAAAAAAATGGTTGCGGCTTAGCTCGGCTAATGCCCATTATACAAGCGAAAGCTTTTTATGCTTGTAGTAGTGTGTTGCTAAGTCAGGTCAAAATAATATAGATAACCTAGTTTACTCAGTGGAAGTTCGATCAAGCATGGTCACACACGGTTTGCTGCGGGTTAACTCCTTTGACACAGTTTCCAAACGTCAAGGAAACGCAGCGGAAGCGCTGGTTTCAGCACGCGACTCCTCCATTGTAGTCTGATAACTTCAGGGCCCCCACAGCCATGTCTAGATGGCAGGAAGTGTCGAGAGCATTTTTAAAGGGGAAGCCCCAGGAGACGAGCCAGGTAGCCAACAGTTGTGATGGAGGGAAAAGGTAGGCGGGAAGCTGGAAGGAATGTGGCATTGTGTCAATCAATGTTGCATATTTGTGGAGATATGTACCGTTACAAAAAACGCTTGCCAGGTGTGTGAAGAAGGAGAAGCAATATGTGTGCGAAGTAGACGAAGAAGAAAGCAGCGTCGCCTACTCTGCCCGCTGCACGTGCGAAGAAGAAGAGTGGCACCGGCTCTTCGCACCGCACCTGAGGTCAAATCTGACCCGCCGACGACCTTGGCTCCTGCTAACCAAGTCACTTCTAAGGGCTATCTACAGCTTCATGAGCATGGCCAGAACGAAAAAAGCACAAAGCTGGCCTCATAACTGTCAGCTTGCCGTGGACTGTGTAACGCACCCAGTGGACACTGACCATCAACTTGCACTAATGTGGGTCACGAAGTCTAATTGTCTATTATTTTATTAAGCGCGGTTTAAATTATAAAATAAAGGCCAAAAATCATTGCGTCTTTCGTGGCAGTAATGGTGCCACACTGACAAATGCTGGCGTTCACATTCGATGAAGGCCTGGCATCCATTTTAGGCGTTCAATCGCGTGAAAGCGAAAACAATGCTTTTACAAATGGTGACAGCAAGACTCTAGGCCCTGACTGAAGGAACTTGAAGCAAAAAAAAAAAAAGCCACATTGACTAATAAGGCGCCACACCTAGCCATAATTTAGTATGAGCACTGATACTTTGTTTTGTTCAATGTCACGATGCCGCAGCACAAATGCACCAACTCTGAAATGAAAGACATTGCATACGTTATGCCCCAAAAGGTCGATGGCGTGATCGTGCTCTCACTACGAGGTTACATTGGCGTTATTTCGAAAAGCGTTTCATGCGCAGCAGTTATAGAGCGTGCCTTCTAATTGCTCATTTTATTCTGGAGCCCATTTAGTTTTTTGCGCACATGGCATGTTGCGCAAATTATTGCACGTCCAGTGCAGGTTGGACAAGCGTCGTGATTCGTCTGCACGGATCCAAATTCGGTTAATTACGGCAATCGGTTCGCTCGCAGCACGTCGCCCAATGACGCATTGCTAAGGCAGCAGTCCTCTCCGCAGTACCATTAAAATATATCTCTCTCTCTCTCCGCAGTAATCACTGCCGTATAGCTCGGTTTGCACAACATACTGCCATTTTCATTAGTCGCATTAATTTCTACGTCACCGGAGGTCATTAGGATAGAAGGAGATTGACCTCAAACGCTTTGGAACGGAGTGCTTTTTGCGGCTTTTGCCTTTGTTTCGTCACGCCTGTTGGGTGGTGCAAGTGAACCTCAGCGCATTGCTACATTGGAGAGGCGGGGGTGGGGGGGGGGGGGGGGGGGGTGGCGGATACGATTGCACTTAGAAGTATTGCAGAGGAAAGAACCTGGAGTGATAAAAGTAGGCGGGCCATTTTTTTGTCAAGGCATCCTGCTTGTTTTCATCCGACACTACACGCACCACTGTGAGGTGGCGCCCCCCGTGGAAGCCGAGCTTCTCGACTATAGCTAGCTTCGAAAAATCTCAATTAGCTTCAAAATATCTTCAAAATACCTTCAAAAAATCTAAAATATGTTCATGATACGCGCTCGAAATACATCACTTTAACAATTTTTTTGGCAGAAGAACAGGGCAGATATCTTCTGCAAATGCGATAGCAGTGCGCTCTAAGTTCAAGCTGTGACAGCCTTCCTCAAACTCATTCCGATTTCCGTAACTGATACCATATAGTTGATGCCAAACAAAATTTACGCGAGCCCGCGATGCCTGCGAAATTTTGCAAAATCCACCGAATGGCCACCGATTGCAGGTACAAGTGACAAAGCTGTGTTAGAGCGGTCGGGTTGCTTTCTACTAGCTTTCGCCGACCGGCGCCCCGAGATGTCGCGGGCGGCAACGCAATAACTAGAGATCACATCGCAGATACCGCATTATCTCGGCTGTCCAATAGCTTCGGCTCTACGGAGCAAGCGTCCAGGAATGCGGGACAGGACCAGTAAAAAGACGAAAATAAATTTAGTGTTAGACTATGAATCACTGACCAGCAAACAAATTAGGGAATGTTTTTTTAAGTGTAAACTATTATTTAAACGTGTAGATAACTGACTAAAATTTAGAGGGAAAACAAACTATTTTATCTACTTTTGGACCTTCTCTGTAGACCATTTTTAGAAACTCAACGGGCGCGCTCAGGAGCCGAGTTTGAAATTGCCTAAGAAGTGATAAGAAGTACGAGAACAGTTAAATTACAACAAAGGCAAAGACAAGGTTGTTTATTGTCCCGCTGTTGTTAATTATTTCAAATACGAATATGAACAAAGGTTAAAAGAAAGTAATCTTGTGTTCCATCGCTTGGGCCAACATGGTGAATGACTTTAGAGGGTTCTGGAAGTAAGGTATGTAGACGACATTGCACTTTTACCAGACAGTCAAACAAATTTACAGACTCTAGATGATATTTACGGAGAAGACGTCGTATACTTCAGTTTTAGTGTCAATAAGTTACGTTGGATGATATTTATTAATTTCAATTATTGTGTGCTTACAATACAAAGCTGGATCAGAACATTGTGGGATAGAGCTGGTATGAAGTACTGAGAGAGAGCTCTTTGAAAAACAGTAATGATGCGAGGGCTTACTTTTCCGAATGCGAATTTGTGCCTAAAGAGAGACGTCCAGTCTTATTTGCAAATAAATCGCACAGCGCCTTTGGCAGTTTAGTGCCAGGTTCGCAAGGTAAAGCAACAAATGAGGCAGCATTGGAGGATATGGGGTGAGCCCCATGAACTAGTTCGGAAAATTGGCTATAACAATCAGCAGCTAAGGTGTCCAAATAACTATACAAAACGAGCGTTGACTCAGAATGAAGGAAAAGAACTATAGAGCTAAACAGCAAATTAAGTATGCAGGTAAGCAGGAAAGAGTAATAAATAGCTCTAAACTTCAGCTAAACACACGGTACATATTGTTTTAATTCAATGAAGAAACAGCAGACCTGCATAGAAAACATAGAAAATAGAAAAAGCATGTTAAGAAGCCAGAGATCTTTGATAATTCCGGAGAGAGCGCCCAACCTCTGAGCGCCATCAGGGTTTCCCCAACCCGAAGCTAAAAAAAAATTGGAAGGTGACGCAAATCTACTTTATAAAAAAACTCTGAAAACAATGAAGCATATTTTACTGTAATGCGAAAGTATGTATAAGGGCGCCAATGTAGACACAATATTGGCGTGCACAAATGAAAAATTTGGCAAACCGGGCCAAAACTAACGTCAGACAACCTAACATCCGGATGAGTGAGTAGCTATGTCAGCTGCCAGCTAACGCATCCCAGCGAATTGCTCGTGATTTTTCTCTCACAGTGACGACGTCTACAACGCTGGATTTTCTGATGAACTAGACTTATACCCCTATTCTGTCAAGAACATGCTGAAAAAGTATCAGGCGTGATGGCAGCTGCAGTTACATCGTACTAAAAGCACGCTCCTACCACCTATCCATAATTGCGTCTGTCTGTCAGTGCGCGGTCCAGTGCTATCGGCGGTGAGATCGTCTGCTTTGGTGCGCGGTTCGCGTTCAACTGAAAATCACCTCCCACTTGGACTTTAAAATGGCCTGACTTGTTTCAACAAATGTATTGGCCTTCAGTTGCAGTCCCCGCGTTGTCATGTGAAGTTCGGAAAGCTTGCCCGGTTAAAAAAAATAACTACCAAATTGAGGACCTTGGCTCTTCGGGAGTGTGTCACCGATGTATCCTGTATGGGTGCAAATGTTCAACCTAGCATTTCTGAAAGGAATTGCGCTAACAATCCAGGTACCACATGCCATTCTGTTGTGGAGAGATAGTAGGTCGTTTTAAAAAGAGGCCGGATACAAGAATCAGAATTATCTGGACTACTTTTCGTGACCTTCTTACAAGTAGGCGACAGTGGTTGATAAAATTTGCTTTGAAGGGTGCGCTCGGAAATGGCCAAATAATATTGGAATTGTATGTTGAGATTACCTGCCTCTGCTCTGGTAACATTTATATGCAAGGGCGCCGTTTCAGGCTCTCAGATTGTGTTGTAACGTGCACTCGGCTTTTCTTAACAAAGATTCGACCTCATAGAAGAAATATGGAATAAAAAATTAACAGTACTATTTTTATACCTAGCGCTTTTATCGAATTTTAAGAGCCGCTTCCCAAGCTATTAATCCCTCCTTCATTGCGTGCAGTCGGTGTCAGAAGTTCTATCACAGCTTCGTTGCGCCTATGGAAATTATTCTGCTCATAAGTTAGAAGGGCGGCTGTACTGAATGCGTAACCGTGCTGATATTTTGGAAAATATTACGGCGTTGTATAACAGCTCTGTCTTGATCTCATCTCTCTCAATACAGATTAACGTAGGAATCGTTCAAGACACTGCCAAAAAATGCTTGACTTCAACTTAGTTCCATTTAGTTCATACAAATGACATCAGTAAAATAAACTTTTGTTTAAAAATTGGCTTCCAAGCTCCATGTTTTCTCACGTGTTTTAAACCCTATGTTGACTTGCAGAGTTTTTTCGCGTACCTTCGTGTCCTCCGAATATTTTAGCCTCACTGCTATCATTTTCCGCAGCATACCCGCGCTGTTGTTGTTTCCTGAAAAGGTTGCTCTACAACAGCAATGGTTAGGTTGCGGCGAAGCTGCTTTCACAAAACAAGAGGCGACCAGGTTTCTCTTTCTTTTTTTGGTGGGCTGTGAGGGGGAGCGGCAGCTCTACTTCTTGCATGCAAAGCTCAAGGTCTTGTCTTTCCGCACCAGTGGCTTTGAACACATGTCCTTTACCTCCTCACTTGCTCCCTTGGCAAGTGCGCTTAACCATGACTCGCGGCTTCCTCGCCGCAGCGTGCTTGCTTCACGGTATGGTTGCGCCTACGCGCATGAGTAGGCATGGGCGCTGATCTATGCTTCGAAGAGCTCTGGTAGAATCGGTTACAGGTAATATTCGTTGGGCTGTGAATCGAAGACGCCAGGCCGAATCTGACCAACGTGCTGATATTGTGTAGCGCGGCTGAATAAAAGAATCTCGGAATAAAAAGATGGTGTGACCTTAACATAATCAGGTGTAGGTCTTGCCCCAAAAGAGAGACAGATATTGAACCTTATTTTCCTAAAGAAATAGCTTAAAGAAGAGTACAAAAAAGAAATCGCGACATCAAAATGCTGTGTTAAAAAGTTACCGTGTGTACTCCAAAGGCGAAGCTTCAGTGTCCCCATAATTAAAACCGCCAAACCATGCACAACCCTGCTCAGCAGATATTTCGATCATATCACTAGGTTGGGGTCATACTTCCTTCTCCCCTCCCTTATGTTTTTTCCCGTTCGCAGTAAGTGAAATGTTTCGAGGTGTCAACGAGCTCGTTATGTAACGCCCCGCTTAATTCAGCTTTCACATGTAAATTACAGTAAAACGATGTTTCGGTCTTTCAATGCGCTTTGAGTCCAGCTCAACTAGGATGACCATTTCAATTTGTTAACTGGTAACTGATCACTGAATTCAGCTATAGAAAATGAAAACAAAAATTAAGGCCACTTCATTCATCGATATGCATTCCTAAACCTTATTGTCGCATTTGCTAGTGGAAAATTATTCATTTCTTGTTGCCTGAAATGAACCAGTGAGGTCATTCTCAAATAGGCAATATATATATATTACAACGCTTGAATAAACGCGGCTTATCTGTCGCCAGTATATACTCTGTATAGTTATTTGTAGAATAAGATCACTACATTTTATATTAGGCCCACCATTAACGACATCATATAGCTTTAGCCTTAGTAAACGCCTTTAACAAGATAGCTGCTGTACGGTACTCACATGGTTGCTCTTAACAGAGCAGTGAAAAAAAAAAGAACTTCAATACACTGCCTAATAACTACGCTTCTCGCCCTCTAATGTGCTGTAAATAGAATGCTACGCTCGAACTTGTAACTTTGCAAAACTGAAGTGAACCGGAATAAGAAGCGACAAGGCAGGTACTTATAGCAGTGGTGGCGGAGGGAGAGAGAGAGAACTTTTACTTCCAACAGAGTGGCTATCCTGCTCTTCGGGGGTTAGAGGTGGGACAGTCGCCTTAGTTGCAGGCCGGTAGTTCTTGGACTCCGGCGGCATCTTCGGCCAATTGAACAATTTCTCTTATGGCTCTTGGGTCTGAGCTTCGAAGCAGGGTCTCCCAGGTGTCTTTTAACCCTTCCTGATGATTTCGCACGATCCCGTATTATGTGATCAAGTGTTCCCCTTTCCTTACATAATGAACATAGGTCTGATCGTATTTCCGGCCATATATGGTTCACTAGAACTGGGTTCAGGTATGTAATTGTCTATAGCTTTCTCAATGCTATTGCTTCTTCTTTGCCTAACGGGGGGTCTGGTGGTGGTAGGAACCTCCTGCTGAGTCTGTAGTGCATTGTTATTTCGCTATAGTTAATCAGGTCCTCTTGTTTGCCTTGCTCCGGTGGCACTCCTCCAGCCGGTGTGTGAGATCTCAGGCTAGTTTGTGTGCCGCCTCGTTTCCGGGCACGCCTGCTTGGGCTGGCGTCCAAACAAGGGTGACGTCTCTTTTTATTCGCTTTTGATTGAGGATTCTACCCGCGATCTTTGCTATTACTCCTGCGGTGTAGATCCTGAGCGCGCTTTAGCTGTCACTGACAATGTATTTTGCCTCGGTCTGAGCAAGAGCCATTGCTATTGCAGCCTCTTCAGCTGTCTGTATCGATTTTGTTTTTATAGAGACTGCTGTAATCATTTCTCACTTAGCATTGAGTACGACTGCATTTACTATTGCGGAAGCAATACTACTTTCACTTTCAAAACTTCGCGGTGCGACGGCGGTGCACATGAAATGACCTTTCGCATGACCTCTGTGTGACGTCACGCCTCAAAGCTGGGTAACCAATTGGCGCCGTCCATGAGAGACGGCGGTGACCATGAACGGCGGCCTAACTCCCGCTTTCTCCGCCAGGAGTGCCACAGGTGTTATGACGTCACGCCTCAAAGCTGATCACGCCTCAAGCTGGTCACACCTCAACAACAAGTTCAAAACAACAACTGAGTGCCACAGGTGTTATGACGTCACGCCTCAAAGCTGATCACGCCTCAAGCTGGTCACGCCTCAACAAGTTCATAACAACAACAACTGAGCGACCAACTCGCGCCGTCCGTGAGAGATGGCGGTGCGCATGAACGGCGGCCTAACTCCCGCTCTCTCCGCCAGGAGCGCCGCAGGTGTTGTGACGGTATACAGCTGTATAAAGCAGAGACCGACTCACGCCGTCCGTGAGAGACGGCGGTGCGCATGACTACGATGCCGCCTACTGCTAAGGATGCTTTCGCAACCTACCGGGCTTAACCAAGCTAAGCCTCTGCCAACTTTTGTTTTCTTTGCCGCCGTATGCAGCGTCTACATACGCAATTCTACCTGGATTTTCTGCTTCGAATCTCCGTGTCTGTGATTCTGCCCTTTTCTCTCTTATTATATTCAGGGTGCATGTTCTTTGGTAATGGGGGATATGGATCCGTTTCCGGACCTTCCTTCTCATTTATCTGTCTTGTCCCAGTATTCTTTCAGTTGTATACCTATTTCCCTCAATATGTTTCTTCCACGGAGAACATGCTGCGAAACAAAAAAAAAAGTGAAAAATTACCGATGATTACATTCCCTCCTAATGGGAAAATTTAGCGCAGCTCATTAGCTGTTTCAGCTTTTCGGTATAATGAAGCAAAGAATTCTAGTGAGACATGTATGCACAATTAGAGGCCAAATGTTATTTTCCATACATAATCCTATTTAAAAAAACGCTCAACTAATAGTTCTTGATCTAAACGCATATGTGGCCTGCGCCACAACAGGAAAGGCGGCGGTAGCACTAGGCGGAGTAACTGTGCATCCAGCAGCAGACAAAGGGCTTTCACTGGTTTCCTCACTCATGGTTTAAAAAGAACTGGCAGTGATAAACTATCTATAAGGACAGACGGCTCGCAGTGGTGAATGGCGGCGGCTTTGCGTTTCGGCTTGGGCGGTGCGGGCTACCGAGCGTTGCATGGAACACAACCAGCGTTCCATTGAACGCATCAAAGTTCATCGGCGTTCTAGGCAGAATCCACTTTTATACCGGTAGCATGCAATGCCGGCAGACTGTTTCACCCCAGAGGAGCCGAGCACCAGGCCATGGGAAATTTTATACCCCTCAAAAAACAAACGGGCGCCTCTCAAATGCAAGGCGGATACTCTAACGGAAGCCGACCGTTGTGTTTAGGCTTTTAAAATAAAGCAGTAGCACATGACTTCTCTCAAAAGACACGAGATTCAGTGTGCACAATATTTCAATGCGACAGCGTTAAGCGCAGCGTTCGCAGCGTTCAGTTCTGTAGCATCGGTTGTACCACCTGTAATTGGTACTGGGACCTCTTTTCTTCCTAATTTACAATAACAATATTCCTTAATATATTTCTCATTTTTCTATCAAGCTTTTCGCAGACAACTGCGCCATCTATCACAAAATATCGAACCAGACTGATTCTAATTATTTTATCAAATTCTCACAAGCCTATCCAACTGGTGTGATAAATAGTTCATCGACTGAACGTTAATAAATGTCAAACAATGCATGTATCTGTTGAACTGTAGCCGACGAAGCCCTAGAGCTGCTAACAAACACAGTCTTTATTCGAGCCCGGCGTAAGCCTAACTGCGCCGCACGAGCCGCGCTAAAGCTCCTGCTAGCTTCCGCGAGCGCACAGCAGCGCCCCCCAGGCTATCCAAGACTAGCCACTGCAAGTGGCTACTGCCTACTATATTTCCCCTGGCAGAGAAGCAGTCTCTTGGGCGGAATGACGCAACGTCCACAATTTGTGTGCTGGTGGGAGGCGTCAGCGCAAGCTGTGTGTGAATCTCTTGGAGAAACTGAAATCTCCGGGAGCGTTACGTCCGTGCCGTCACCTTCATCTGTGTATTCATGTAGAGATGCCTCATAGACGTCTTGGTTCTCTCTCTTCTCTTCCGCAGGCTTGAGAAAAGGGACAAGATGGGTCCGATTTCGCCACACAGTGCCGTCTCCGGTGTCAACCATAAACGATCTAGGCTCGCCTGAGGGTACTAACACGGTCACATTTCGCTTCAAATCCGTCACCCATACTCCATCCCTTTCCAGAAGGTTGGGAAGTTGCTGCACGCCATGTCGTCTATCGTAAGTTTCTTCGCTACTGTTCGCGGTATTGGGTCTCGAAATTCTTGAGCTTAGTGACCTCTGGCAAATGGGGAACAAGCATTCCGGGAATATGAGGAAGCTTTGTCCGTAACCGCTTCCCCATCAATAGTTCAGAGGGGCTGTAGCAATTTTTAAATGGAGTCGCCCTGTAAGATAAGAGGGTCAGGTACGGGTCTTTAGTCTTCACTGAAGTTTTGATAATTTTCACAGCAGCTTCGGCGAGCCCGTTGCTCTGAGGGTAGTGTAGACTTAATGTGATGTGTTTGAATCCGTATTCTTGAACAAACTTGGTGAAGTCAGAGGATGAGAACTACGGACCATTGTCGGAGACCACCACTTCAGGAATGCCGTGTCGGGCGAAAATTTATTTGCAGTGAATGATCACTGTACTCGATGATAGCTTCTCTACATTAGTAAGTTCAGGGTATCTGGAGTAGTAATCAGTCACAATCAACCACCAGTGGCTATTAAACAAGAAAAGGTCCATTGCGACTCTCTGCCATGGTCTTGACGGAAACTCGGTGCTCTGAAGGGGCAATGTGCGGTTGCTGGACGTCTTGACACATTTTTGACAATGTTTTGCGGTGGTTTCGATGTCTTTGGCCAGTGTAGGCCACCAAACGAAGTCTTTTGTGCGGGCTTGTGTCTTCGTGATGCCGAAGTGACCTTTGTGCAAAAGGCGCAAAATTTCTTCATCCATCCATCTATCCATCCATCCATCCATCCATCCATCCATCCGTCCGTCCGTCCGTCCGTCCGTCCGTCCGTCCGTCCATCCATCCATCCATCCATCCATCCATCCATCCATCCATCCATCCATCCATCCATCCATCCATCCATCCATCCATCCACCCATCCACCCATCCATCCATCCATCCATCCATCCATCCATCCATCCATCCATCCATCCATCCATCCATCCATCCATCCATCCATCCATCCATCCATCCATCCATCCATCCATCCATCCATCCATCCGTCCGTCCGTCCGTCCGTCCATCCATCCATCCGTCGGTCCGCCCGTTCGTCCGTCCGTCCGTCCGTCCGTCCGTCCGTCCGTCCGTCCGTCCGTCCGTCCGTCCGTCCATGTCACTTCGGCCTGATGCCTCATAATTCGCATTTTAAGTCTTTGCAGACGCGGTGTACGGTTATCAAGGTTTTTTTGCATAAAGATAGGTACTAACGGCTTGTGGTCTGTTTCGAGTATGAATGACTTGCCGACCACGTAGTCCTTGAACTTTCTGCAAGCCCAAACCTCTTTCTCTATTTGAGCGTATCGTTTTTCAGTGTCAGGTAGAAGCCGGGAGGCATAGGCGACCACTGAAAACTTGCCACTAATCTGTTTCTGTCGAATAACTGCTCCCAATCCAAAAGAAGAAGTGACTGCGCTGACCACTTTCTGCTTAGAACTGTGTGAGATTAAAGTAGCTGTTTCCATTTGTCGAACACTTGCTGTTGAGGAAGGTCCCAAACAAAGTCCTGCTTTTTTGACAGAAAGCAAGTAAGCGGCTGGAGCAAGTCCGCAATGTTGGAAACAAAGCGGGCAAGATATGCAGCCATGGCGAGCATCCTTTACAGCTCACTTCTGTTAGTTGGACTGTTCATTTTTAAGAGCGTCGATCCAGACGTCGTGCTCAAGATGCGGCTCGGCGAATGCGTGCTTCTTCTCAAGCCACCGAAGCAGTCGCTTTCGCAATCTCCTAGGCTTAATTACAGCTAAGCCACTGGGAATTTTGTTTACACTGCGTTTTAGTCGCATCTCCTCGACAAAATCAAGAAAGAAACAGGCTTAGATCACTGCTCTATAAGTGCGCCGTCTCCATCATTCGTTGCGTAACTGCCTTGTAGCCAGCGAAACCCGGCGCGCATGACGTTCGGAAAGTTTGAGCGCGTTTCACCCACGGTGTCTGGTTATGACAGAAATTTGTATAAACCGCTTCTAGACTATAGCCATAAATCCCTAGTTGCAACATTATGAAACCCTGATCGTTCATTGCAGAAATTGTGCCTCGTTGAGAAGAGCATGCTATGGGTGTTGAGGTACAGACTCGTTCCAGAGAGCCTACTTCGCAACACCACCTTTCCCAAAGCCAATGAGAGCCGAGGCCCACTTCTAAAAAATTGTAAAGATGACAGCCGCATACACGTTAATAGCACTGCGCAGCTGCAATATAAAAGAGGTTCGTTCAACCCTTGTCGCCTCCTTGCCGGCTCAGCGCTCTTCATGGGCCACATCTACCAAACTGCGATTAACGCCATAGAAAGAAAATAAAAACCCGAAATAATTCACTATCGCTGTTCCCTTTTTTTTCCCGTGCGGCGCATCAAAGATCGCCGACCCTTTCATTTGATTGCTATGGGCTGTCATTTTATTGTTTCCCCTTTTATACGATCTCTCCCAGAGAGGCTTCCTTTCGGACCTTTTCACACATTGCTATACGTGGCTCTCGATGCATAGCGGCTTTTTATGAGCTGTACTCGCTAAAGCTCCGAGTGTCGCCATACATCGCGCCTTAGAAAGGAAACACACTTTATATGCTCACCCATTTGTCCGTTCACCGCAGTTCATAGCTTTTATTTGCTCAAAGTTCACTGCACTCTCGGAAGCGTCTTTTTGCGTAGTCGTAAAGAAGCGTGGTTGGCCAACAATCCTTTGAGTTCCACGCTTCATTAGGATGTCAGGCCTCTCTGATCGCTAAAAAGCAAGAGGTGCAGTATAGAAGATGACAGGTATTTCTCCTCACAGGCTAGTTCCAAGACCGCTGCAACAAAATCCACAGTGCATTTTGACACCCCAGAGATGTCCCTGTGCAACTCTTTCCCAACAGTCAGGGCTGGTTTTCTGCTGCCAGCACTGCTGTGCGCGAGCTTTTCAGGCGATGTGGTTCTAATATATGGATGGGTTCTCACACTTCCTTACTATATTTTGGTAGAGTGAGGAGGAAATGTGACAGCCAGCTCGTTCCGAAAAGCAGGCAAGAAGAAAAGCAAGATGATTTCCTCAGTCATCTTTCGCTTTCTATCCTTATTGTCCGTTTATCTTCCTCTGCACGTGTACGGTAAGCTGAGAATCGCCTAATTAACCTTCCTGCTATTCTGTTCTTCGGTTTCGTTCTCTTTCTCGGATATCTTTTGCGTTTCGCAAGAGCTTATCGCACGCCAGCGCATGAAAATTCAACCGATTAGGTGTGAGGCCCAGCGTATGCCTTCCACTTCGTGCGTGTGTGGAACATCTCTTTCTCTCTCTGCGCTGATTTCTGCGCTCTACACAACTCAAGCTGCCACAGTATATTACCTGACGGCAACTGGTCATAACGCGGCTTTTCGAAAAAGGTGATTAGCCCAGCCAGTATCTAACAGTAATTGATATTTTGAGACTGCGAGCATTGTCCTCAGAAATGGACATTACCGGCTGCGCCGGCGCCTCTTCATCAGTGCTGGAGCTACTTTGGAAATCTGTCGATTCCTTTTGTTTACGACCAAGTCAAACGTTTTAGTTCCTGCATTTAAAAGCCGCTAAGTTAATGTGGGAGGTCATCTGCGCTTATGAACAGCAATTTTACTTTCCGCTCCCATTTTGCACCAACCTACTGCGAATATTCCATTGCCGTTGTTGCTCTTCAGCTGAAACTCGCGCGTAGCTGATGCGTAGTTGATGCCATGCGTGCCTAATGCCGAATGTTCTACGGCAAGTATGTCATGACACACTAATACCGCAACGCCACAACATACTTCATTCGCCTCACTGCAACCCGAGGCTTCCGAATCGCGGAATGCGCCGCAGAGTATCGGTTAATTCCTGCAGGAGCACCCTCATTTTTCGTATTTAGTGCCAATATATAGTAGCAGACGACAAAGAACTTTTTTCTGTCACTTTATTTTTTTTTTCTCCAGAATGCGTAACCCGATTGTGTGCTTACGTACCCTGGCACCGTCCTGATGCACACGTCATGCGTGCGTCACAATTTGAACAAAATGGCGAATTGTCGAGAATAGGGCTCCAGGTGAGAACTAGAACGCCGGACGCCATGTTTTATTGGCCAGCCACCCTGTGCGGACAGTGATCGCTATGTCACGTGAACCTAATAAAAAAAAAATCGGGGACATTTAGAGCTCCGCTTTACAGTGATGGCGCAATACTGAACTGTGGGCCTCTCGGCTTTTTCCTCATTATGATATTTTAGTTGACAAGCACTCAATGCGCAAGCGCCACTGTCTTTGAAACGATGTATTAGGCCTCGATGGAGTTCCAGTGGCCGCGGATCGCCGGCGCTACAAAAGTTTTCCGACACATTTCCAAGTTGTCCTCGGAACATTGCCCTCAGAGTAGGGTGCGGTGGCGGCTTTTTAGCCCAACTAGGTCATCGCGAATAAACATTTGGATGGACTCTGCTACTGGCTCATCACTTCTGCCACTGGAACAAAGCCTTGTGTTTGTTCCAGTGGCAGTAGCCTTGTGCAAGTAGCCTTTATATTTCAAAATGCCCATATTCGTTGGAACCAATGACGTAGGAGGTCGGCACACTTCATCACAACGGCACATGACACCCGGTGAAGTAATTATCTCTTTTAAGAAGCACAGACTTTACTGGCCTCGTCGGCATCCGCGGCGGAGGGTCAGTCTGAGCACCCCTTAGACCTAGAGCCGAAGGGTTGAATAGCTGCGCATCATTTCTGTTGGAAATAAAAGTTTATTCCTCCTCCTTACTGGCGTTCTCGAGCCAAGGTCATCGGCGCTAGGGAATTTGACCTCAGGTGTGGCGCGAGGGACCAGTGGTGCGCTTTTTCTGCTGCTTTCCAATCCGCACATCTGCTTCTTTTTAACAGACCTAGAAAACGTTATTCGTACTCGTACATATCTTCACAAATATGCAAATTTGCCTGACGCAATGCCGCATAGCCTTTCAGTCCCCTGCCTACACTTTCCCCTCGCTGCCACAGCGGCCCGTCTGGCTCGCGTGTGGGGACACCCCCCTTCAAAATGTCCGCGGCACTTTCGTATCATCTAGACCTGGCTGTGGTGTACTTAAGGTTCGCAGATAGTCATAGAGAAGTCGCGCGCTGGAACCAGAGCTTCGGATGCGTTTAACTGACGTTCGCAAACAGCCACTGGACTTAAGCCACATTAAACTGTGTCTGATCGTGCTTAATGTAGCTTCCACTCCGTAAAATATGCTATCTATGAGTCTAACCAGGTTTAGCAACACAGCATTACCAAAGATAAAAACGCCTTCGCTTGCATAACATGGCTTTGCCGACGCAAACCCTGTCGAGAACAGCAAAAGCCGTGGACGCTAAACTATGCTGTTAGATAGGTGTCTGGGCCCTCGAGTTTAGCTGTAAGCTGTGGAGAAGCACAGGCTGAATTCGACACCGACGAGGTGGCCCGTACACTCAGTTTGCACTCTCTAACTGCCAACAGTTCAGAAAGACAAAGGCAATTGCAGCAAAACAACGGCAGTAGTGCACGCGGGGCTGTAGCTTGGCCCCCTACGCTGTCCTCCACAAGACGGGTTGCTTTCGTGCACTTTCTTATAGTGATATCAAACGAGACACTAGGTGCCAGTCGGGCTTACAGCCAGTTGTCGTGTGCATCTTTGTTACCCACACTGACGTACCGTGTGACGTTGCACATTGCCTTATGGCCCACGAGTGAGCATCGACCACGTGGCTTCTGCTCTGGATGGCCGTCAGCTCATTACCGCGCCGGTTTTTCGTACCTCCGTGTATGCCTTTCCGTGAGAAATAAGCAGTTTAACATTATGCCACAAGTTCGAGACACCGACATTCGGAAATGCGGCGATGATTCTGCGCCACTTCAGATCAACTATAAATTTGTAATTGCTGCTTCACATTTCAGAAGTTCACGAACAGCACTTTCACTTTTAAAACAATTATCGAATGATTCGAATAATGTAGTGCGCAACGAATCGAATGGAGTTGGAAAGGCTATTTAAAAACTATTCTGAGCTTAGAACATGTGCACAATCATTTTTATGATGCTTGTTACCCCTGCCTCGTCTACGTTGAAGCTGCTTCCTTAGCAGCGCACAAGTAGAGAGGAAAAAAGGCGCAATAAAAAGAAGGCTATGAAAACTACACGAAATTACACGCTCGAACAAATAAATCAGCCGCGCTGTCCGACAATATAAGATAAGCATATAAAGCGGGCCCTGACAACAGAGTGCCGAATAAAGATTGAGATCCGGCTCGAAACGTACCAGTAACCTTCGGCGCGCCGTGTTCTTACCCCAGCTTGCAATACTCTCCACGTCGTGCCCAAGTCATATAAACAACAGGGTTTTGCGGCCGGCGGCAACCTGTCGCTGCCCGAGAGCTACAAACCAGCGCCCCGCTCTCGGAGATAGACGAGGCCAATTGGGTTTGCGCAGAGTCCTGAATGTGGATCACAGCATTATTTACGATCCCCGTGTGTTTCCTGGCGTGGTGACGCTTCCGTTGCTTTCTTTTCCCTTCCCTTGTCGCGATCCTGTAAGGTTAGACGCAGACCGTCTTCGCACCGTAATATATTTTGTAGCTACTGCTACTTCATCTTGTTGTTACTCGATATGGTGTTTTTGCGCACGTTGCTTTCTCGAATACTACCGCTTTCATCAAAAGCGGTTTTGCGTCCAAAAGCAAAATGACAAGCTGATTTCGACCGCTTTTGTACCCTCTGGTTGCCCACTGCCTGCTTCTCTGACCTTCTTGAATTCCCTCAGTGGGAAAGAGTTAGTTTTCTGGACTGCATCGGCGTGTGATGCCTGAATACATCTGCAAATTGTCTATGCGACTGTTCTGGAACTTTCCGTTTGAAAATGGAAAATATGTTAAGCGTATATTCTTACGTTTCAACGCGAGGTCAGCTATTAATTAACCTCGTAGATAATTTCTACCACTCAGCACCGTGCCGTCGCCAAGCTCGATTGTTTGTCAAAAGGTTTGGTGCAAACTACACAGCCTATTTGTTTTGCAAAACTTCTTGTGCTGACATGCTTGTAAGCAGTGCCTGATGCACGAATCACTTTCGGAGTGATTCCTTGTGCCGCAGGATAATTTCCCTTTCGATATTTAGTGGTTGTGTTCTGTTGTAGTTAATATTTTATTTTGGTCTTAACGGCACTTAATCTGCTGTTGTCTGTTTTGCTTCCGTTACGTATATTAGTAGCTAGATTTTTATACGCGCGTCCCATTTGCTCAGTTATAGCTTTCTCGAAATATTATTTGATTGTGAGGCATTAGCCAATTATTTTAAGCTACAGTTAACAAAATACTCATCAAAATATACATGCCATTCATACAGATCACATTTATGAGGAACTACAGGATGAACTACAGAGAGCACTTGTTAAACTATGCCTCCACTCTGTCACACCGTGGCCGCCGCGATCGGTTACACTCACGTGTATTACTAGTCACGCAAGAATCGCAGGCAATAAGGTAGTGCATCGCCTAGCCTGCGAACTTCACCACCGGGTTGCTGGGGTACCCTGGCCTTGTCCAGACACGTGAGACGCTACTGTTCATTCCAAAAAAAGGAATCAATCTTCGCTAGGACATTGGAGAAACTCTTCATAGACTTCCTTTTTCCGGATACCCTCACTGCCACGCAAATACCCCTTCTTCGACACATACACCTTAATATACTCCGTACTCCTGTCCGATATTTCTCTACCGCATCAGACATTCTCCCGCATGCCCGAATTGTCCTGAGCCCTATGCTGACAGCAGTACACGCTTTCCAGCCCCGTTACAATTCAGTAACCTTACTTTCCACTGGCGTCTCCGCCAACATGCCAGACTGGGTTAGCCTCCGACCAGCAGAAAGCCCAGCTGGCCTTTGTGGCATTTTCCCAGGACATTCTCGGCGTCTAAAATGCATTTCATTTCAGTTGTTTCCTCCTTCTCCGGATGGGAAGGATGCAATCTTCCAGTCCGAATTAAAATATTGCCTTTAATGTTTTTCCTTCACTCCCACCGAGTATATTAGACTGCCAGAAAAAGCTGATGAGGTGCGTTTTAAAAACTAAATAGCAAAAAAATACAAGCTTTCCGAGAGGACTTTGGAAAGTATATTGATAGTTAGAGTAGAATCTTAATATATGTGCGATAATGGCGTTCATAAAGAACTTATCCTTAAAACACGCGCATTTCCAAGATTTTAGGGCATATTCCTCAATAACTTCGAATTTTTTTCTCTTCACTGCGCAGTTTCGACCGCTGAATATATTAATGTAAACGTCACAGGAGAAAAATGTTCTGAGTACAATGTTAGTCGGTTTTTTATCGTAATATTGACAATGGTGTATATTTATAGTAAGAGGATAATTATTAGTATCCTACCAAGCACAGCCACATCGCACCAAAGGAAAGCTGTAGGGTTTTCATGAAACGTTGTATTTGACGAAAACACTCGTCCGAGTCCGAAGCATAGACCCGGGAATTAACTCCGCCTATTACAGGCAGTCGCTCTACAAACTACGCTAGCCAGTAAACCCGGATTTTCAAATGGCAGAGCGAGCTTCAGTTGATCAACAGTTTGAAGGGAGAACTTGTCGATCCGAAGTAATTTACGAGTATCTGTGACGGTGGCCAGCAGATTACTAAGAAAAATGGTCTCATAGATGTCTTCTAAGAGGAGAAAGGTGAAAACCTACCTTTTCTCTCATGTCAATGGCCTATTATCATTTGCCTCTCTCTCTTCTCTTTCTTCGTTTGCAGTAAGTTACGGTCATTTCATGTTGTCGTTTGACATATAGGTTGTTTCTTAGTCACTGTTACTCAATTCTAATCATGTAGTCATTATCACTCATCGCTAAGCACTTTACTCTTTTGCAATCAGTGGCGAGCACTCAAGTCGTCGTTTAACCTATTGGTCGTTCTGTAGTCCTAATGAGTCACACCTAGTTTTTGTAGTCATTACCACTTATAGCTAAGCCTGTTTACTGATTTGTAATCAGTTGCCGTCATTACAAGTCGTCGTTTGACATATATGCCGTTTCGTAGTCATTATCAGTGATGATGAGTAATGCCCAGTCATTGTAGTAATTTTCACTCATCAATAAGCAGTTTTATTCATTCTTTACATCTGTGGTATAAAAGAAGTAATAGTTTGACGTAGTGGTCATTACAAGTTATTTTATTCGTTAATAATTGTCATTATTAGGCTAATGTTTTAGTGCAACTTTGTCAGAACTGAAGACAAGGAGGAGGGCCACACCGGAAGCTCAGCACAAAACGCTGGCAGCTGATCACGTTAAAAATCATCCTCAGAGAGGACTCAAATGATTCTTTGCTTACTGGCCAGTATGAAAGGCAAGCGAAGTTGATATGTTTGAAACGGCCTAGCTTCAAACCAGTTGCTGGTGAGTTCTGACCTTTTCTATTCGACCGATAGAGCGAAGGGGGCTCCAGAGCTACGCCAGTTTAGTCCCAAAATTAGGGTAGCGATGCTAATGCATTTGAACTAATTGTCTCATGGGGCAGGGAGCACGTTCGAGGAAGGTGCATACCTTCATTCATATTGTCGTAGCGAAGTGTTACGAAATACTGTGCTACGTCTGCGCTCTTTTGGAGACGTTGTGCGATTCTTGTGAAAGCAAGAAAAATGGAAGCTGTTCCACTTTTTTCTTGCCTGCACAACCCTCTCGAAGGCGTCCCATGTGCTCTAGCAGCTTGGCCTATACCGCAGCGCTGGTAGCTTTCACAGCGATTTCCTCTGAGCCGTACCAGAGAAAACTCGCAATCAGCGTAAGCAAAAGCCACCTCAGCGATGTGCCACGTGGCAGGTGGAGCGTTACCTTATTTAACCCCTTTAGAGCCATTCGAAGTCCTTACCATGAAAAGTGCTGATTACCCCACGAAGAGGTCAAGAAACCTTGTGTCACAATAATGTCACCTTTGCTGCTCACAGGTTTAGCCGTGCCATATCTCTTTTCTTATCTTTATCTTCGTAGCTCCCAGAGTCTGTCTTCTCTGCCTGTGTTTGCTTTTCATCATTACATAACACCATCAACACTATAGTTCTTGCGAAAGGAAAGAAAAGCCCAGAGAAGTTGTTATTGCTTTCGGTTCGTCGGCGCCATGGTCGACGCTGAGTAGGACTTTCTTGAAGCTACGTTTTCTTAACGTTTGGCGAAAGGAAACCGGGAACTGTTGCCTAATCCACTATGCCCATACTGGCATCCATGGTGTCCTCTTTCTTATCTTCTTTTTATGTGGCAAGGTAATCTATATTTCTGCCTCAATAAGTCGATTTTCCAAGAGACTGCGCCCTTTTCCGGAGAAAGAAGCCAACTCTTCTGGACAGACTGACATGATTTCTCCCTTCTTCAGATTCGCGGAAACGCATAGTGATATAAAATAGCAAACCAACTGGTATTAGTTGGAAAGCGTTTGAAGCGAAATGTTCTGTTTGAGAGATGGCATCTCTAGTGGAGCCGGCTTCTCTCCATTTTTGATGCAGTGAAGTATGGGTTGACAGAGCGTTACATATCAGGATAATATAATGTTTCAGTGGTTCAAGCCTATAGTGACGTGGACCGTTTGATATTATTGAGCGTGTATTAATCCATGGATGGCGGACATAGTCATCTTGGCTTTATTGGCGCCGCAGATGTGAACTTTCCCCGAAAACCGTCAAAGGACAAATTAATACAGCCATCCAAGACAAGAATACGCGCGACCGTACTCCACAGACAAAGCTGCCTAGACTTGAGAAATGTTGCAAGGGTGGTACTACATAACAGCAAAGGTAGGCACACCTTCTCTTACGTTGAACCACAGACTATGACGAACCTTATGAAATATTTGCTCGGATAAACATGAGCAGTGTTGAAAACCATGCGAACGCTTTGAGTTTATCGCCTAGTAGAAGTGGTGCCTCCAGCTGCACCTTGCACGAAAACACAGACATTGCTTCATACAGCTAACATCTGCGCATACACTGAACTACCACGCTTACAGAAAAGTGGCGCGAAAGTACCCAATGACTGTCAACTAAGATCACAGGAGTGGACTAAATTATAGCATTTTTCTTAAAGCGCAACATCCCCAGTTTATACAAATGCTTCCTTATGGCTTACACAGTGAAATTCAATAAGGCTTGTGCTATGCTCCTCACACGAAGGTGGTCAGGTAAATCTGGTTGGTTGGTTGTGGTGTTTAACGTCTCAAAGCGACTCAGGCTATGAGAGACGCCGTAATGGAGGACTCCGGAAATTTCGACCACCTGGGGTTCTTTAACGTGCACAGACAACGCACAGCACACGGGCGCCTTGCTTTTCGCCTCCATCGAAAAGCTGCCGCCGAGGCCGGGATTCGATCCCGCGTCCTTGGGAACAGTAGTCGAGCGCCGTAACCACTGCGCCACCCCGGGGGGGTGGTCAGGTAAATAGTTTCATTCTTTTGGTGTGTAAAGTTCATTGTCGCAAAGCGGTATCGACTGAACCTCACTTGATGGTTTGGGGAATTACGATCGCCTGGGGCTGGGACACCGCACAACATACGGGCTTCTTGCGTTTTGCCTCCAACAAAACGCGGCCGTCTCGGCCGGAATCGAACCTGTGTCCTCGGACTCAGCAGTTGAGTGGCCTCACCACTGAGCCACCGCAGCGGGAAACATTTCGAGTTGAGTTCTCGAATTTATGACAAGTAACCTAAGGGGAAGAAGCGCGCGCTTGGAGCGATTTATGAATGTATATATTGCAAATTTATTCATAGAGCAGTTTTTTGTCAAGCTTTTACAGGAGTATATAAATTGCAAAAAACAATTAGTATGAACCGCGTAAAATATTTTAAGCGCAGGTTGGAGGACCTAAATGCCCAGTAAAAGCAGAGCGCAAGTAACTAGGCAAGCAAAAACTAAGCATTATTATAGTTAGCTGCAAAATAAAAATAATATTTCAATACGCTACACACACACACACACAAAAAAAAGCTTTATATACTTCAAGAAGTCAATGTGAGGACGGACATGTGGAAAGTTTTATTCGCGGGGGGATTATTTCACGCACATTAAACGGAATATCAAGCAAAAATCGAATGGATCATCCAACTGCAGCGCTAGCCCCCCCCCCCCCCCCCCCCCTTTTTTTTTGTGGGCAAGAGGGGCTGTATTTTTGATAAAATTGCAAATTAAGCCATTTAAATGCACCTAAGCTGAAA
This sequence comes from Amblyomma maculatum, assembly GCF_055883805.1. NCBI lineage: Eukaryota > Metazoa > Arthropoda > Arachnida > Ixodida > Ixodidae > Amblyomma > Amblyomma maculatum. The sequence continues at coordinate 70,363,919 of NC_139345.1, forward strand.
CTGACCGACAAAACATGAGGAAGGTTATCTCATTTCTACGAAGCGCTGTAGGCGGAGCTCTGCGACCAATTACAAGCGCCCTCCTAAAGACTGGAAACAGGGCGCGGAACAGCTCTCCTTTCCGGTCAAAATAAAATAAAAGCGAGGATAAGAAAACTAGTGAGCTCACGACCACATAGTTTACTGCGACGCGCATTTCATAAAGGCTTTCTGGCTCTAATGGACCCTATTTTTGTTCCTTATGGTTAAGCAATCACCCCAGCTAGAAGCTGACTAATAAATATTACAACTGGCTATTTCATCCATACTGAACGCAAAATGCTTTTCAGAACAAAATGTTCTAGGCTTTTTACATACTTACGGCGACAGCCACGAAGCAACAGTCAACGGTACGGCATTCTTGTTTCGCCGAGCCGTGTACCGCGCGGCGGTGACGGTTCAGCTCTTTCTTTTTTTTCTCAAAATAGAAACTTTTGCCATCCTTTCATCCTGTTCTTCAACCGTCCTCCGATTCTATAGTTCACATGGCCACAGTGAACAAGGAAGCCATAGGCCACCTTTCTCTCTTCATTACAACACGCCATCTTCGACCTCCCAGAGAAAGAGTCGAAGGTATTCAGAAAAAATAGATGTTTTGCAATTTCACAACGCTTGCAACGTGCAGGAAATTGCCCATTTGAGATTTGAATTGAACGATTCACATTTAGCTGCTTTTTTGTAACCAAAACAGAGCCAGAATGCCGTTGAGAGCTTGCGTTACTGAATTTAGTTCGGTAAACGACCACACGAAGCCTCTTACCACCAAAAGAGGGGTGAAAAATTCGGCGCTCACTTTGGTGTCTAGCCTTTCCCTTCATCGCTTTCTTTTGGTTCCTTGAACTGTTAGCCTTAACGAGTTTCACCATGATTTTCCCACTGCTTTCGCGTACAACTTCACCGAAGAAAGGCGAAATAACGTTTCACAAGAATTTGAAATTGGTATATCTTCAGCCGCAGCTGCAGAATCGGTACATGGTGGAACCACAAGTGCATAGTTATACAGCATATTCTGCCATATGAAAGTTTTTGTTCCGGTAAAAAAAAAGTAATAATAATTTTGACTTTTCGTGAATGCCTGATTACTCACTTTACAGTCCTTAGAATGATGATACCAAAAATTATACATAGTAGGCTAGTGATCGAAATGCAGAGTGATATTTACAGTTCGAAAAAGTGCAGATCCGTTATTGCAAATGCGTCAAGAAAGTGAACTTATTTCCTGATCTGACAGATAATAAAAGCAAACATTGAATACAACACTCTGATGCTTCCGAAATCTAGATTCCGTGCAATAAACGATAAAGAGGCGCTTTTTCAGAACATCTTAGGTGGACTCGAAGTATATATAACTCTCAAGCCTGTGCCACTCAACTACCCATCTTGCTGCCTTAACATCGTATTGGAGACTAAACATCATATTGGAGTCACAGCAGAAGGATTGCCTGCTTTTCGTGGCAAGATAGCGCATGCTGGTAAATAAGTCATGACTTTCACAGTAGCGAAAGTAAGTTGCTCATCACATGAATTTTCTCTTTGCAGCGTTTGCATTGTTCCAGGAATGCCTGAGAGTGCGTAAGTGGTTTGCCGGCGACACCTTCAAGATGTTGCCGTTGCTAAACAATTGGGATTCTGGTAATAAACTCTGATTTGGGCGGCCACTGACCTGTTGCGACGCCGCAGGGAATCCGTCAAGCGGTTCTTTCTGCACATCAGTATCGATTTCAACATCTGGATTGGGCAAAACGGGTAGGCGGGAGGAAAGCACTCGATTTGCAGATCACGTCGTCTCGGTGATTATGAAATATTTGCGTTGTTTTCCCGCGCCGAAAAGCGTCACGACTCTGCGAAAGGAATTGATGGCGAAGCTGCGACCGGTGGCGCAAGCACAGATTTCATCTGGGAATCCATTTGTTTGTTAGTGAGGGAAAGAAGTGATGGGAGTCGAAAGATATCCGCGCGACTGGCATGACTCTGATCATGTAAAGAGCGAGAGCTAAATACTAGACATATGGAATTCACCTAGACGTTTTTTAGACTTTTTTCTTTGTGATGTCTTACATAATGCCACGCTCGAAATAGCTCATGGACTTTTCGAGCCGAGCGTTTCACGGGCAAAGAGACTCTGATCAAGTTTAGGGAAATCTTGCAGCGCTACGGTCTAGCTAGACTTCACCAAGTGGCGGAAAAATATTTTACTAAACAACAGGAATCGGTCTCGTGACAACTCCAAACAAACTCAAATCCAAAGTGCCAAGTATGTAAATTCTATTATGAAGAACAGTACCAGGAAAAATGCAAAAAATAAACGTTATGATAGGGTGGACCCAAATCGTATGATCTGGAACTGCGCTGCGGCTTCACAAGCCAGTCAATTCATTTAAAACTGTTTACAGATGAGACACTTGCTCATCTCCGACCCGGAGACACATGTCTAGTTCACCTGACTGGCCGAATACGCCGCCGCAGCTCAAGGGCCAACGGCCGTTGCCTAGGTGGGGGAAAGCCTTTAAGTGATTCCCTGTATCCGTCGGAAAATATTTGTGTAGCGACAGTTGCACTGCGCTAGTCAGAGCCGAGTTTCACGTGGTTAGCTGGAGCTAGAACTTCGCATATGCGCCGTTAACATGGTAACTAGCTGTGCTGCTGCACTGGTAGGGTGGATAGCGTTGACGGGGATCGCGTGTACTGCGCGCGGCATCTTCGCCGGCTGCGAGAAGCTGCTTCGGACGACCCCGAAATCGTTGCTTAGCGTGAAAAGGCCCGTCAGCGCAAGTATGAAACTCGAAGGGCTAAGCGTGCGTCGCGGACGCCGGAAGAGCCGGCAAAACGTCTCGCCAAGCGGTAACGCCAAGACGCTGAGCGACAGATGCGTCGAGCCAGTTCCGAAACCCTGCCTGCACAAGAACGTCGGGAAAATCAAAAGATGCAAAAAAGGCTGTTGTATGACTGAACACACCATTCGGCTCGCAGTTAGAGCATCGGGAACGAGAACGTTCGAGTCTGACTTTGTAATTAAGTTTTGCTCTGTTTTGTGTGAGAAAGGCTGTAGCATTTGCGGGACGTGACAAGGTGAGTGCATCCACGTAACCAACTCTGCCGAAACGCTTCAAGCAGCTAGTGTTTAAGCTGCGTGTAAGGGTTTCTTGCTAAACAAAGGACTCGCATTTACGGCGTTAGCCGCGAGTATCGGTATCCGGCGATGAAGCCCGGGTTTACCAATGCTCAGTGATGTAGCTGAGTGGTAGCTCTCGCTATGTATACCTTGGTCTATCTGAGCTTAGCCACCGCCATTGTTTCTGTCCGTCTTAAACTTTGTAGAAAAGATGCTTAGGTAAATTTAAATCTGAACAACATGCATTCAGCAGAGTGTCCTTATAATGTGATTAAAGCAAGGCAGAAAATGAAAGATAACTTAGCTCTGCTATACCTGGATATACGTAGCGAAAAGCAGTGAGTGCCTCGGAATCAGAAGAAGTTAATTTCTCTAGTCTTCTGCGCCGTTCACTAGCAGCTAAACTCTCCTTGGCTTCCATGTCGAGCGCGGCTATGTTCACCGGCTATAATTCGTTTGCAGGAAAGGAAAGGTGCTGCATCTGTCACTCGCGGAAGGCAAGAAGCGCTGCTCGGCGGCGTTGGAGCGCACTCATTCCCGCTTGGTTCTCATAGCTGACGGCAGATTTGCGACGTCACCCTGATTGAGTGACTTTATTATTTTAGTCTTCGGAACTTTCAACTTGCTCGCCAATCGCAGTAACTGTCACTCGTGGAATGCCGCTGTCATCATCACGGTACACATGCGGAATTATGAAGAGCGTTTTCCGATGTGGGGAGCCGTGTGATGTCATTGTCATGTAAATGTATTTTGTGTTTGTTTGTGCTGCCAAGACGGTAATGAAGAAACATAAGCGGGGCGTGGCACAGCGGTGAAGCGCTGGGCTGATCCAAGGGATGGAGGTTCGATTTCCGGAAGGAGACTATTTTTTTTTTAGTGAGGAGGAGTAGCACATCTCTCAAGCGTTGCTAGACAACGCCGGATGAGCTTGTCTAGAGGGCTGCGTAGCTGTTGTTGTTGTTATGAACTTTATTTTTCCACCGATGTAGGAGGCCCCCTACTCCCCGCCCCCGGAACGCAGGCCTATGGGACGGAGGCCGGGGCCTCCGCGACTAAAGACAGACGAAGTGACAGTGTTTCTTCGCGGCTTCAGCCGCAAGGCGGACAGCTCGCGGCTGGTTGGCGGGGGACTCGCTTCGCAGTAGCAGTTCCCAGGCTTCTCTACTGTTTATGTTTTTCTTGGCTCCAGGGGAATCAAGGCATTGCCAGATTATGTGATCAAAAGTACCCCTTTCTCCGCAGGTTTCGCATTTATCGTCCGCCTTTTCCTCCACTTGCGTGTGGAAAAGCCAGACGGGACTTGGGAAATTCCCAGCTTGCAGGCGCCGCCAAGCGACGGCCTCCTTGTTAGTTAGCGTTCGGTCCGGTGGTGGCAGGGACCTTCTGCTAAGTCTGTAGTGTTCTAAAATTTCCTTATAAGTTTGCAGCCTCTCGTCCATCCCATCGCAATCAGGCGGCTCTACGGCTTCCCGGAAGTAGAGAGCTCGGGCTAGCTCGTGCGCCGCCTCGTTGCCGGGGACGGACTTGTGCGCGGGGGTCCAAATAATTCGAATCTTTCTTTCAAGTTTTCCTTTCTCTAAAATTTTGGCTGCCTCCGTCGAGACCCTCCCTTTTCCAAAGTTCCAGACAGCTATTTTGCTGTCACTAATAACTATGCTGGCTTCCGTTCCAACGCAAGCGAGCGCTATTGCAACTCCTTCAGCCGTGTCTACATTTCGGCTTCTAACGGACGCGGCGGCGGCGGGCACGCCGCGGCCGTTGACGACCACAGCCACCGCCGCCCCCGACTTCCCGCTAGCCGAGTCCACGTAGGCGACCTCCCCCGGCTTCAATTTCCCCGCTTTCTTTGCGAGCGTCTCGGCCCTCTTTTGTCTCCTCTCCTTGTTGTACGTAGGGTGCATCTTTTTAGGTAGGGGGGGCGCTATTATATATTCGCGACACTCTCGTGGAATGCCTACTTTGTGGCTTGTTCCTCTATCTGACTGCAGTCCCACCCAGCCGAGGATGGTTCTGCCCGTGGTGGTTCTGCTCAATCTTTCTAGTTGCGCCATGCGCACAGCCTCCGCTAGTTCCGTCCAATTGTTGTGCACCACCATTTCGAGGAGGCGTTCAGTCGAGGTCGAGATGGGTAGTCCCAGAGCCCTCTTCGCGCATCGTCTGATGAGTGCGTCTATTCTCTGCATTTCGTCTGATCTAATGTTTAGGAATGGTGTGGCGTAACATATGCGGCTAGTGATGTAAGCCTGCATTAGTTTCAGGAGGCTTCGTTCCTTAAGGCCCCGACCCTTTAGTGCAATTCTCCTGAACAGACCCGTGACTTGCGTGGCGTACGCGTTCAGTTTCTTTACCGTTGTATCGTTGTACCCATCTGCTTGTAGAAACAGCCCCAAGATCCTAATTTGTTCGACTTTTGGCACTATTTGGCCGTCTACTGTTACGCTGATGTTTTTCTGGCGTTTACACCTGAGCGCCTTCGGGTTGTAGATAAACAGTTCCGATTTTTGTGGAGAGCACGAGAGGCCCCTTTCGGCCGCGTAGGACACCACGGTGTCCGCCGCCGCTTGCAAGCGCTCCTCGATGCTCGCGTCACTCCCCTGGGTAACCAACAGGTTGACGTTGTCCGCGTACATGCTGAATTTCAAGTTTTCCACTTTCCTCAGTTCTGCCGGGAGGTTTCGCACGGCAACATTAGAGAGGAACGGGGACAGCACCGAACCCTGTGGCGTACCTCTGCTTCCTAGTTTGACGGTGGAGGATTCAATGTCCTGAAACTTTATCTTTATCGTTCTACCCGAAATGAAGTCTTTTACGTAGTCGTACGTTTTCTTTCCGACCCCCAATTCTTGGAGGCCAGAAAGAATTGCCGCGTGTTTTACGTTATCGAACGCCTTTGTCAGGTCTAGACCTAGTAGTACCTTCGCGTCCCTGGTTTCGCTTTCTATGATATCGTGTCTCAAGCGGAGCATTACGTCCTGTGTGCACAGGCCGGGCCGGAACCCAACCATTTCGCGCGGCCACAGGTCGTTAAGCTCCATGAAACGCGTTAGTCGCGCTTGGACTACCCGCTCCATCAATTGCCCTATACAGGATGTTAGACAGATTGGTCGTAAGTTCTCTAGTTTAGGGGGTTTGCCTGGCTTCGGTATCAAAATTACGTTTGCCGTCTTCCACTGTTGTGGGAGGCGGCCTCTGTCCCATACGATTCTTATGTATTTGGTGAGCGCGCGGATGGAATTATCGTCCAAATTTCGGAGAACCTTGTTTGTGATTTCGTCTGGGCCGGGAGCCGATTTTGTTTTTAGGCCTAATATTTCGGCGCGAACCTCCGCCTCCGTGATCGGCGCGTCTAGGGCCTCGTTTAAGGGTCCTTCATAATCCGGCAGGGGTAAGATTTGTGTGTTGCCTACGTACATGTTAATTAGTTTCGCCATGAGTTCCCCGTCCGTGCCCTCGAACGCGTGTCTGGCTTTCGTCAGTCTTATGCCCGATTGAGTTTTCGAATTGTCAGGATCAAGTAGGTGTCTGAGTAGGCTCCACGTATTAGAAAGGCTCATGTTTCCTTCCATCTCGTCACACCTACTACACCAGCTTTGTTCGCATAGTTTTACTGCGTAATCTTCAATCTCTTTGTTATATCTTGCTATCCCTAAGGTTCCTGTTCCATCTTTGCGACCGGAGACGCCTCTCCATGCCGCATTTTGCTTCCCACATATGAAGGAGTTTGCTGTCAACCGTCACCGGCGCATCGTCCTCCCGTAGGGTCGTGGTTGCTTTCTATACTTGTTTCTTAAGCATCTCTGCCCATTGCTCTATGTTTGGATTTCATCTCCCGATTCGCAGTTTTCTCTGATTTGCCTAAACCTGTCCCAATCGGTGATTTTGGGTTTTTTTGAGGCGACGCGTTTTGACGCCCTTGCTGAGGGTGAGAGCCAGAACAAAGTGGTCGCTGCCAAAATTTTGAGCTGTGTTTTTCCAGACTGCGTCTCTCGTGTTTTTTCCTAGGGTAAGGTCCGGGGTGGTGTCTGCACAGATGCTGTTTCCCATCCTGGACGGACAGCTAGGGTCCGTCAGCAGGGTGAGGCCGAGCTCATGTATGTCCTCCCACAGTTGCCTACCCTTGGGGTCGTGTCTATTGTAGCCCCATTCTTAGTGGGCGGCATTGAAGTCTCCTAGAATTATTCGAGACCCTCCTCACCCAATTAATGGGTGCGGTAAATCAAATGCAGACGCAATTCACCGCGATGCAGAACGCCTTCACCGAGAGGCTAACTACATTAGAAAACACTGTGACCCAAATTCAACAAAATGGACAGGCGCAGTAAAAATGAAGACTCTCTGGTGTGGCAGTGGAACTGCCGCGGCTTCCAACGAAAGCGAGCGCTCTTGCAACAGCACTTAGAGCAGAGCGCAGAAAAACCTTTAGCTATAGCCCTTCAGGAAACAGGAAAAGGTCTACCAAAATTATCGGGATACCAGGCGTTCCACGGTGACCGGGGAGAAAAATCCCGCGTCTCCACTCTGGTTAAAAGACACATAGCGGTAGTCGAGCATGAGGTCAACTTGCGAGACATCGAAGCTGTATTATTAGAAATTATCACTGGTCGCTAGGAAGAGGATAGTCTCTTCATCCTAAATGTGTACAGCACCCCCCAGCAGAGAAAGGTACGTTTCCGCGCCCTCTTCCGCAAAGCGATCAAAACAACAGGAAACAATACTCTTATAATTCTAGGGGGCTGCGCAGCTGGTCTTCTCTGTTACGTCGTAGCATACGGCATCCCCGAAGCTCGGCTTCGACCCTCGCAGTGAAGCTTTTCGCTGTAAAATATGTAGACTGTATTTCAAAATAGGCAATTAAATTGGATACAACGTGATTCTCATCATTCGGAACATCCAAGAACTGCACATAGTGCATGCTCATAGTAAATTGAACGCGTTTTAGTTAATGCGCTACCGTTATGTGTACAGCCATGGCTATTAAGGTTGATGTTACAAGTGAGCGGAAATTACAAGTGAAGTTCACATACCAACACAGCTCCCCCATTTACATATTGTCACAGAAGCCAGTGAAACTGGTTCAGCAGGTTTACTAGGACTAAGTAAAAGCACCGGCAAGATCAGGCACGGAACCGACTGGCGGGCGAGCACCGAGAGCGAAGAAGACGAGCGCTTGCCAGTCTCCCGAGCTCGCCACATGGCGGCGCCAGTACGATAACATTGCGGCATTGCCCCTCCCGGTGGAAAAGGCACCGTCCCGATGCCGAGTGGCGAGGTCGAGGATAACCGTAGTCGGCGAGGATGCGCGTTCATATCAAGTAGTTAAAGGAAGCAAAGAAAAAAAAACACATGTGCCTTGACCTAGCGGGAGTAGAAGGGATTCATCCTGGCGACATGTACGACTTCCGCTTGTGGTTGCCGTCGGGATGAGCGAACAGTTCGTTGCGGGGTCACTTCGTAGGTGACGTCGCTGAGTTTGCGTTGTACTTCGTACGGGCCGAAGTAGCGGCGCAGAAGCTTCTCGGAGCGACCCCGCTGGCGAACAGGTGTCCACACCCAAACCTGATCGCCAGGGTTGTAAATTACCTCCCTGTGACGAAGGTTATACCGTCGAGCATCTTTAACTTGCTGTGTCCGGACTCTCAGTCTAGCCAGCTGGTGAGCGGCCTCGGCATGCTGGGCGAATTGGTCGGCACCGACAATCGATGGGTGGGCAACATCTGGCAGTAGCATTGCATCCAGCATGGTGACAGCTTCGCGACCATACACCAAACGAAACGGTGTAAAGCGGGTCGTTTCCTGGACTGCGGTGTTATACGCAAATGTTGCATACGGTAGTAGCTGGTCCCAGTTCTTATGATCTTTGTCGACGTACATAGAAAGCATATCCGCGATCGTCTTATTGAGTCGCTCAGTAAGGCCATTCGTCTGAGGGTGGTAAGCTGTTGTTCTGCGATGACAAGTGCCACTGAGCCGCATCACTTCCTGGGTTAGAGCCGAAGTAAATGCCATGCCTCTGTCAGTTAAAACGATCGCAGGGGCACCGTGACGAAGGACCAGATTAAAGATGAAAAAGTTCGGAATATCAGTAGACGTGCCGCTGGGAATAGCTTTCGTCTCACAATAGCGGGTCAGATAATCTGTGGCAACTATAATGTACCTGTTGCCCAATGATGACGTAGGAAATGGCCCGAGCAAGTCCATACCGACTTGGTGAAAAGGTACTCGCGAAGGAACAATAAGCTGCAGCAGGCCGGCCGGCTTGACAGGTGGTATCTTCCGACGTTGGCAATCACGGCACGTCCTGACATAGCGCTGAACCATAGCGGCAAGCTTGGGCCAGTAGTACTTTTGTCGCACTCGTGCCAAGGTGCGCGAAAAACCGAGATGTCCGGCAGAAAGCTCGTCGTGGCATGCCTGCAAAACGTCGGTACGGAGCGGCGTTGGGACAACCAGCAGATACTGAATGTCTGTGGAAGCGTAGTTTTTCTTGTAGAGGACGCCGTCACGCAAGCAGAACGACGACAGGCCACGCGTGAAAAGGCGAGGCGGCGATGAGGCGGTTCCTTCGAGGTAATCGATGAGGGATCGCAGTTCCGTGTAGTCTCGCTGCTGTTGAGCGAGATCTGGCGTCGAGAGAGCGCCGAGAAAGACCGAGTCATCTGTTTCACTTGAAAAACACGGGATAGGGTCTAGGGATAGGCAGTCAGCGTCACTGTGTTTCTTGCCGGACTTGTACACAATAGTGACGTCGAACTCCTGTAAGCGGAGACTCCAGCGGGCTAACCTGCCTGAAGGATCTTTAAGGTTCGCTAACCAACAGAGTGAGTGGTGGTCGCTGACCACTCTAAACGGCCGACCATACAAATACGGCCGAAATTTTGTTACCGCCCACACAACTGCAAGGCACTCCTTTTCGGTCGTAGAATAATTCGCTTCGGAACGAGACAGGGTGCGGCTGGCATAAGCAATCACCCGCTCAACGCCTTCTTGCCACTGAACGAGAACTGCACCGAGGCCAACGTTGCTGGCGTCGTTATGCAATTCTCTGTCGGCCTCCTCGTCGAAGTGGCCAAGGACGGGCGTTGTTTGAAGGCGCTTGCGAAGCTCCTCGAAGGCCCTTTGCTGCTCGTCGGCCCAGATGAAAGGCTGGTCGTTTTTTGTTAGACGAGTCAATGGTTCCGCTATTCGGGAGAAGTCGTGCACAAATCTCCTGTAATATGCACAGAGGCCCAAAAACCGACGCACGAAACTTTTATCAGTGGGGGTCGGGAAAGCAGCTACGGCAGCCGTCTTCTCTGGATCAGGGCTAATTCCCTCAGCACTCACGACGTGACCCAGGAACTTGAGCTGTTGGAATGCAAAGTGGCATTTTTCTGGTTTTAGTGAGAGTCCGGCACCGCGGATGGCATTTAGCACGGCCGTCAATCGTTTGAGGTGCTCTTCGTAGGTCGCAGAGAAAATGACAACGTCGTCAAGGTAGACGAGGCACGTCTGCCATTTCAGGCCGGCTAGGACAGTGTCCATCATTCTTTGAAAGGTTGCGGGAGCGGAACACAAACCGGAGGGAAGCACCTTAAATTCGTACAGTCCGTCAGGAGTAATGAATGTGGTTTTCTCTCGATCACGTTCATCGACTTCGATCTGCCAGTACCCACTGCGTAGATCGAGCGATGAAAAGTATCGGGCGTGGCGAAGTCGGCCGAACGAGTCATCGATTCGAGGCAATGAATAGACGTCCTTTTTCGTAATTTTGTTAAGCCTCCCATAGTCGACGCAGAATCTGAGTGCTCCGTCCTTTTTAGCGACCAGCACAACTGGTGAGGCCCATGGACTTGTGGACGGCTGGATCACATCATCGCGGAGCATTTCATCAACTTGCGCTCGAATAGCCTCTCGTTTTTTCGGCGATACTCGGTAGGGGTGTTGGCGGATAGGGAGCTCGGTGGGATCAACTATAATTCGATGTTTGGTTACTGACGTCTGTTTCACTTTGGAAGTGACGGCAAAGCAGTCACGGTAAGTGTCCAGAATTGCTTGAAGGCGGCGTTTCTGGGTAAGAGACAAAGCTGGGTTCACGTCAGTTTGAACAGTATGTCCAGTGCTCTCGGGAGGGTTCTCGTTGCCCAGCGAAAGGGCGCAATGGGCGGATGGCGCACTGACTTTTTCAAAATAAGCGATAGCTGTACCTTGTGGTAAATGGCGGTATTCGGCACTAAAGTTCGTTAAAAGTAGATCAGTTCGTTTATTTCTCAAGGCAAAGATTCTCCGAGCGACGGAGACTTGTAGGCTCAACAATAAATTCAAGTTCGTTTCCGCGAGGCCTTGCAAGGCGGGGGGGTTGTCGCACTGCACTGTAACAAACAAGCTGGTGCGTGGAGGTAGAGTGACATGGTCGTCGCACACTCGGAAAATTGGCCTGTCTGTGCGGTCGTCGCTGTGCTGTCTGTACTCGTCGGAAATTGCGCGGTGAGTGGAGAAAGTCACCATGAAGTCACGGAGGTCGATGACTGCGTCGTTTTCTCTAAGAAAATCAAGGCTGAGAATCAGGTCCTTGGAGCACTCTGCTAGCACAACAAAGCAACACGAGAAAGTTACGTGGTGAATCTCGACGCGAGCGGTGCACACTCCGAGCGGCGTTACCACATGCCCTCCGGCTGTCCTTATCGGGGCTCCGTGCCAAGGAGTCAGGACTTTTCACAGAATGGTAGCAAGGCCATGACTCATAGCGCAAAAATCAGCGCCGGTATCTACAAGGGCAGTCGTGTTGTGGTTATCAACGACGATCGGTATCTCGGCGGAATGCAGCTCACCGTCGACAAAGTGCGGCGTGTCAGAGATCGTCGGGCTGACGGGTCGTTCGTTGCGTCGAATATACGGAGTCGAAGGTAAGCTTCTGTGATCGTCGGGAGGTCGTCGGACTCGTTGGTGGTGCGGTGCGTCGATTGGGGGCGTCGGAGGAAAGCTTCGGCGATCGTCGAAAAGTGGTCGGATTGTTCGTCGGAGCGAAGGGTCGGAGGTCGGTCCGTGTGATCGAATCGGTGAGCGGAGGATGTTGGTCGTAGTGTCCATCGACGGCGGCCCTACCCCAGAGGGTCGCCGTCTTCAGTTTTCCCGGTGCGGACTTGGGGACTGCCTGAGGAAAGAACGGCGGCTGGTGGAAAACTGTCTCGGCGGTGGTGACCTGGACTGGCGTCGCTGGAGGGACGCAGGTGGGACGTGGTCGCTGAAGTATTGGTCGATGTCCCGAGGTCGTTCGCCATAGCGCGGCCGAGGGGCATCCGGGGAAAATCCGCGCAAGCCCATCCGACGGTACGGGCAGTGGCGCAGAACGTGACCGGCTTCGCCGCAGTGAAAGCACAAAGGCAGATTGTTCGGCGTGCGCCACGCGTGTGCTTTGCGAACGGGTGGTCGAGCTTCAGGCACACCAGTCGAAACTGGATAATGGGGTGGAGGACGAGCGGAAGGAGCAGGGTTGCAGGGTGCCAATGGTTCAGGCGCAGGGGTACGCAACACGTCGCTGTACGTCATGATCTGTGGCACAGGCGGCTGGGACGACGGTACTGATGGTACTGCTTGGCGGAGCTCTTCGCGCTCAGTATCCGAGATGCCCCCAACACGTGGATGTTGTTCGAGAGAGGGCAGCTTTTGCAGCTCTTCGCGCACGATGCTTCGGATAAGTTCGCGAAGGACTTCCCTGTCGTTTCCGACCATTGGCAAGCGGAAGTCTACGGCAGCGATGTTCGCAGAGCGATCAAAATGTACAAATCGCTGATTCAAGGCACGCTCGATGCTTGTTGCTTCTTTCGTAAAATCAGCAACAGTACGTGTAGGGTCACGTACAAGGCCAACGAACAGCTGCTCCTTGACGCCTTGCATAAGGTAGCGCCCCTTCTTTACCTCCGACATGGACGGATCCGCCCGGTTGAAAAGGCGAGGCATTTCTTCCACAAACATGGCGACGCTTTCATTAGGCCGCTGTGCTCGGGACTGTAGAGCGAGTTCGGCCATCTCTTTTCTTGTATCGTTGCCGAATGTTGCGAGCAGCTGCCGCCGGAAATCCTGCCAGGTGGAAATGGTAGCCTCATGGTTTTCGAACCACATCTTGGCGGCGTCTTCTAGTGCGAAATAAACATTGTGCAATTTTCGCTCCTCGTCCCACGCATTAAACACAGCGACCCGGCCGTAGCTGGTCAGCCAGTCCTCAACGTCTTCGAATTTGTCGCCATGAAACGGCGTGGGCATACGTGGAGTATGGCAGATCAGCTGCCGGGCACTCACGGGAAGCTGAGTGGTGGTCTGAATTGCCGCTTTAGTCATCGTGGTTCGCGGTGGGGAAATAAGAGGACCACACTCGGGTGCTAAGCCTCTCAAGCGACGGCTCGCCTTGTGCACAGGTGTCGTGCCCACGGTGTGTAGATGAGCGTAGGGGGCAGCCAGAGGCGCTTCGTACATGGGATCTACCCAGAAGCTCCACCAAAAATGTCACAGAAGCCAGTGAAACTGGTTCAGCAGGTTTACTAGGACTAAGTAAAAGCACTGGCAAGATCAGGCACGGAACCGACTGGCGGGCGAGCACCGAGAGCGAAGAAGACGAGCGCGTGCCAGTCTCCCGAGCTCGCCACATGGCGGCGCCAGTACGATAACATTGCGGCATTGTTCACGTGTGCCTCTATGTTAAGTGCGTTTGATTTTCACTCTTCCGAGGGGGCACGCGATTCCTCGCAGGGAGAGGTGGTGAAGGGTGGCTGTTCCTGCCCCTACGGGGCTGGGACGGTAGGTCAACGCCGCTTGCGGCGGAGGCTAGCCTGCCACCGAATTTTTCTGCCGTAAGCCGTCATTGCACCCGCCACCACTCAGGTGGTGGACGGCGGCTGTTGCGGCGCGAGTCTTTCTCTCTCTCTCTCTTCTTTTTCTCTCTTCTCTACTTTATCTCTTCTGTCCGCACGAGGCAGCCTCCCCCCCTCCGCTTTCGATGGAGGCGAAACGAAGAGGCGTCGTGTGCTGTGCGATGTCAGCGCACGTTAAAGATCCCCAGGTGGTCGAAATTACTCCGTAGCCCTCCACTACGGCTCCTCTTTCTCTCTTTCCACCTTCATTCCCATCTTCATCCCTTCCCTTACGGCGCGGTTGCGGTGTCCACAGAAAACAAGTGAGACAGTTACCGCGCCTTTCTTTTTTTTCGCCTCTTATCGTACCCGGGTTCGAACCCGACCTAGGCGGCTGCGTTTCGATGGAGGCGAAACGAAGAGGCGTCCGTATGCTGTGCGATGTCAGCGCACGTTAAAGATCCCCAGGTGGTCGAAATTACTCCGCAGCCCTCCACTACGGCTCCTCTTTCTCTCATTCCACTTTCACTCCCACCTTCCTCCCTTCCCTTACGGCGCGGTTGCGGTGTCCACAGAAAACAAGTGAGACAGTTACCACGCTTTTCCTGTCCTATAAAAAAGTCAGTTCTGAATAAATAAATCGCCTCTTGTCGGTATTCGTTGCAGTGTTACATATCCTTGTAATTGGTTTAGAGGAAAGGAAAGGAGCAGTATCTGTAAAACTTTAACCGGCAAGTGTGCGTTTGGACGGTACACCATCGCACGTCGCGTGGCGTTTCTTGGCGGGTGTTCAAAACCGGGATTACAAATGGCAGGAACGCTAGACAACAACTAGTCTCGTGGAATCTCGCGCAAGAAGTTTCGTTTCATGAGCCTAGAAAGGCTTTCGCCTTAAAATAATCGGAGCATCTTTCACCCAGACTGCACTCTGCCATCATTCCCAGAAAAGAAAAACAGCGCATTCTTCCTTCTACCTCTATTGCGGATGGTCGCCACTTCAGGATTGCTCTTAGAGAGCTGCTGAAAACGAACAACGGTGAAAACCACAGCCACTTATCTTGGAAAGAAATATATATATATACATGGAGATAAAACGAAAGGAGCTTGTCCGGCGCCTCGGTATTGAAGGTAGCTGATGTCCATATGTACAAAGAACACGTCATGGGGGCTGTAAATAAAGGCTGTAAATCTTGAAGCCGGTGGGCCGCACCACCCAGCTCCGAGGGCACATGCATCCCCGTGTTGGATGCGTGAGACTCCTGGTTTGTTTTATTCATTTAAAATGTAACGTGCAGAGCCAAGGCATTATAGGTGGGGAGTGGGCTTCACAGATGGCATCAAATGATGTATTTACAAAATATAAAAGCAGTAAAAGTGTAAACGGTTCTTAAAGCAGAAACAAAAACAAACAAGTAAGCGCAGGCACCACTTGTAAAGAAAGTCTCCCAAAAAAAGAAATTTTCTTCCCGCTTTTTTTTTGGCCAAGCCTGAACGCAGGAGATGCAACTAACCGGTAAAACACATTATCAGTTTCTTTGAGAACCACAGAAGAAGCCGGAAGAAAACAGAGCTTATTGATGTCCGGTCATAACAACATTTTCTTTGCAATATGGTATCCACTGGTTCAACAGACCCCTTGCCCTCAGTCTCCAGCGACTGCGGAGCATATGACCACGGCGGGAGTAAGACCCGCAATTACCGCACCAAAGAGGGCTCAGAATTTCTCGCTCCAGACGGGCCTTCATTGGAAACTGGCCCTGACAACGTTTAACACTCGAATCCTAGCTAGTGAGGCTAGTTAAGCAGTGCTCTTCGTGGAACGAGCGGGCATAAAAAGAGATATAAGAGGGCTTAGTAAGCTCACAGGCAAAATGAGGCATACACTGTACTGAAGGGAGGACATGTGTTCTGTTATCGAGGTTTACCGCAGAGACGAGAACTAAGAGTAGAGCTCCTTGTCAATAAGCATATAGCTGGTGAGCATTGGATGAATTCTACAGCGTTATTGAGAGGGCGGCCGGCATTGTAGTTAAGCCTAATAACCGCTTTATAAACTGAAGATTGTGCAGGCCTACGTCTATATGTAGTCATGATGACCCTATAGTCGAAAGGTTATGCGAAGATGTGGAATCGCTAATGATGAAAATAAAGACGTAACATACTGTACTGTCAAGGTAGGGAAAAAGCAGGCTGGAGACTAGGCAATGGATGACTATGGCATTGGTTCTAGAAATAGCAGAGAGAGTTACTACTTGAGTTTGCGGACCGCAATATTTTAAGAATTATTACCTTCTTCTGCAAACGGAAGAATTGGGAATGAAGATGGAAAAGCCCTAACGGGGAGACTTAAAATGGAATTGACTTCATGATAATTTATAAGCCTGACATTATGCAGGAAATAGCGGTAGTCGGAAAGGTGCGATGAAGCGACCACAGGATGGTAAAGCCTCGAATGTGTCTAGATTTGAAAAGGGAACGAAGCAGATTAGTAAGGAAGACGTCCGTCAAAGAATTAGCGATGAGGGGGAAGGTAGAATAATTCAGGATCTCGCTACAGAATTGATATTCAGCTTTAACTGAGGAAGACGACCTCAGTGTTGAAGCGATGAGCGATACCTTTAGAGATATTACAGGGTGCGTGGTAGAAGTAGCAGCAGAATAGTTAGAGTATACGGAGAAATCATCTAAGCAGACGAACTATTTGATAAAGAAGCGCCAAAGCATGAAGCCTCCAACTCAACAGAGAGGATAGAACTGGCAGAGCTATCAAAGGAAATAATAGGTGCAAATTGTCCGACAAAAGGAAGTATATCATGGAGAAACTCGAGCATGCTGTAAAGAAAATGGGCAGCCTTAAAGCGGTGAAGAAGCAATTAGGTATAGAAAAAACTCAGATGTATGCGCTAAAGCACAAGGCGGGAAATGTCACCCCGAATATGGACAAGATAGTCGTAGCCGCGGTGTTCTATACTGACCCTTATACAGTAGTAGTCAGGACCAAGACCGACTGAAATATAGACCTGCACAGAGAATTGGGTCCTATGGGACCTCGTGCGCCAACCTTTGTTACCTTTCTCGCCGTTGAGGGCGCTCGGTTGACCTGTTCGTCAGTCATTTTCATCATCATAAAATCACAAATTATAGTAAACAAACTGTACCCAAGTTAAAAAAAAAATCTTTGCCCGAGTTATACTTAAAAAATTTTGCCTTTTTGTATTTTAGCAGAGAGTGTTTATTTTTATAATGTTTTTCTCTCACCAGAAGACATACCGCGATTCCGCTTTGTGCGATGGCACTGCAGTTACTCGCTGCACATGGGCAGAACAGGTGCTTGTGCATTGCAACGTGGACAGATAATTAAGCTATAACGACGAAGAAAAATTGCAGAACTAATAGACCCTTCTTATTAACGGTTTAAAGCAGCGCCAGGCTACCCGTAGTGTTCGTTTCCTAGCGGCGAAGGTTATAAACTAGAAGGTGCGTGCTGGAGCAGTGCTATCTGTGCAGGTCTGCATTTCAGTCGTTCTTGGTCAGGACAATAACGAGATTGGCAGTAGTGAAGAGCAGTCAGGCGTTCAGCCAGTATTAAAATACAATATTAAGAATTCCTTAGAAACTCTGAAAAGAGGGAAAGCAGCTGTGCAGGAGGATCACCCCAAGTAGCACAAAGTGGGCTATGACGTGGGGGCCCGCGTTGGGCCCGTGAGGGCAGCCGATACGGGCCCCATGCGGGATTTGCAACACGTACCCAGAGGGGCCCCGCGTGGGCTGCCCAATTCTGCCGCTATCGGTCCCAATCTGTATCCGTGTGGGCAGCCCAAATAGGGCTGCCCGCATTCAGCCCAGGTAGACGAATGTGGGCAGCATACCAGAATCATTAATGGGTCCCACATTTGTGCAGGCAATGCCATCCCATTGATCAAGGTTTTAATTTTTAATCGATTAATCCCTCCAATACTTGAATTATATAGGCGCGGAATTTGCGAAAGCCAGTCCGTTTCGGGCTGACCCACGTGCTGCCCTGATGGGTTGAATCCGGCATTTTCGGGGCTGCCCAAATTCCAATAATCATCAATTGCGAAATATTAAGCGCCATTTTTTTGCTTGTATGCGACACTCAGTAACATGAGAGAAATTTATTCCCAACACTACAATAATGGGGCTGGCCCACATCAACCCCAACATGTTGATCTGAATATTTATTTCGGTGGTGCGTGTAGAATAGTAATGCCGCAGGAAACATTTGGAGGTCGTTCAGTGCATACTCGTAAAGCGGAACAGTTACTGTTGCATATTTTCTGTCGACACTGAATAATTAACGTAGTTGTTAGAGTAAAAATAAATAGTCTTTATTCATAGCAAAGATATGTTTAGGACAGTTATGTGAAACCTCCAGAAGAGGCAATTATTAGCCGGTATAACATGATTTACATAAATAAAATGGTGCCTTAAAGATAAGGTGGAGACGCTTCAGAGCGGTAAGCCCGTCTATAGCCAATTTGGGGCCCACTGCGGCATTTCATGGGCCGCCCCAATTGGGCTGATCTTGATTTTACCGCATGGACTACGAATATATGTTGAGAGAGAGAGAGAGCAACTTTTATTTAAAATGCCTGCAGAATCGGTTAGGCTCCCTCCAAGCAGGGAGGGCAAGCTTTTACCGTGACGCGGCCACTATGTCAGTCTCGTGCATTGTTCTCCTTGAGGTCTTGTTACGTCCCTCGCTACTTCCGCGGGTTCGAGAGGGCCGCCGCCCCCTTCTTGGAGATGCTGCCCCCCCTCTCCTCGGTTTCGCTCGGTCTCTGCCTCTCTAGAGCTGCCGAGACCTGCTGGACGGCCTTGAGTTGTGTCTCTTGATCACAGCTCCTCGTTGCAGCCTCTAGCTGCTGCGGGATCGTCTTCTCGCTGGCTGCGCGCGGATTTACGCTACAGTCCCAAAGGATGTGAGCCGCGGTGGCTCTCTCCTTCGCGCACAGTCTACACATGTCGCTCGCGTGCACACTCGGACACATGTGCTTAGCTAGCACCGGGGTGAGCAGGGACCCCGTCTGTAACTGTCTGTATAACACTGCCTCCTTCCGGGTAAGCCCCGGGTGAGGTGGCGGCATAGTCTGTCTGTTCAGTCTGTACCATTTCACTATTTCGTTGAAGGTGGTCATCTTGTCCTTGGCACTGCGGCGCGACCAAGACTCCGAGTCGGCCGTGCTTGCAGCCGCGCGGTTGGTTAGTCCTCGCGCGGCCGAGTTGGCCGTCTTGTTGTGGTTCACGTTTCCGCGTTCCGACACGTCACTGCCCATGTGGGTCGGAAACCACTTGATCACCACAGGACTTTTGCGTCCGGTGTCTTCGGCCTTGCGCAGTATGCGCGTGGCCTCACTACATATCCTACCCTTGGCGTAGTTCTTCACTGCCGTTCTAGAGTCACACAACACTGTAGTGCATCCGGGGTCGGAAACGGCCAAGGCGATGGCCACCTCTTCCGCCCGGTGCGCTTTTCGAGTCCGGACGCTCACCGCGGTCTTCGTTGCACCCGTCGATGCCCCGACAACCACCGCCGCGTATGCGTTGGTGTTCTCTCGATACTTCGCCGCGTCCACGTAGGCGGCGCCTTCTTCTCTGGCGTGGAGGTCTACGAGACCCCTGGCCCTCGCCAACCTCGGCTCCCTGTTGTGCTCGGGGTTCACGTTCTTCGGGATCGGGAAGACCTTGAGCTTTCTGTTGATGCTGTCTGGTATAGGTACGTCTTTCTGCTGCTTGCCTTCCCTCGGTTCGAGGCCAAGGTCCCGCAGTATCTGTCTTCCGGTTCTCGTTTCAGAGAGACGCTCGAGTTGCGCCGTTCTCTGTGCTTCGGCTATTTCGTCCAGCGTGTTGTGGACTCCCAGCGCAATGAATTTTTCGGTGCTCGTGCCCCCGAGGAGACCGAGTGCCGCCTTATACGCCTTGCGTATGGTGGCGTCTATCTTGTTACGTTCACTCGGCCTCCAGTTGTGGAAGACGGCCACGTACGTTATGTGGCTAACTTCGAAGGATTGAACGAGCCTAGTCAGGCTCTCCTCCTTCATCCCCGCTTTTCTGTTGGACACCCTCTTGATGAGTCTCATTGCCGCAGCCGCTTTGCCCGCGAGCTTGTTGACCGTTTCACCGTTGGCTCGGTTTCGCTGGATGAGCAGCCCGAGTACTCGAATCTTCTCGACCTCCGGTATTACTTGTCCTCCCGCCGTCTTGACCGTGATCTTGGGACGCTCGTACTTGACTTCCATATTCTTTCTTTTCCTGCCCGATCCTTTCGGGGGAATCACCAGCAGTTCTGACTTGGCCGGAGAGCAAACGAGTTCAGACCCGTCCAGCTGCTCCTCGATGGCGTTGACCGCTTCTTGCAGCGTTGTCTCGATGTGTCCGTCGCTTCCTCCCGGTACCCATAACGTAACGTCGTCGGCGTAGATGGTGTGCCGGACTCCCGCTACTCTTTCTAACCGGTTGGCCACCCCGATCATCACGAGGTTGAAGAGTAGCGGGGAGATTACCGACCCCTGCGGAGTTCCGACGCTGCCCAGCTTCTCTTCGAGCTGCAGGTCTCCCGCACAGATTTCGGTGGTCCGTTCCGTCAGGAAGTCTTTGATGTACTGGTATGTCCTCCTGCCCATGTTTAGCCTGGATACTTGGGCCAGGATAGCCGAGTGCCTCACTTTATCAAAGGCGCTCTGCAAGTCCAGCCCGAGTACGGCTCTGTTGTCATTGGTGCCCGTCGTATCGTCGATGATCTCGTTCTTCAGTAAGATCATGGCGTCTTGCGTCCCGAGTTTGTTCCGAAACCCGATGATGGAATTTGGGTAAAACTCCGATTCTTCCAGGTAATGCTGCCACCTGTTCATGAGAACGTGCTCGAGGACCTTTCCCACGCACGAAGTGAGCAAGATCGGCCTGAGGTTCTCTATGTTGGGCGGCCTGCCAGGCTTGGGGATGAGGATCGTCTTGGCTGCTTTCCATTGCTTGGGTAGCCTTCCTTCTTGCCAGCACTTGTTGTAGAAGTTCATGAGCGTTTCGATGGCCGCTTCGTTGAGGTGGTCGGCAGGTACTTGGCGTCCAAGCGCCGCTTGACCTCGTCTTCCCCGTGTAAGCAGATTGCCTTGTGTAGGATCCTGGCCAGGTTGTTGTGTTGGTGGACCTTAGTCTTGATTTCGTCGAGGAGGTGCCGCAGCATGTTCCACGTCTTGCCCTTGTGCATCTGTCCGTCGGCTTCGTTGCAGGCCTCGTTCCACTGTTGGGTGCATAGCACCCTGCAGCGGACCTCGATCTGCCTGTTGAGCTCGGCGATCTTCTTCCTTAGACTTCGGTTGGTTCGTCGCTTCTGCCACCTCGCCTTTATGGACTGCTTGGCTTCTATCAGGTAGGCCAGCCGACTGTCCATCTTGTCTATCCGTTCGTCCATCTCTAGCTCTTTGGTGGCTCTTTCCGTCGTCTCAACGACGTTGGCTGCCCATTGCTCGATGTCCGTAATGTCCACTTGCACCGCGGATAGCGCCTTTCGAAAGGCGTCCCAGTCCGTAATGCGATGCTTCCTTATGCCGGTGTTGCCTTGGCCTTCGAGCGGTACGACGACCTCCACGATGTAGTGATCGCTGCCCAGCTCTTGGCCCGTGTTTCTCCATTTCGCTTCTCTTGATCCTCCGTCAGTTTTGACGAAGGTAAGGTCCGGAGTTGTGTCTCTCGTAACAGATGTGCCGATCCTGGTGGGAAAGGCCGGATCCGTGATTAGGTTCAGTCTGACGTCGGTAGCGTCTTGCATCAGCTCTCTCCCCTTGACCGTCGTTCTGTGGTAGCCCCAGTCTTGGCTCGGAGCGTTAAAGTCTCCGCACACTACGAGCGTATTGCTCCCCGCGACTGAAGTTGCCTTGTGGAGCAGTGCCTTGAATTTCTGTTGTCCGTGGGACGGATTGCTGTAGACGTTCACCAAGAAAGTGCTCTCCTTCCTCTTCTTGCCCGTGATTACTTCCACCGTGCAGTGTTCGATGGCGCTTCTGCCGATCATTTCGTGTTCCACGAAGGTGATCCCTTTCCTAACGAAGGTGCAGACCCCTCTGCCCTTGACCTTGGACGTGTCCCTTTTGCTCGGCGGGCTGTCGTGCGATCGGTAGCCCGGCAGTCTCGGCGCCTCTTCGCTCTGTGTTTCTTGAATCATTATGACGTCTGGTTTCCTCGTTAGTTGCTGCAAGTGTTGCTGCAGCACCGCTCTCTTGCCGGTAAAGCCGTTGCAGTTCCAGTGCCAGACCAAGAGGTCTCTCACTGGTGGTGTGGATGTTGCTGTACGTGCTGTCCCGTCCATGATTGCTGCAGTTTGGCGATGATCTGTGCTTCCATACCTTGTATTTGTGCCTGTATCTGCGTCTGCAGCTGTGCTTGCATTTGCGCCATCATGTTCTGGATCGTGCTCTGTATGTTCGTTGTCATCTGCTGAACCGTTTGCGCGAGCGCAGTAAGGCTTTCGTTGGTTACCTTGCTGATCGCCTCGAGACGGTCGAGTCTGTCGTCCTGTTTTTCGATTCTCTCCATTGTCTTTCGTTCCTTGGCGCCCTCTATGGCTCTCCTCTTGGGAGCCGGTCCCGCCGCTTTCGTGGCTCTCGGGTCCACCTCGACCTCTGGTTCGTCCTCGGTTATCTCTTCTTGTTTCCTCTCTTGTGCGGGCTTCGGCAGCAGCTGCTGCTTTTGCTGCATCGCAATTAATGTCGTTAGCTTCGCGTTGATTTCCTTGATGGTTGCGTCCTGTTCGGCGATTCTCTGCTTTAGCTTCTCGTTCTCGTCTCTTAGGGCTTTTATTACCACCCCGTTCTCTTCTTGGAACTTCTCCGTGGCGTTTTGCGCCGGTGGTTGTCTCTTCTCTGCCATGTTTGCCTTGACTGTTTCGGCCCAGGCGACTCTTTCCCCCGATTGCGACGGTCTGTGGTGGCTGGCGCTCCTGCCTCCCTCGCTGTTGTCCCTCTTGCGGCTGCTGTCGCGCTGCCTCGAATTTCCGCGGGGTCTCTCGGCAGACGGCTCTCGCAGCGGCGGAAAGCTTCTCGGATCCAGTTGTTGCTGCCTGGCTTCCATCTTGCGTTCCCATTGCCGTTTTTTCGCACATACGGCATTCTTGCATTCCCTCTCACCCGTTGGATGCTGTCCCCCGCAGAGCCTGCACTTGGGCTTGCATTCGCGTTTGTGATCCTCGCTGGGGTTCGCGATTCCGCAGCCGAAGCATACTCTGGTGTTGGGATTCGGGCATACGTCTCTTCTATGGCCGATCTTGCCGCATTGCATTTTGCCGCAAATACCCCAAGAAATACCCGTGTGGGCAGCGTGGCAGCGTGGTCGCTTTTCAGCCCGGCCGCAAACCATGCGGGACCTATCCGGTTTTTGCGTGGGCAGCCCCAATCGTACTAGCCAGTCTTCTATTTGCTTTAGGCCCACATTTGCATCGCATCTGCCCTAAATTGCCCCGCAAGAGACCGATGCGGGCAGAAGTGGGAAGGAGCAATTGCCTGTCCCGCTACCGCCCACGCGGAAATTATCTAGGTTTTTGGTGGGCAACCCTATTTGGGGCAGTCCAGGAGTTTTCTGCATGAATTCCAAATTTTCGTCTGACCTTCCCTCAAGTACCCCTCAAGGGTCCCATGTAGGCAATGTGCGGGCATACCCGTATTAAGCCCCGCCGCGGCCCATGCGGGACCTATCCGGCTTTTGAATGGGTAACCCCAATTAGATCAGCCCAGGCGTTTCCTACACAAAGCCCAAATTTCATTTGCATAGGCCCTAAAATTTCCCAAGCGGGACCCTTGAGGGCCAGATGTGGGAATATGTACTCAGTTAGCCCTTTGCACGCCTATATCATGCCCTAATGGAAAAAGCAGGGGAAGCCCGATTTGGGCTTGCCCGCTTGATCTCTAAAGCGGGCCCTAGTGGGTGTTATTGTGGTTGCCTAAGCCCAACTTGCCCATACGGGCCCCCGGTGGGCCATGTAATGTGTGCTACTTGGGACATAACAAATTTGTTGATGGATAGGAGGATATTGTGCTCGCAAAACTGGCCTTGTGTCATCGACGGTACCGGTATCATAGAAGAACGCTCACATTATCTTAAGTCATAAAAGAGAGACATCAAGGAATTGAAAAATTACGGATCAATCAGCTTGATATTCGTTACGTACAAGGTATTTACAAAGGTAATCGCTAAAAGAATCAGGACAACCTTGAACTTCAATAGATCAAGCAGGCTTTAGGAAAAGATATTCTACTATCGATCATATCCATGCCATCAACAGGTGATAAAAAAATGCTCGGAAAATAATCAGCCCTTATTCATAACATTCACTGATTATGAAAAAGCATTTGACTCACAAGACACATCGGCAGTTATGGCGGCATTGCAAAATCAGGTTGTAGACGAGCCATATTTGAAAGTACTGGCAGATATGTGTAGCGGCTACTCAGCAAACATAGTTGTGCATAAAGAAAGTAACGAAATTTCCTATAAACAAAGGAATTAGACAATGAGACATTATCTCCCAAGTATTGTGCACAGGGTGGATGGAGAATACCTTAGTTATCGGCGATTCGCTATCATGCTGACTTGCTAAATGACTCAGGGGATGAACTGCTGAGAATGGTTGGAGACCTAGACGGAAAAAGCGGGATGGTAGGCCTAAAAATCAGTATGCTTAAGGCCAGGATAATATTAAACAGCCTCGGGAAGGAATAGGAGTTCGCAATCGGTAGCGAAGCACTGGAAGTAGTATGCGAATATGCATACTTAGGACAGGTAGTAACCGCATAACTGGAACAAGAAATGGAAATAACTTTAGGAATAAGATTGGGATGGAGCACCTTTGGCAATTACTCGCAGAGTATGACTAGCAGCTTAACTGTACTGCTCAAAAAGAAACTATAACAGTTGTATCTGACCGGTACTCCCCTGTGGGGCTGAAACAATGTGGTTAACGAAAATGGTTCTACTGAAGTTGAGGATGATGCAGAGGAATATAGAACGCAAAATGGTAGGTGTAACGTTAAGAGATAGGAAGCCTGCAGAGTGGGTCAGCGAAATACCTCGAGTTAATGATATTCTAGTTGAAAAAAGGGGAATAAATGGATATGGGCAGGGCATATTGCAAAGAAGGGACAACTGATGGTCGCATACGATAAACGTTTGGATTAGAAGGGAAGAAAAATGTGCCAGGGGGCGACAAAAAGTTAGGTGGATGAGGTTAAAAAGTTCGATGAAGTGGATGCAGCTAACACAGTAGCAGGATATTTGGAGCAATTTGGGAGAGGGCTTCGCGCGGCAGCGGATTTATTTCGGGTGAGGGCGATAATAATCCACTCAATTCACTGAGATCTGCTTCTAAGGAGGGAAAAAAGCACACCAGGGAATGTGCACAAGAGCATGTAAAGAAAAAGCAATCTGGACTGCGATGCGGAATATGAAACCACTGTGTGCTGCCTGCTGATCTACAACGCATATGATCGGGATGTTCGCAAAATATGTATAGGCCCGTAAACTCGAACTGTGTACAGAAAACAATCTCAATTAAACAGGATGCAAGCTGCTCACTTAGAGCATAAGCAAAAAAAAGGGAAAACAATTGATTTTATTTTGCTAACGAAGACAGCCTTTAGGCGAAACTGGAGAGACCCGAAATGCCTAACATGTATGTGGCCGAACTACAAAGCAGTGATGGGGACAAATACATTTTTTTGTTTCTGTTTGTGTATGGCCTTTTTTTTTTTGCACCAGTGCGCAGTTTTTAGTCCAGTCACTCCTCATCATTCCTAATTTTACATTACAATCAAAACTAAATATTGCCATTTCTTGCCAGACAGTTGCTCCCACTCTTCGTCTTGCGCATCGGCAGCCGATCAGAATTGCGCAAGGGGGATTGCTGCGCAACTAAAATGTTCAAGCTGGATTTAATAAAGACGCATGAGAAGAAATACGACATTAAATGTGAGGGAAAAGCTAAAACAGAGAGAAGACCGGTCGATTTCCTTACGCTTTCTTTTTTGTTGTTGTTTCTCCACCAGCCCTGACGGAACGCATTAGCGCGATGACAGATATTCGCTCGATCCCGAAAGGCCGCTCTTATAAGTTTCTTTTTTTGTGAGCAGTGGAACGATGCCTTCTCTGGGAGCGAAGACAGCATTGCTGAGTAGCGACTAAGGCCCATCTCGCGCCTTTTCGCGGTATCCTAACCACCGTGGTTATATAGCAGCGGCGAATGACTCACCGGAGATAGGCAGCAGGATGGATACGAATGTCTGGACTTTATCGTCGTCTTTATGTTGAATATTTCTTCATGGTCGTTGCAGGCAAAAATCCAGTTCCAAGAAAGAAAGGCTCCTGTCGAAATCTCTCTGCACCTCCATCTTTGACACATTTAGTTTGATTCCTCTGCACTCTTGCTTTCAGTGATTCGTTCGCATACTTTGTGGGCGATTCCTCTGCCCGAGGGATGCGCACGACAAACACACAGTGGGCCGTATAACAAACATATTTAATCTCACAGGGATCTTGTCGTCCGGGTGGCTGCGGGTCGTTTCCGTGGAGAGCCGGGAGGGAAGCGGGAGCGACGAGCCAGGGACCAGGAAGCGCCAGGGACCAAGAAGAGAGCGCGACGGCGGCGCGTGCCTTCTTTTATAGCCCCCTCGCGCGGGACCGGTTATCCCCGCGCGAGTGGGGAGAGGGAAACAGGCACGCGCGCAGGGAGCATTGGGAAGTGGCGCGGCCTTCGAATGCGCGGCGCGCCACGAGCCCTACATCTTCCCCCCCCCCTCAGCGTCCGACCCGGGCTCCGCCAACAGCCGGGCCATGTCCATGTCCGAGCCCGGGTCAGCGTAAAATATGAAGGCTTGTCGCCTGGCTCTGGCGGGATGCCATCTTAGCTGGTCCGTGGGACGGGAGAAGCAGCAGGCATGGCGGGGCTGTTCCGGCTGGTCCCTCTCCAGCAGCGGCCACATCCTCGGGGTCACAGCGCAGCTGGGCTTGGCCCTGGATACGCCTGGCAGCGGCCCTGAGCTGCTGCTCTGCATCGTGGACCCCTTGCCACGTGGCGCCGTGCTGGATGTACATTGCAGCAGGCGTTTTCGCCCCGGGCACACCTGGCTTCCTGAGGCCCGTACTCCAGGCCTGGGCAGCGGGCTCCACTCCAGACGCGTTGAAGACGGCCAGCATGGCCGCGCTGGTCACAATAATGGGCCACCAACCACTACAAACTAGGGGGGGTACCCCCTGTTTAAGTGGCCCCTCCTTGAACCAAGCGCTCGGTGCGGTTTCCCGCCCCAGCGACGGTGGTTCATCTGGCTGCTGCAAAATCTTATCAGAATGCATTCTGAAAGAAGCAAAGACGTTAGACAAAGTAGTGCACTACCTTGGCCTTAGGTTATAGCGTCGGTTGCGAACCGGGTTGCTACCCGCATCGTTTTGAGCTTCCCCCGCTTCGCAGTTATCGTCCTTGCGAAGGTGGTAAGCTTTCAAGTCTGCGACGTGCACCGGACCAGCGGTTTCACCGCTCGCCAACAACCGCAGCTGGTAGGTGAGTGGCGTTGTCCGTGCCGTAACTTCGAACGGTCCAACCCACTTGTGCGCTAGCGACGCGGCGAAACCACGCGCTGCGTTACTAAGCGGGTGCGTTCTTTTCAGTACCAAGTCGCCCGTGTTGAAAACGACGTGACGACGACCTTTGTTGTACTGATCCGCTTGCTCCATGCGCGCGACATCGAGGTTTTCACGAGCCGCGCGCTGCGCTGCCTCAAGGCGCTCGCGGAGCTTTGCCGCGTACTGTGTAAGCGGAGGGGGCGCGGGCCCCGCCGCGTCAAGTAGGGCGTTCTCTAGCGGAAAAGCGATCTCTTTCCCAAAATTCAAGTAAGCAGGTGTCATACCCACCGACCTGTTCACGGTTGTTCTAGTGGCGAAAGCCAGTTCGGACAACCGTGCGTCCCAATCTCTGTGCTGCTCGGTCGTCGCAACCAGCATACTCTTAACATTCCGATTCACTCTCTCGGTTATGTTGCTCTGAGCGTGGTAGGGACTCGTTTTCCTGTGGCGGATTTGAAGCGCCCGACAGGAATCAACAAAGACTTTGCTTGTGAAATACGAAGCATTGTCTGTAATGAGGTCGGAGGGGAAACCGAAACGAGTGAATGTCTCCAACAGTTTCTCCCAAATCCGTTCTGACACAAGCTTCCTAAGGGGGAAAACCTCAACCCACTTGGAATAGTGGTCCGTTATTACCAGGATATATTGGTGTCCGCGCGCGGAGCGAGGGAGGGGTCCCATGATATCGCACGCGACCACTTGCCACGGATAGTTGCTAACTACCGGCTTCATCATGCCAGCGGGTTTCCCCGCCCGAGGCTTGGCTACCTGGCAAACAGGACATGTACGGGCGTAACCCAGCACATCCTTTCTCATACCTGGCCAGGTCGCGACACGGCATAACTTGTCGTAAGTCTTACTGCCGCTGCCATGGCCTGCCAGCGCTGAGTCATGGAAGTACTGGAGGAATCGTTTCCGCAACTTCCTCGGGACCACGACTCGGAAGGGGGATGCAATCGCCTCTTCCTCGTCAAGTTGGGGGATGTAGCGGAGCAGTAAGCCGTCATCGCCCAGCAGATACGCGTCGTACTTGCCCTCAGCGTTCCCGGTGCAAGCTGCACTACTCGCAAGCTCTGTCAGCACCCGCTGGCATAGACCGTCTGCTTTCTGGGCCTCAATTAGCTCTTCCCTACTGACCGCTACTCCCCATGACAGATTTTTCTCTGCCTCGCTTCTTGGCAGGCGAGTAGTCGCCGCCACCAGCTGCTGCGCCTTCTCTCTCTCGCAGCACCGCGCGGCAACTCTGTCCGCCTCCTTTCTCACTTTAACTACGCAGGGCGCGACACTGGCGTCCGCCCTCTCCTCCTCTCCACTAGCGGCGACGCCGCTTTCATCAAAGCTGGTCTGCGCCTCTTCTGCGCTTCTGCCAGCCTTCAACGGTGCGCGCGATAACGCATCGGCCACCTTATTCATGCTGCCCCGGCGGTACTCAATGGCGTACGCGTAACGTTGCAACGTCAGCGCCCATCTCGCGAGTCTGCCTGCGGGGTTTTTCAGCCTCTTTAACCACGAAAGTGCCTGGTGATCTGTCTGCACGGTGAAAACCGCTCCGTCTAGGTACATGTCGAACTTTGACAATGCGAACATTATCGCCAGGCATTCCTTTTCGGTCACGGAGTAATTCCGCTCCGCCGATGTGAGCGTGCGGCTGGCGAACGCGACAGGGCGCAGCTTGCCCTCGTGTTCCTGCAACAAAACAGCTCCTACACCGGCATCACTAGCATCTGTCTGCAAGACAAACGGCTTGTTCAGGTCGGGGAGGCGCAAACTAGCGGTGTTCGCTATCGCGCGAGCCAAGGCAACAAAAGCGTCGTTCTGTTCCTTGCCCCAGACCCACTTCGAGCCTTTCCGCAACAGCTGGTTCAACGGTCTAGCGAGCTCTGAACAACTAGGGATGAATTGTCTGTAGAAGGCAACCATTCCCAAAAACCTCTGCAAGCTTTTCACGTCCGTCGGGCAGGGGTAGTTCAGAATTGCCTGCAGTTTGTCATCGTTCGGTCTCAAAGTGCCATCATCAACCACAAATCCCAAGAGGTTCACTCTCTTCGATGCCAACTGCACTTTCTTTGGGTTGATCGTTATACCCGCACGTCTCATTCTTTCAAGAACGGAATTCAAGTGAATGAGATGCTCTTCGAACGACTGTGAGAATATCACGACGTCGTCGAGGTACGCCATCGCGTAGTTGAACCTTGCATCGCCCAGCACGATGTCCATCAATCGCATGAACGTGCTCGGTGCATTAGACAAACCAAACGGGAGTCGAGTAAATTCGAAGAGCCCGCGGTGACAGGTGAATGCGGTTTTCTGAATGTCACCTTCCGCCACCTCAATCTGCAGGTACCCTCTGCTTGCATCCAGGACTGTGAAGAACCTTGCGTTCCCTAACGCGTACATCACAGCCTCGATCGACTGGAAAGGGTACGCAACCGTAGGCGTCAGTGAGTTGAGCTTTCGATAATCAACACACAGCCTGACCGAACCATCTTTCTTCGGCGCTAGAACCACTGGGGACGCCCAGGGACTTTGTGAGGGTCTCACCGCGCCGGTATCAATCATCTCGTCAAGGGCGCTGTCGAGAAGCTGTCTCTTATGCGCGCTTAACGGCCGCGGGTTACATCTGAAAGGGCGCGCATCACCCGTTTCGATCTCGTGCTGAAGCAAGTCGGTTCTGCCTGGTTTCTCTGTGAAGCAATCCGAAAACGGGAGTAAAGTTTCCACGAGCCTTCGGCGCTGACTACCGGTTCCCGAGAAGGACGCGATAATTGCTTCTAATGGGCTACCATTTATTGTCGCGGGGGAGCCCTCTGCCACAAAAGCGTGAACGCTCGCTCGCTCAGCGACGCATTCCTGTTTGGGCGCGCTAACAAAGGGAATGAGAGGGGTGAAGGGGCTGTATCGATAGCCGTTCTCTCCCATGTCAAGCACAATGCCTTCGCTCGAAAGAAAATCTCTTCCCAGAATAACTGGTATGGCTAAGCCGGGCAGATAGACGAAGCGATGCCTCCGCTTCCTGCCGTCAAAACGCAGGACCAGACGCACCGCTCCTTCTGCTTTTGTTGTCCCTGCTGCCAAGCTCAAAGGGGTTTCTGCTGGCCTGACACGGATGTTACATCTACGGCAGGCCTCGAAAACATCATCACCGACCAATGACAGAGTTGAGCCCGTGTCAACGAGTGCCGAGTAGCTTTGACCAACTAGCCGCACTAGCATAAAAGGGCTCGAGCGCGACAACATTCCTTGCGCTCTACAGGCGAGGGGGACAACAGCCTCAGCGCCCGGTGACGCGGCGTGGGAGTACATTTCCCATTTTCCGCCGTGGCTACCACGAAATTCTCCCGCCGACGGCGACAGGCTGGTGTTACCAATTATGGCCGCCGGCGGTCCGCGTTTCCCTGCATACGCCTTGCTTGACACTCTCGTGCCACGTGGCCCGGCTGGTTGCAATTCCAGCAGAGCCGGTCGTTCACCTGCCGCGCGGACGGGGGATGCCGCGTTCCACGAAGCGGTTGGGGACGTCTTTCCCCTCTCTCCGCGCCTGTGCGTACGTCGCTGGCGAGCCCAGCTCGACGCCGCTGCTCGAACGCGTACGGGTCAAGAGCGCGAGGAATATCGGAACCTTCCGCTGGCCTTTCCTGCCCTACCGTCATTACGTCTGCGCCTCTGGCGCGCGGCGCGGAGTCTTGGCCTCCGGCCCAGGCGCATCGCGGCTCTAGCGATTCGGCTGGCCTGGGGGGTGGCTGGTAGCGCAATTCAGCGAGTAAATCCGCCTGTACTACCTTCGCTTCCTGTGCTAGGGCCTCGAGGTTTGCAAAACCACGTCCCCGCAAATACGGCTTGAAGCGCGGATGGCATTGCCTCATCACGCGCGTGACCTGTTCTAGATCGGTTGCCGTGGGATCTGCCCTCTTGTAGAGCTCCTGCATTGCGCGTACATACTCGAGGAGGCTCTCCTCTGGGTGCTGTGTGCGCAACGTTAGCTCCTCAAGCATCCGGCGTTCGTAATCGGGCGGCAAGAACTCGGCGCGGAAGCGATCTGTGAAGTCTGCCATCGACTGGAAGGCCGGCTGGCAGCGTCTCCACCGCGCCGCGCTCTCAACAAGTGCCACGGGGATTACCTGCGCTAGCACCACGTCGTCTGGGGAACCCAGTGCCGTCTGATAATCCTCGAGTTCTTCCAAGAACTCGTGGACTGACTTCACGTCCGTGTAGCCGGAAAAGGAGGGAACCTCTACATTTATCCGCGGACGCGAGACTGCCGCCGCAGCTGTGGCTTGGTTGGCGCTAGCCACCGAACCGAGCTGAAGGGCGAACACCGACAACACCTCGTTCATCTGCCTCATCAGGGCGGCCGCATCGGTAACCTGCGCAGACTCCACCGCGTCCTTTACCTCACTTCCGGACGCACTGGCGTCCGAAGCGGCGGCCCTATCTGGCACGTCTTTTCTCGGAGGCATTGCACTCAACACTAAGGCCGGCCGGGAGCCTAAACGCGCACGACTACCACCTAGCCCGCATCAAGAGGCTAGTCACAAAGGCTAAAAACTTCATAAAACTAACATATGGACAAAAAAAATTAAAACACAAACCGGCCGACACTAAAAAACACGCACATAACCCAAAACAAAATTAAAACACTGTACAAGCACCACTATACTACACTCCGCCTCATATGCACACACGCTAGCCCTAAACTCCAAATGGCGTCGTACCTAACACACAAAGGACCGGCCCGTCGTGTTGCCGTGCGCTGCCACGTTGGCAGAAAAATCGTCCACATGGGTGCTAATTCAGCCCCAGTTGGGTGCCAGTTGTGGGCGATTCCTCTGCCCGAGGGATGCGCACGACAAACACACAGTGGGCCGTATAACAAACATATTTAATCTCACAGGGATCTTGTCGTCCGGGTGGCTGCGGGTCGTTTCCGTGGAGAGCCGGGAGGGAAGCGGGAGCGACGAGCCAGGGACCAGGAAGCGCCAGGGACCAAGAAGAGAGCGCGACGGCGGCGCGTGCCTTCTTTTATAGCCCCCTCGCGCGGGACCGGTTATCCCCGCGCGAGTGGGGAGAGGGAAACAGGCACGCGCGCAGGGAGCATTGGGAAGTGGCGCGGCCTTCGAATGCGCGGCGCGCCACGAGCCCTACAACTTTCACTGGTCTCATTTTACCTAGTTGTGGCTGCGTGTGCGCTGAGTGCCCGTGGGACTTCAACAAGCTGAACCGACATCGCTCGTCTTACCCACCTCCCCGAACATTGCACCCGCGGCTATATCTCGGCAATCTTTTAGTGCTTATGTATGGCCGCAAGCGTCTTTCGATATTACACTGATTTGACATGTTTGTTGATTGTGCTAGCTGGAAGTGAATCCCTCTCTGGGTCTGACGAACGCATAGTAGTGAGTACTATAATGTGGCACGACTCTCTACGTCATGAACAGATTTTATTTCAAACATCTCTTCCTTCTTCGTTTGTTAAGCACACATACTGATATGTCTGATTCACCTGCATCTTTTGGGCTCCAATTGTCGAACCAAATTAATGAGCACAAATAGTAATCATGTAAATATATCTTGAATATGGTGTTGCTCCGTCTCATCGCTCATATGGGGCTGTGAAGGTAAAAACGTAAATAACTTCGGTTATTTTAATCAATTCTGGTTTTCGAGCTTTTAGACATTCGAAATATATTTTTGTCGAATCTGTAATGGCGTATACGTAAAGAGCTTTCAAACATTAGCAGCCCTGCTTTTGAAGAATGCCGTGGTAGGCGCTTCGCGCTTGTGCTGTCAAGGTCGTGCCTTTCTTGAAGACGAAATGGGATGCGTTCCGGTATTTCCCCGAAAGTAATTGTTAAGGACTGGCTTGGCGCTTAATAGGAGGTATGTGACCAATGACAGGGTCCGCATTAGGCGTCAGCCGTTTCTGTCAGGATAAAAGGATGAAGAGAAACAAAACGTAGGCCCGACGCGCGAGCAGCGATGGATTGCCTGGATTGTCTGGATAGCACTGTATTCTAATTCATTTACGCGTTTAACACGGCAGCGCTATTTACGCTATGTTTTGCTGTAAACATATTCGGAAACAGTTCCACTTGTCGCAGACTGTACACTTGCTCTAATTTAGGCCAGCCCATCTGTTAGTGTAGCTTTAGTGTCCAAAGCTATGGATAATCCATATTTAGGGTATTCAGAAGAAAAAGAACGGGAATTTTGCCAAGAACGTTTTTGTGAATGCGCCAAATTGCAGCGTGAAGACCAAGCGTTTCACGATTACAAAATTATCAAACAGTATAGGCCCCACTGCACAGGCGCAGGGATTAAGATGCTCAATTAATATTCCACAGTATCCGGGGGTTGTTTTTAGTAAAACACTACTCCATTCTGGACGCCACACTAAGATCTTACGCTTAGAGAGGCTAGTTTTTAATCTTTGCTGCATTTACTGTTGTTAGCTGCGAGTTGTTGCACAATGCCTACAAGGGCTTCTAACATCCCTTGAACGAGCTGTGAGGGTCTATGTAGCGGGAATAAGCAGTTATGAGGCAATACGCCATAGCAGTTATTAGTTTGCTTTCGCCAATGGTGTTTAACGTTCCAAAGCGACTCAGGCTATGAGACATCGTAGTCGAGGGCTCCGGAAATTTCGACCACTTGCGGTTCTTAACGTACATACATTGATATCTTACACCACACGGCTGCCTGGCCTTTCCCCTGTATTGAAAAGCGACCACCACGCCAGGGATTCGCTTCTGCACCATTAGTCACTGCAGCAGAACGCCCTAGGCACTGCACCACTGCTTCGGGGCCTGTAGAAATAAATCTTAGTGTGGGAAGACACCTAAATTACGCCTATAAATAAGGAATGAAAAAAAAACCAATAATGGGACCGAGATTGAATTAATGAGAATGAAGTGTACACCTTTACTGCAGTACAGATGACTTTGGGCTACAATCAAGCGATCTTTGCAATCCTACCGGAAATCGTTGCCGCTAGTATCCGGCACGAGATTTTGCAAACACAGAAGCCGCTAAAACTTACTCGTTTTGAGCACATTGTTGACAGGGCAGCAGCAGTTAGTCTGCGAGCGGTAGCTATGACGTAATAAATCGCCGCCACCTACTTGTTTTCCTACACCATTTGGCGATGTGGTGGCGTGCATTATCTTTGTTGTTTGCCATCGCGTAGCAAATCGATGCTAGGGTCATTATTTAACCTACGCTAGCTACACTATTGCAGTAAAAACCATTGAAGGTATTGCAGTTTTGCTACACTGGTGTAGGTGGTGCTATAGATTGAAACATGGTTTTGTTGCCGCAAAAAAGATCTATCCCTTGAGTTTCATTCAAACCAGTGATTAAAAGCAATGCCA
This sequence comes from Amblyomma maculatum, assembly GCF_055883805.1. Classification (NCBI taxonomy): domain Eukaryota; kingdom Metazoa; phylum Arthropoda; class Arachnida; order Ixodida; family Ixodidae; genus Amblyomma; species Amblyomma maculatum. Next base: position 70,398,880 of record NC_139345.1, read on the forward strand.
CCTCGTCACCAGCTCTCTCTCCAGCACCACACCCGCGTCCCAGGCACGGTCAGACATTACGAAGAGGTCGTAAAGAAACGATATAACAGTCAGCAAATATGTAAGCGGATACCATTATAAGGAAAAGCGGACAAAAGGCTAAAATAACCCCGATTAAGCTAGGGTCTTATCAATAGCACATGTAAGTGCATTGAGTACCTTTTCAAAGCCTCTTCAAAAGCAAAAGCAAAAGCAACAATTAGCTAGAAATGTAAAGAAGGTGTAGTGAACTCTGCGAATATATTATGAAGACGAGGATGAACTAGGCGAGGATATCTCAAAGACGAGGAGAAGAACGACGAAGTGCCGCTGCGCTGCTCGAGCTCGCTTGTGGAAGGCCTAGACTGGCTGTGCTCTTGTGTGGTTCTCTGTGGTTCTTGGAGAGGGCTATTATCCCTGCTAAAGGACAGTAAACACCCCCTTTCACTTGGTGGAGGTCAGGATCTACTGCCGTCCTGGAGCTTCGAAGCCGCACACTCCCGACACAAGCAATGACCGACGCTACCACCCCCAGTCCAACCGGCCCCTCATCCGCCGTGTTCTGCGCTGGAGCTTTGCGCCAGCGTGATCCTCCTATCTTCAGCGGAACCGGCGACCACGACGTGGAAGATTGGCTGTCATCATATGAGCGGGTCAGTACGCACAACAAATGGGACGACGGTCTCAAATTAAATAACGTGATATTCTACCTGACGGACGTAGCCAACCTGTGGTTCCGCAACCACGAGGCTGATATCTCCTCGTGGTCTGCTTTCAAGACTACTTTTTCTGATATCTTCGGCAGGCCTGCAGTGCGCAAGCTGCGCGCTGAGCAACGCTTGCGCCGCCGTGCACAGCTACCCGGCGAAAATTTTACGAGTTATATTGAAGATGTTGTAGACCTGTGCAAGCGCGTGGACGCTTCAATGACAGAACAGGCCAAGATTGGTCATATTTTACAAGGAATCGACGATGACGCGTGCCAGATGCTTCTGGCCAGAAACCCAGCAACCGTGGTCGACGTCATCAATGCATGCCAAAACTTTGAGGAATTACGCAAGCGCCGTCAAATCACTCGTTCTTCGCTCTCACACCAGGAGCCTCTTGCAGCGTTAACAGCTGATCCAGAACAGCCCCCCTTGCTGCAACAAATCAAGCAGTTCATTCGAGAAGAAGTTGCCCGTCAACTGTCCCTCGTTGCCCATCGTCCTGACGCTTCCTCTCCTTTGGCGCCAAAGTTGCAGCAAGTGATCCGCGAACAAGTCGCAGAAGCACTTCCTACGCTTCCTGAAACTCCTGCCGTCGCTCCCTTGACATACGTCGGAGCACCACTACAATATAGCCAACCATCTGTCCCAGCCCCTTTGACCTACGCGGCAGTGGCTGCGCGGCCTCCGCCTGAGCCGTTACCACCCGTGCAGCCTGTCCTACGCCATGCACCGCTTCCTCAAACGGCTCCGCTTCATCCTGCGACTCCGCGCTATTACAACCCGTGGCGTACTTCTGACAATCGCCCAATTTGTTACTACTGTGGTTGCCCTGGACACGTGGCTCGTCGGTGCCGTCGCCGCATGGCTGCGCGTCCCGAGCCTGCGTCTTCGGAGTATTCCCCACCGCTGCTTCGTTCTGCTCCGTCTTCGCCTGCATACGCCGCCGAACAGCGTTCGTACACGACCAATCGTTCGCCTTCTCCACGTCGCAGGTCACTGTCACCAATGCGCCGGCGACCACCCCCTGCTGATGAGGGAAACTAAGTTCCGCGGTTCATGAGGCGAGAACTGCGTGCTCTGCGAAAAGCTCAAGGCCTCATATTTTGCCCACGAACGTTATAGTAATCTCTGTAGATGGTCTGTCTGTACATGCGCTGGTCGATACAGGTGCTGCAGTGTCTGTGATTCATGAGCGACTTTGCCGACGATTACGAAAAGTTACAACGCCATTTAACGGTTTGTCGCTCCGCACTGCCAGCGAAGAGAGGATTGCACCTTTAGCAGCATGTACAGCGCGCGTCGTCATTGAAGGTATTTTATACAGTGTAGAGTTCGTAGTTTTGTCGTCTTGTTCTCACGATGTGATCCTTGGATGGGACTTCTTGTCTAAAAATAACGCCGTGATCGATTGCGCCCGAGCTGAAGTGGAATTTTCTACACTGTGCGACGTACTGCACGACGACAACCGTTCAGTGTGTCCTCAAAAGCTCACCATCGCTGAAGATGTCGACGTAGCTCCAGAAGCTTGTGCCCTTGTGCCTCTTTCGTGTCCTACCGTGTCAGCCGTTAGTGTTCTATTTACGCCGTCTGCATCCTTCATCCACCGCAAGCACCTGCCGCTGCCGTCTGCTGTTCTCGATGTTCACGGTGGCTTCACGAAGCTACTCATCTACAATCCGTCTCCGCGCCCGATTACTTTACTACGTGGGGAATCTCCCGGTTCTATTGAACCAGCCCACCTTCTCTCTGACCTGGATGCCCCCGACACCAACCGTGGTAACTACATCGATGCTCTGCAGTCCGATCCGACGCCTGATTCGTTGCCAGACGACTTCTTCCGAACCGCCATCGATGACGCACTTCCTTCCACCTACCGGACGCAGCTTGTGGCCCTTTTACAGACGTTTCGCTCCGCGTTCGACGCCGCCCACACACCTCTCGGCCGCACTTCCACAGTCGTGCATCACATTCAGACCGGTTCTAATACGCCTTTTCGACAGCGCCCCTATCGTGTGTCAGCGGCAGAGCGTCGCGTGATCAATGAGCAAGTTGAGGACATGCTAAAACGTGGTGTGATCCGTCCATCTCAAAGCCCCTGGTCTTCACCAGTGGTGCTAGTAAAGAAGAAAGATGGCTCAGTTCGCTTTTGTGTTGATTACCGGCGCCTGAACAAAATTACCCACAAGGACAATTACCCCCTGCCGCGTATAGACGACGCTCTTGATTGCCTCCAAGGTGCCGAGTACTTTTCGTCTCTTGATCTACGTTCCGGTTACTGGCAAGTACCAATGGCCGCCTGTGACAGAGAGAAGACCGCATTTGTGACCCCGGATGGCCTCTATGAATTTAATGTAATGCCCTTCGGTTTGTGCAACGCGCCCGCCACATTCGAGAGGATGATGGATAACATCTTGCGGAAATTCAAGTGGCACATCTGCCTCTGCTACCTGGACGACATTGTCATCTTCTCCACCGACTTCGCCACGCACCTAGAGCGCTTGCGGCAAGTTTTGGTTTGTCTTACTGACGCCGGCTTACAACTAAATCTCAAGAAGTGTCACTTCGGTGCCCGGGAGTTGACTATTTTGGGGCACATCGTCTCTAAGGAAGGTGTTCGCCCTGATCCGGCCAAGCTGCGCGCAGTGGCGGAGTTTCCTAAGCCGGTCTCGCTCAAGCAACTTCGAAGCTTCATTGGTCTATGCTCCTATTTTCGGCGCTTCGTGCGCAATTTCGCTTCTATAATTTCACCCCTTACGAAGCTACTCGGGGGAAACAGTGACTTAACTGCGTGTTCGGTCGAGTGCGACGAAGCGTTCACCGCATTACGCCGTCTTTTGACTTCGCCACCAATCCTTCGCCACTACGACCCCACAGCACCTACCGAGGTCCATACTGATGCGAGTGGCGTTGGCCTCGGAGCGGTATTGGCTCAACGGAAAAATGGCTTTCAAGAATACGTCGTCGCGTACGCGAGTCGCGTCCTCTCCAAAGCTGAATGTAACTACTCAGTTACGGAAAAGGAGTGTTTGGCCATTGTGTGGGCACTAACGAAATTCCGACCCTACCTGTATGGTCGCCAGTTTGACGTCGTCACGGACCACCACGCGTTATGTTGGCTGTCCTCTCTTAAAGACCCGTCCGGCCGCCTCGCACGATGGGCTCTCCGCCTTCAGGAATTTGACATCCGCGTTATATATCGGTCTGGCCGTAAACACATGGACGCCGACGCTCTGTCTCGTTCTCCCCTATCCATTGCACCTCTTTGCTCCTCGGCGGCTGATCCCGTCCTCTCGTCTCTAACAATCGCTGATATGCCCGCGGAGCAGCGAAAAGACCCGTGGCTCGCATCTCTTATCGACATCGTGTCCACTTCTCCAAACGCTGCGCCTTCTCGGGCTTTACGCCGTCAAGCACCACACTTTGCCCTACGAGACGGTCTTCTCTACCGCCGCAATCATATGTCTGATGGTCGACGGTGGCTTCTCGTCATTCCCCGCCATTTACGACAAGAAATTTGCGCCTCTTTCCATGCCGACCCTCAGTGTGCCCATCCTGGTGTAGTGAAGACGTTTCAAAGGATCTCTCAACGCTATTATTGGCGCGGCATGTACGGGTATATTCGCAAATACGTCCGCTCCTGCATCGCCTGTCAGCGCCGAAAGTCACCTACACCTCGTGCTTCTGGCCCCTTACAACCACTTCCATGCCCGGCCCGCCCTTTTGACCGCGTTGGCGTTGACCTTTACGGACCACTTCCCTGCACGGTCTCTGGGAACCGGTGGATTATCGTCGGCATCGACCACCTCACCCGGTATGCCGAGACCGCCGCTTTACCCGCCGCTACTGCACGTGAAGTTGCCCTGTTCTTGCTACATCATTTTGTTCTTCGCCACGGCGCGCCGCGAGAGCTGCTGAGTGACCGAGGACGCGTCTTCCTTTCCAACGTCGTTGAAGCTCTACTCGCCGAATGTCGCATCATACATCGGACCACAACAGCCTACCACCCTCAAACTAACGGGCTGACTGAGCGTTTCAATCGTACTCTTGGCGATATGCTCACAATGTACGTTGCCGCTGATCAGACCAACTGGGACGCTGTTCTTCCTTTCGTGACGTACGCATACAATACCGCCACGCAGTCAACCACTGGATTTAGCCCTTTCTTCCTGCTTTATGGGCATGAGGCATCGTCCACGATGGACACTATTTTACCATATCGTCCTGACTCCTCCGAGTGGACTCTCCTTTCAGACGTTGCCAAACATGCGGAAGAATGCCGCCAGTTAGCCCGCAGTTTAACATCGGAATCGCAAGGCCGCCAAAAGTATCGTCACGACAAAGATCAGACGCCACACGTTTTCCCTACAGGATCCCTTGTTTGGCTCTGGGTTCCTGGCACCCCACCGGGATTGTCATCAAAATTTCGAACCGAGTACCACGGCCCCTACCGCATTGTCCGCCAAACCTCCCCTGTGAATTACATCGTGGAGCCACTCACTCCCTCTTCGGACATGCGTCATCGTGGCCGCGAAACTGTGCACGTGAGCCGCCTCAAAACTTACTACGATCCGCTCCTCTTGCCCTCACCCTAAGTCGCCAGGATGGCTCCTCTTCGCTCCGGGGGAAATTGTAGTGAACTCTGCGAATATATTATGAAGACGAGGATGAACTAGGCGAGGATATCTCAAAGACGAGGAGAAGAACGACGAAGTGCCGCTGCGCTGCTCGAGCTCGCTTGTGGAAGGCCTAGACTGGCTGTGCTCTTGTGTGGTTCTCTGTGGTTCTTGGAGAGGGCTATTATCCCTGCTAAAGGACAGTAAACACCCCCTTTCAAAGGTAATAAAAAAAAATTCTGGTGGCACTTAGGCTCCAATTTTTAGGCTATACGATGCGGTTGCGTAGGATATCAGCCCAAGAATAAAGCCATCCTTTAACCAATTTATATGAGTATGCCTGCATGGCCTAAAGGTAAAGTGAAATCAAGGGTCCTGGCAGGCTGACTTTGATATCATTCTCCGTATGAAAGGAAAGTCTTGTGTTGGGAGCTATACAACCAATCGTGATGTCAGGCAACACCTAGTCCAGTCAGTGCGCCGCCATGTCAGCTGCCAGCAACCACCTGTCAGCATTATGCTCGTTAGTTTTCACTCAAAACGCCGACGCTATCGTTGACAGCTAATTTCCGGTGAGCGAGGCCTTCAACGCTCTCGCGTTAAAATGCCTCGATGCTGCAGCTTGTTCTTGACAGTTTTTCTCAGAAGGCTGTATGTTATAGATTACCTAACTGTTCACTCGCGAGTGACGAAACGGCGCGGCTTGTATAGATTGTGTTATGCAAGCACTTCAAGCTTCAAGTGTGCCATAGTTCACTTCAAGGAATGCAGACGCGTATAGAACGAAACCGGTGTAGAATGATGTGCCGCCAGGTAGTAGTACAACTACAGTTTCTTTCGCTCACTTTTAGACTGCGTTGATGTCAGAATCAGACCTTCTAGCTATAAACCTCAATGGCTAATACCAACGTTAGTGATGTGATAACAAGCCGTGCGTAATAACCAAAGAGCAATTAGCGCTATTGTGGCGACATCTTCTCAGCAAAAGAGGATGCTACACTTTTTGAAAGTTTCAGTTTTCTAGACCAAATCGAATTTGTGTAAAATTTGGCCGAACATTTTCAGACCACAAGAAAAAAAAAAAAGACACACATAAGCTACTCAACAAAATATTATTGAAAACAGGATGTACCTTATAAGGTGAAGTTCCAAAGGGAAAAAAAAGTGGAATGAAAGGGAGAGGGAACAAAACCCACCATCGGGAACGCAGAGACTAGGAAAGAGGCCAGAAAAACAAAATAAAAAAAACGTCGGTTAGTAGATAGCAGCATCTCAAAACTTAAATTCGGAGGCAGAAAGAGATAAATATGGGGTGCTGATACACCTACCTTCAAACTTCCTAACGTAAAACACCTCCAAACTAACACGTGCAGTTTTATCCCTACTCTTTTCAAGAATCTTCGTCTCATTCAACCGTGCCACGCATCCGTTCATATGAATGCGTGCGCAACCGAATGTATGTACTTGTCATTATATCTGATAAATTTCGGGCATGGTCTCCCAAGCTCTCGTTGATGCAGCGGTCAGTTTGGCCAACGTAAAGCTATCTACACGTTAAGGGAATAGCATAGACCACTCCAACAGAACATTTGGTAAGCGGAGAGCCGATCGCTATCCGGCAACCCCCCTTTCTTGAGTTTTAGATTCGGGAGCACAGCTTTCCCAAGTTGTTTGGAGATGAAACAACGATACTCACGCCATGCCTGTTGGCCACTTCCCTCAAGTTTTGAGAGGCTTAATGTATATAAGGCACAACCAGCAGCTTCTGTGTCCTCCAACGATGCTCTCCGAAGAACCCGTTGGTTGTGCCTTACAATTCTATATTAACTCCTATATATATATATGAGCTACTTCTATGCTAACTCCGCAGGGAACGAAGGGAAGCATGAAAATCATGACTTGTGGTTTTCGTTCGAAACAAAACTTCTTGTTTTTCCCGATCTTGATTTTCTGCAATGCTGTTCTACCCCAAAAGTGGAGCGTATTGGCCCTATTTTTGCTCCATTGGTTATCTCGCTGATTTTTCACGTTTTCTGCATACGTTCAAAGAATTTGGCAGATCACATATTCAGTGCTATCATCAAGCAAACAAGGTCGTCTATATAAAAACTGAATAGAGGGCTAAGTATTCTGCACTTCAGGACACCTCAATAGATTGCTTTTAAATAAAGAATGCATACCTATGCATCTCACATATCTCTTTGCTTGTCTAGATTTTGCTGGTTGAAAAACGATAATGAAGCATATTTTCGGCATTTTTTTTATTATGAGCAAGAAGCTATATGATCACTGTTGCAACCAGTGTGCAGACACATCAGATATGGGCGGATATTGTACTAGAGAGCATATTAATTAAAACGAGTCGCAAATGGGACGCCGGAGACCTTCTTGTTGGGATGACTATTCATGCATGCGTGCGGCGAATAATGGGAGCAAACTTTTCAACGCTTTACTCTAGCAGAACTGACCTCGGCTCCCGTGCTGAAGCATTTTACTGTCGGTACAAACTCCAGACAGGCGGTCGCCACTATGGTGGACTTGAATATAGGTTTCGTTTACTTTGTACATAATTGTTTTCTCTGTAGGCAATTTTTGTAATCATGTCAAATATAGGAGACTGGTTCCCTACTGTCAATACTGACGTAATAAAAAATGAACATCAGGAATAATCAAGAAACCAAAATCCGGTACCCTAAGCGCCACAAAACTTAACATATAAAATTCGCGTAATAGTCCAATATTAACGGCAGCCATACAGCGGAAAGCTAAGAGGCACAGGAGCCAGAAATGTAGCCGAACGGACAGAAAACATGGATAGCCTATCACGTCTGCCCCATGCGAGTGTCTCATTATCTGCAGTTTTTTTGTGTTTTTTTTTTTTGGCGATGAAAAGAGGGCACCAGTCGCAGTCTTATGACCCAGTAGCCAACTAGCCCCTTTAAGAACCTTGGAAAGTGTAGACAATTGGAAGGGTACGAAGGAGGCAGCATATTTGTCTCCCCGCAGTGAGCCCTGCAAGCGCCCCGCGAGGATAGAACTGGTGACAGAAAGAAAGATTCGCCGCGACTATGACGCATCTAAAACTGACGCAAACAACACCAACAACAACAAAATATTCTAAAAATGTTCACGTTTAAGACGTTTGTGTGTTACTATAATATTTCCGAAACAAAAAAGGCAGCTTCTTCCAGCCCGACTTTAACATGCAAGCTTTTCTGAGAATGTTTCAAACACGAGCATCGCACACCGTCTTTGCGCACAGAAGTTCATGCAGAGACAGCGTTTTTAGGTCGTTAACTGTTATGACTAATGTCTTTATATGTCATGCAAGGGTTTTGTGCCTGAATAGTCTGACCATCTATTATTAAATTCTTACATTGCGCTGAAAATCTCATCATGAAGTACAAATAGCAATATTTTATGCCTAGTTGCCTTTAGAAAAGATTAAGCCTGCAAACTAAAGCTGGCTTTTATCGAATATGTGAGATGTAGGCGGATCAATGCCTTAGCATATTTCTGCAGAAGTTTCGGAAAAAGATTTCGTTCGGAAGACAAGGTGAATGTTATCATTGATAGGTTCTTTTATAATACCCGAATTTCTTCTCTGGGTATAGAAAATGCTTATTGCTGAAATCTGGCCATGCAATTTCAAAATTTATTCAAGTTTATGCGGTAATAAAATGACATGACGTGTGCTGGACAACGCACAAGGAAACGAAGATAACACTATTTTATCATTCACTTCGAGCAGCTAACTATCCCAGCATCACGGGCTCTTAGTGAACAGTGATCATGAGCTTCACATTCTTTTAAGACTAAAAAGTTTAAGCCCTACTTATATTAACGGTTTCGTGGATACTGAATACTGAGCTTAGTCCATGATCTGCTTTGCAATCAGGGAAACATCAAAGACAACGATTAATGCATAAAGGACGGGAAAAGTACGGTCTTTGCCAAAAGTAACCTGGCTGCAGCATCTGCTTCTTAGACATGTGGTAGTAAATTCGCAGCATGTCTAAACCGCTAAATTTTGGAATGTGAAGGCGAGCGCCTCTCCTCACTTCTTAACTAGTTGTTATCATCTGGAAATCTTTATTGACTTTACTAATACAAGAGAGAAGCAAAACATGCAGCCTGGGTACTTTTGGCAAAGACGGTACGATAGTCATATAGAACAAATTTTCAAAATACCTGGTCGTTTTATGTTGACAAACACTACGTAACCAGTCGCGTCGCTCTCTTTCTCTGTGAATGCTTATATTTATTTATCCGCGATTCATGTTTTAAGAAGAACAAAATCAAGAAGCGAATGGCTCTGCCATTTAATTTAAATGCATTATGTCGATGCTAAAAGATTTTTCGCTTGAATGACACTATGAATCGGACAGTACTACGCAATACCAGAAGAAAAAGAAGTGATTAAAATTCTCGCAAGCAACCCTTCTTCGACCAAGTCAAGTCTGCTTTTGCAATAATAAATTGCTTCAGAAAGGTTTAGTTACTCCTGATAGAACAAAAGTATTGAATAGTTGTCTTCTTTATTGGGTTTCCAAGGAAGATCGTTTACTGGGCGCGCATGATTCTCTAGTCTGAATAACCAAACTCCCATCTTTATTTGATACAATCTATCACTTTTTTGTCTTTCTTCTGTCGATTGCGCCGAGCAGCTCTGGGCAATGTGTTCAAATATTTGTTCACAAACACCACAGATTGGTCTGTAGCTTTTTTATCAGATATGAAGTAAAAAATAAAGCAGGGTGCAATGATAGTAAAATTTAGGAAGATGCTTAAGCTATGCATGAAGAGTAGACGAGATAGCGTCGTTAAAACAGTCTTTTCAATCCGTGGTTTTGGCTTCGAGAAACTGACAGAGTTTGAAAAAAGTATTAAGCGTTGTTTGTTGTCTTTGTTTTATTCGAGGAACGAAAGGAGCAGTATCTGTCTCACATCTAGGTGGACACCTATCCTTACAATGAACGGCTTACAATGTGACGCACACTTGTCGTTGTTTCGAATCCCCATCGCAAACTAGCCTCCTAATTTACTATAGACGACGCATGACAGATTGAAGCGAAATCCTGTCTTATACGCTATCCTGAACACTATCCTGAACGCTGAACAAAGGGCGGATGAGTCATAAGTTTGATACGAAATCACTTGCGAGTTGCGACATGTTTTCACAATCTGGGTTACGGTGATGGCAACACCAACTGCGGCAGCGATGACGGCGCTTTTTCGACTGAACAAGCAGTGTACGCTTCTGCTCTGAGAATTGCAAGAATATAGCATAGACGTGGTCAGTGCAGTGAATGGGAAAGTTAAGAAGAGCGTGCCCGAACGTTTCTTGGGTATTGAAAAGCTGGTGCACTAAATTTCTACGGCCCACTATGCTGACGCATCAAATGTTCCTTACGCAAACTAATTAATTCAGTTGACTTGAGCCGCACTGAAATCTTGGGAGGTCTCGTTTATCGCTTGAGCGCCTCTATTCCGCAGTGCAACTTCCGTCAGTAGGCACTTCCTGACTCAGCTACGGAGCCGTGGAAGCCTAACGTCATTAGTTCGGACGCTGTGGCGAAGCATTAAGGATGCTAATAGGGTTACATACGGTCGCTAAACAACTATGAGCTTCCAGGAAGAAGCGAGTTAAGGTCTAAAAAGCTGTCGAACCGCGGACGTGGTACTAGGTAATTACGGAAGCCAGTGTACCATGAACGAAATACCTAACGGAACAAGGTGGCGAATTATATACCTAAATCAAAAGGCGCAAACGCGTAATAGTTGAAGAAGACAGAAACACACATAGCGTGTTTCATCTGAAAATGTTCCACAAGTATGAATAAGTTCGGGTATATGATTGCTTAAATTAGGGGCATGCGCAGAATATGTACTAGATCCTTTCCTGCTGCTGCCTTTGCACACTACAGCCTTTTAAAAGAATTGTAGACACCTGACACGAACAGTAGCGTCAGACGCGAACCGCACTACAGTACTGGGTTACCACATGCTAGAACGGCTCACAATGCTAATCATCAGTGTTTAACAGTGCTTCTAGAAGATATTACGATTTCTAAAAGTGTCTTTACGTCTTTGTCTTCTTCCAGGTGGGCAGCGTGTTCAGCGTTTCGCTCTGGTTTTCAGTGTTTGATGTTTGGTCTTTGTGAGCCATTTCTATTTTTCGTTCTGGGCTTGTGTTCTAAATTTCCCTTGCTGTTTTCATTGCTCATTTTCTTTCGATTTTCGTCTTTCTTAGTGATAGGTTATACGTACTGTCCATCTTCTTACCATGGTGTGCTTTAGGTCCCCATGCAGTTTCCATAGCCGAAATCATGAAGCAGTTTTTATTCCGGCCTCAAGTTCATTTAGTTATTCCTGCCCAGAAAAAAATTCGCTGGTCTCATTCGGTTTAATTTTACAAAGACGTCACAACCACAATCGAGCATCAGAAAGTGCAGTAGGAAAAGATTCCCGATGAAGGGATCGATGACATTGGCGATCTATATGTCATTTACCTGTGCACAAGTGCTCGGGTTGCAGGAAACAGCTACCTGAGCCCTCAAAGTGCGTCGGTTCCTGTATAAGGATGTTGACGGAAAGCGATAGTATCAATGGGCCAACATTTAGTGCAATTTCAGAAACCGTAATACCGCAATACCGAATTAATGCTGGAAGTAATTATTACGAGCAACCTGATTGCCCGCGCACTTCATTTGGCGCTACAACAATATTTCGTCAATTGCATTGGAATAAAATATACATCCTGAGTACTGGCAAAGCGCTCTCTTCATGAACTAACACGTAAATGGCATTGCTGCGGCCTTAGATGATATTCTTCATCGTGTATTAATGTAATGTGCACAAAAAATGGAGGCGTAAGAATAATATGCTTCTGACTGCATGCCTACATTATACAGCATGAACCCGTCGATTTCGGACTTCTCGGCAATCTCTAGACGAAGGCCAAAACAGGTCGCATATTATAGTGAAGGCTTCTCAAAGAAAAGAGAATATGTGAATAAAATATTTTTGCTGAAAGAACAAAACTCAGTGACCACCATCCAAGGCATGCATGCAAGAGTGCAGCCGAGAGCGCAAATAGCAGACGACATGGGAATGATATGTTGTAGCGACGTCACCTACGAATGGTTGCCAGACCAGAAAGCTGATTCCGATATTATTAACAAAATTTATTTTAAAACTATCTACTGCACTGAATGAGCTCAAATTTCGAGGATTTATATTTTAACGTGAGAGGAGCCAAATGCAAAAATCTGATTATGCTTAGTTGTTAGCTGCCATGACCCCTTTAAATGCAGTTGGACGCCCAGATATAGGCGTAAAACGAGGGACATAAGTGATGGCGTCATAGGCTCACGATTGGTACCTTCGAAAGAGTCGCACTGCTAGGACATAAGGCGAATCAATTGTGCTCGATGTATATGCTCGACTGAGCGATAGAGCCCACAAGCTGGTGGGCATTCCAGTACGCGCTCCGTCACAGCGCATAGATATGCAGCGAATGAGGCTGAGCGTAGCGCGAGCTGGTTTACGGGTTACTATCAGCAGCGGGGTGTTAGCCGAAGACGAACTAAAAATACCTAGAATACGCACTTTGCAGCAGTCGAATCGCTGTCTAAATAGTGAATAATGAAAACGCGATTCCATAATGCAAAGTAGTGCCAATGCGAGAGAAGCCTGATTTAGCAGGCGAAATGGTCATATACACCCAGAGGAGAGAAACGAGAGGTTGACCTCTAGCGCATTATGGAGGTGGGTCGACTGCGGATTGTTGCATATGAATGAAAGTGCCACAAGGCTGCGTTCAGTAATATGCTCGTAATATGCGGAGGCCTGGCCCCTCCTGCATTGCAAGAAAGATAGTCCGATAGCTTTGTGCAGTAACGTACACAGAGCAGTAAGTTTGTTAAATATACATAAGTGAACGCTGAGAAGTGACCGGAGCGAGAGACCAGTAATATGAAAGGTGGCAAGTCCTTAAGGACGAAGATTGTCATATTGTCATATAGATTGCTGTCGATCCCGATAATTGTACGACAAGAAGATTCAGAAAGAAATGATTAAATAGGTCAGTAGTCACACCAACAAGGCTGTTGTCCTCACTGGTTGTCTCTCAATGAGTTAAATGGCGATTGTTGCTGAGAGATGTCTCTGAATGCAACATAAATGTGACATACACACACTGAAGGCAGGGAATGAGTACGGTGAAGGAAATTTCATAGTGTTATCGTTGCCATACGGTCGCCTCCTGGCTATGTTCACGGTGTTTTGGCTATTAGGAATCAAAGCCATCACATAATGCAACATAAAGTGGAACACATCCCGATAAAATACGTTAGTAATTTATTTCGATGTTGTGAAATAAAAAAAATGTTCAAAAAAATTGCACTTATTAGATTCGAACAGATGTTTCAGTGCTGAGACAAGTAGTGTTAATGCATTGCGCCACAGATGCTTTTTTCTTCTTCAGCATGGTATGTTACACGTATTTACGTGGAGAAGAGAGCTATATACATTATATAAATTGTAAATATTCTGTAGGTGAACAAATTGAATTGAAGTATATAATACTAAAATAGTGGTAAAAACACATCAAAAACACATAAAAAAACACATCAAACACATCAAAGAAAAAAAAGTTAAAGTGGGTAAGCTGAAGTCGTTGTTTGCTTGGTATCGGCCTGCTTTTCAACCAATACTAGCTATCCTCTAGGCACCCGGCATGGTGCCACCTGCTTTTGAAACGTTAGAAATATAGCACGCATACATTTATATGTGAAATACTACCACAGCCTTCGCTGTAATTAAGTATAGTGGAAGCAGTGCTCTAATGGGCGACAAGTTTTTGAAGAAGCCTGGACACCGCGCATTCGTAGCAATATCAACATAGGTGGGGCAGCGGACCTAATTAGGTATTCTAACTAAGGCCTCAAAAAAGGTCTGCTCTCACTTAAACAAAGCTAGGAATTGCGTGCCGACGAGAGTAGGAAAGAAGGGGAGAGAGAGGAAAGGAAGAGGATACCCATAGTCAATGAGGAGCATCTGAAGTGGAGGCTATGTGAAACAGAGTTTAGGCTAACAGCTTCATTATTTTCGTTGTCGATTCTATGGCTGAATAAATGGGGGCCTTAGATCGCGAAGTGCAAGGGATAACAGGAAGGAGAGACAGATATGGACCTCGCTGGTAAGTTGCCGTGGCGGGTATCTAAGTGATCATATAGCAGGGTATGGTCGTCGGGAGGTTATTAAGAGCGGAGATAAATTATGGTTCATGGTGAAGACGCAGTATGGTGTGTAGGCTTAACAGCTCGATCTAAACAAAGGATGTCTCGGTCTCATTACTACTTTGTTAATGAACTTAGTAGAGAGGAAGACAAAGCAGGGAACTGCGCCGCATCCGAACACTCCTCCGCTATTGCTGAGAATGAAACTCAACCTGACATGTGCCTGCCCTCAACTTTCAGTTGGCGCGTCGACTATTTATAACGCTATGCTCATTCCAGCTCGCTATCCGCCGCTTTCTCCGATTCCTTATTCGTTCCCTTTACGTTTAGGTTGGTGAAGTTATACAAAACACGCGTTAGTTAGTCAACTTCCGTCTAGTAATCTTCCACGGCTTGTTTTCTTTATAACGTTTATTTGTATCAGTATATAGCGCAGTCTTAGCGTTCTTAGCGCAGTGCATGCGTCCTGGACCTTGTCTGGAACGCAGCATTCCATTTTGATTCCTGGCGACCGCCGCTTGGCAGCGCGATATCCCAGGGTAACTAACGAATACTAGAGTAACGTTAACATTTGGATGGGAATTGCCTAACCTTCAGACATATCAATAACCCTGGTTTTTGAGCTTGTTCAGTGCTCGCACCGAGTTGAATCTACAGCAGAAATTCATTAGGACAGCTTTTTGACTATGCCTTCGACTCCCCTGAAATGTTTGCATTGGTTCTTGTGAGGTCATCTTACGACAGGGGAGAACATATGGTTTATGTAAAACATTTCTCGCTGAACAAACGCGTCTGTGTCAAATTTGTTTACATGCCTTGAAGAAAACAGAGGATGTAAAATTGCAAACTTTAAGAACTCTAACAAGTGGTTTTGGAGCCACAAAAAATGCGCGAATAACATGGAAACGACGTGGCACGAGAAAAACATTATAGTGAATATTAAAAAACCGTGACTGAATATAACCCAACAATACAGGAGGTGACAAGATTCGAATATCACAATCTGTATAATTTGTCCATTAGCGCAACATCATGATCCGATTGCTCTTTCTCGTGCCTGCTATAATTGGAATGGTTATGTTTGCATTAACAGCGGAGCACACTTCCTCCAATAGTTGCAAGAAATATAGTTCAGTGTGATGTATAAAGGGGTTTGAAGTGAACGAATCTCTATATATTCAAGGTAAATAACTTCTTGTAGGTATACCTGTATATATGGTCGTCTATATACTGGAACTTGTCCCGATTGTTTGTAATTAAGATACCAGGTGTTCTTTAAGCCAAGGGTAGTAGTACTAATAAGCCGACTATTGCCATTATATTCCTGAGTCTTATAATAACAAACTATCTCGAAATTTTAGGATTAAATAATTCCTGAAGATTACTATGGCGATATATAAAGGCAAAGGTTGCAATATGAAGGAATGAGCTCATTTATAATGCAAGCTACAGGTTTCAGCTAGTTTTTAGTTCATTAGCAGAAAAGGTGGCTTAGCAGATACAAAAAAAACCAAAAAAAAAACCAGGACGTTGCTGCCAGAAGTGGCGCGTAACCTCATGGGTTATTTTGAATTTGCTCCTTACACCGTGCTTGGTCCTGTTTTGCTATGGTTTATTATGAGTAAGGATCTTTACAGTTACGTGGTCGCATGCCTTTATCAACAGATTGTGCACATTTTGTTGTTTGCAAACGTATATTGGGGCCGGGCCCTCAGTTATTAGTTGTCAGATATAGCGCACTCGTTAGCGCTTTTTCTTTGTCTCTGTTTCCTTTTTTTTTTTCTTCATCGTCAGTGTTCTTTTCAAATCATTATTCTAAAGAATCTGATGGCTCTGTATTCTGACGGCGCCGAAGACTTTCAGCGTGCGCGGAATATCATTTCGCCGGCAAACCAAACAGTAATTAAGGTTACTGAACATATGCATAAAATAAAATCGTGCAATGTGTCCTTGAAATGTGTGCGTGTTTTCATGCTTATCTGATTGCGGAGCAAATGTGTATGCATGAATGACTATGTATGGCGGTAAAATATCGAGGGTGTCTTAAGAGTAAGGTCCACAAAGTTGGAATGGCCCGAAATCTGCTGCACGTTGTTACGGAGTGTTCAGCAGGGCGCAGTACTGATTATAACAAGAACGGAGAGAAATAATATGAAATTGGAATGGGGGCATTGATTTGTACTTTAAAAGATTTGCACAAATTCGAAAGGTATTTATATCGGTGTGAAATTTACGTTAAAGAGTTTGCAGAACTTTCGATTGATTTTTATGTTTTTATTTCAACCCTATGTTCTTCATTCGCCCCGCCGGGGTGGCACAGTGGTTACGGCGCTCGACTACTGTTCCCAAGGACACGGGATCGAATCCCGGCCTCGGCGGCCGCTTTTCGATGGAGGCGAAAAGCAAGGCGCCCGTGTGCTGTGCGATGTCAGTGCACGTTAAAGAGGTGGTCGAAATTTCCGGAGTCCTTCAATACGGCGTCTGTCATAGCCTGAGTCGCTCTGGGACGTTAAACCCCACAAACCAACCAACCAAACCAACCAAACCAAACCTATATTATTGATTTCGTCCGATTAAAAGCAAGAGTCAATCGGTAATACTAATCCGTAAAGTAGTTGGCGCATTCTTCATCATTTACGGACGCGCTTGCTGAGGATCATGAGTCATGAGGATCACTTTCCCGATAAGTCGCAATTCCTAGATAATTATATCGATTTCGCGAATTCCCAGGTTGTTGAACCGCTTTCGTTCCGTGTCGCCAAATCGACGGCCTTCAGTTCCGGCGTCTACCGCGGTCACAAATCTAGGCGAATGTGTTTCCGCAGTTTCTGGTATTTTTCCAGCAAATGTACTGCAGATAGGCGAAACAACACCATCGTTACACCTTCTTGGGTACTGCATTAAGACGGTCATTACATATTATATTACGTACTGCAGTGTAGAGCTCACAGCTTTTCCCGGACCGCAATGCTGACTCATTGCATCCCAGACATTTTTTTTTTCCTCTCACGTCTCTGAAGTCAGTCCGTTTGCTATCATATCATCGCGAAAAGCATTCGAGCGCAGAGATGCGTTCGAATGCTTTTTAGCAGCCATTCCGCAACAGTGTCTGAAACGCGCTCGCGGTCGCTGTCTGTATAGCGAGCCGCCGTCTTCACTGCCTATGAGGAATACTTGATGGTTGGCCAGTGCGGTCGGCGAGAAATAGGCGAGGTTCTATTTGCGCACTAGCGACGTTGGGCAGCGCCTGTTCGCGCTTCGTACGTCCGTCACGCCGTGTCGTTAGATTATAGACCTCGGTTTTTTGCCGACGTAACGTCGCGGAGGCCGACGTGCGCATGCGCGTGCGTCGTACTATATTGGGGTCATTAAGGACGTGAACGGAGCACGTTGCGCTTGTCTTGAAAGCTGAGGTTCTGAGCATTGAAGTTATCCGCACAAGTAAGTTTTCGTAAATATAACGATGAATACCGGGTTAACTCATGATCCTCTACGATTTCAAATTAGGATAATAGAAACGTAAATAAACTGTTTAGTAATTGTTCCCCTAATATGCATATTGAACCCGAGGGCTTTGATAGCTTCGCTTAAGAAAAGCAATTCTACCTCCGAAAACCTTTTCTTAAATAAATAAATCTCCCTTGTAAGACCCGCTATAGTTAAGCAGCAAACGAGTAACCAATAGTAAGAAACCACAAAACATTGGCGATGCTGGATTTAAATGGGTGCTAAGCGCAGTCTGATGCGATGGCGTGCTCTCAACAGCGGTGAAGAAATTTAATTAACAGAAGGCGATTCAAATTTGGCAGGGTAGGCCCCCTGCACCCTAAAAAGATAGGATGGTTTTAAAAATTCACTGTCATACACGAACGCGATATTGAGGGCAGCAACATTTTGATCGGTTCTGACATTTTGGTGAGGGTAAACCGTGTTTACACTTTGAATGCAAGGAAAATGATCAAAATTCGGAGGTGGGTCGTTGTCAGACAACTTGCGTATTTCAAGAAAATGAGTGCATAAACCAAGTAAAGTTACCCTGAGTTTTTCGCCTTCGTGTGTCTCTGGCATGTAAGTGTGGGTGCGTATTCGTGCGTGCGCATGCGCGAGAGACTTCATGTGCATGTACAAAGGAGGTTAACTAACTGAATGGTAGTCTGTGCTCCGGTCTTGTAGAATCCTGACCGCCTCAGCGCATCCAGGCTCAAAGTACGTATAGACAGAGGGCTGGTACGTCGCACTATCGACAGCTGGTTCGGATTTCGCTTTTTGAATTTTCGAAACACGGGAACAGAACGTTTCTCTTCCGACTAGTTTTTTAGAGCTTTGAGAATTTTTAGGAACGGGGCTTGTTTTCAACAATGCTCTTGGCTGACTATATCCTTATCTTGCGGTATGAAAAATCTTCACTGCCTTTAAATGTCATAATTTCACAGCTTGGAGGAAATTGGAGCTAACATACATCAACATCAAAAACGCTGTTCGCCCAAGTGTATTCCCGTCAAACATCTCATGTTTCTTGGGCGTTGTGTATGGTGCTTGCTTGGCACATCTTTTGGGAAAGAATCCCCGTCGCAAATTTATCAAGAAGGCTTAAATTATAGAACACTTATAGGCACTGCGATACTCGCCAGTCGTTACTTTTGTTGTACTCGTTCTATGTAGAATCCGAAACTATTGCTCATCTTCTGAATTTCAGTTGCCGCTCTTCAGGTCTACAAAGGAGAATTTAGATATGTTTCTACAGCGCTGGCCTGAAGTTATATGCGAAAGGCGCTCTTCATCTTCGCGGTTCTTCATTTTGACTAGGTGACTAGAATATGCATGTGCTCCTTTATACCCACTTTTGTTTAGAAGCAAGGCGGCTCCCATGTGTAAATATCCTGCAATTCTTTATTCTGTAACGCTAAAATTCAGGATTCGTTCTTTTGAAAGCTTTTTCATTTAATCTACTGAAATTCGTCTTCGTTGCTTAAATGCCAATATCCGCAGTCGGTACGGCCCTCAGCAAGAGAGCGAATGACTTCCTAATAAAATGCTTTATGGGGCCCACTTGCGCACGAAACATTTATACCACTCGGTGGCTGCGACAGCAGCAAACGTATTGGCGGTTGTCGAACTATGGAATGTTCGCTACTCTCAGGAGCAAACAAATTAAATGAGATAAAAAATATCCAGATAAACCCGTAAAAGGCAACTAGAGCATTCTTGAGTGAAGTAGAAGCTCTTAAATTGTGCGAGCAAATCTCTGCTTCATGAAATGCCTTGAGCCCACTGGCTGTAGTTTAGGTCACCTCTTCGAGCAAAATTGCCTATTCACCACATGGACGCAGTCGCTTTTTGACTAACAACGCGAAGCTCTTGGTCGAGATATGAATAAGAAATAAGTTCGGTTTGCTTCAAGAAGTGTTCTTGATAAGAAAGATCCGCCTTTCGCTTGCTTCGTTTCTCCTTTCGTCTTGATGATTGATGAACCATGGTGACAGGAGTATTCAAAATATGTAATCCCTCATTTGGGAGTAAACCGTCTATTTAACCGGCCGGACGAAACCTCGAATCTTGTGTGAAGCTCCTGCCGAACTAAGAGAAAAAAAAACCGCCGAATGAGCTGCATTCCAGCTCCCTCATGGGAAGCGAACACGGAACCTCGTAGCTATCGTCGCAGCCGAACATACCGCGGATTAAACGGCAAATCATCCTCGCGTGTTGCATTACACCTCGTTACAACCAACTTTTATCCGCGCGCAAATGACTCTCGCCAGTAATATTCTGTTTAATTACGCAGTAACCTACCTTTTTTCTTCGAACCTTGTGGTAATTAAAATTTATTCATCTCTTCCAAAGTCTTAATGCGAAAGCAATACTAGTCATACTAGGCGACATGCCTTTGGCGGCCATTGCTGTAGCCATGACATGGTCCCAAAATGATGACATCACACCGTCTCCTAGTGACGCGAACGCTTTGCGCCGATATATAAGGCATGCTTATACGGTGACTTCATGGTGCCGAATCGGCGCGAGTAAATAAGTCTGGGAAGCTCTGCTGCGAAGTTAGGTTCCAAACACAAGCAACGAGCTGGCCACCTTGCTGCTGAAGCACGAAGAACGAATTATCTTCGCCAGTCTCTTGTGCCTACCCCTGTTCCTAGACCGGCGTGTCACGGGCGGCGAGTATGGCATTTTCTACATCGGTGGAATAATTTTTAATAAATATACAAATCAATAAATCAAACGAGACACGGGCGATACTAATTCAGCTCTTTCTCGTTTGAAAGGCCCGTAGGTGAGCAAGAAAAGCGATTGGCCTCTAGTGATATCCTCTGACGGATGCCTCTGAATCCAAAGATATAGCCGCAGCAACGGCGCTTCAAAGTGAAGATTAGAGGATACAGTTGGTGTCGCAGCCGTGGCAATGAAGTGGCAACCAAATCGAGTATCAAAGGGAGAGGAAATAATTGTCACATTGTAATGCGTATCCTGTCATCTGTGAGTAGCCCGAAATTCCGACCCTCTGCCAGTATTCTTGAACAACAAACCTTGCACTCTATCTATTTCGCACGAAGAACTTTATTTAAAAAAACTCTCGGCCGCACAAAATATAAACTTTCGCTTTTACACACGTGGGCAATCCTATATGTCGGTTGAGAAATTGTTTTAATATAACGTCAGTCTGTATCGCTGTGTGGCAATGTATGGCTCCCCAGTCAGAAAAAAAACTACAGATTTATGTAAAAAATACGACAAAATAAATAGTGGTTTTGTCGTAACGTTGCACGCTTCTGTTGTTCTGTAGCACATTTCTGTAGCTTTGCATTACTTTGTAAGTGATTCTTCGGTTGTAATCATGCAGCATTCTGGTTTTACAGTTGTCAAAGCAGGTTCGCTATGAAAACCTGCAGAGAAGTTCTGATGTATCAACCGAAAAGTTTCCGTAGAATCTTCCGTGGACAGAGGAGGGGGGGGGGGGGGGGGGGGGTTGGCCCTGAGTGGGCATTGGTGTGCGTGCGTAGCTCGCACTCTCTTCACTCAAGACACCAATACGGGCGGCAATACCGTCGCTGACAATAGCATGAACAAAACATTCAATCACCAAATTTAAATTTTATTTTTGGTATGAGTGTCACATAACCCTCATTGCCTTGACTTGGCGCCCTCTGAATTTCGCCTTGCCCTTCGCCGCTCAAGAAACATGAATGGCGAGAGCGTCATTCTTGTCGTGATGACAAGGCTACGACCGAAAAAAAAAGGCACTTTGGTTTACTTTAGGTGCATGATCGATAGCTGTAAATGTTCTCTCTAATCGAATGAGGGTCCCCTTGCAAACCTGATCACAGAGGACAATACACTTGTTGCTATCACGTGCTGGGTTTAACCCAGTCAAACAAAAGGGCCTCGACTGCCTAGGGATCACGTGTCTAACTATCGGCCGAATGGCGCGAGGTTTGATTGCACTGCTTGACCACCGAATTTTAATCGACGTCACAACATGTAACACCATAAAAGTTCTGAACCACACTGACGCTCTTCTCTTGCCCAGTGGGATCATTACCGCTATAATGTGAAAAGCTGTCACGAATAAGGCATCCAAGCTCTCATTTAGCGTTGGCGGAAAGCCACAACAAATGACTGATGTTACACTTAAAGATAAAATTAGTCTTTGAGAGACGCTGCCGTTTGATATTATTTAATTTATATGTATTGTAATCACAAACAAGTGATGGACATCACTTTTTAGACAGCCTTGTTAGCATGAGATGAGTGCAATGGAGACATAGCTCCAGTAACATTGCCTGCTATATTTTCTGAAATTTAGGCTTCCGAATCATTTTTGTTGTGAGCTGTGGGAGCATAGCGATACAACCGCATATCTGTTCAACATGGTCTGATGAATCCTCATTTGCGTCGACAAGCGCTTATTAACCGAGCCATTGTGTCTTCCAGCACAAGGTGCAAGGCAACGTTCCTCGAAAAAACATGAAAAGGAAGCGGTTATTTAGGCTATGCTCAGTCAATGCTAGAATTCCATCGCTGACTGCAATGAAAGTCTAACTTGCTGAGACTGAGCGAGTCATGAATACTAACACACTCACGGATGGTTAAAACCGAGCACAATAGAAGCGACACAGAGAACATCCTACATCTACTATTAATCTTGACTAACTTTCTGTTGAACCCTCTGAAACAATTCATATTCCATGTATGCACGTAGGCGGAACACTCAGAGAAATTATGGTAATTACCACGATTTCTCACAGTGTTTCACGGGCCCAGACATGCTTGACGTCTGTGACAAAAAAAAAAAAAAAGAAAAGCGGCTACAACATTATTTATGTAAATATATTTAAGAGATGCGGAGGAGAGAAACCATATTTATAGCGACTAGTTTTCTTGATTAAACGTTTCCTTTGGCACTTTCGTGTTTTGTACCGTTAGCGATATTTATCCTAATGACCATAATTTTTTGATTCAGATGATTCTTAGCCTTTACCGAAAACGGAAGGAACAGCGGAAGACCAATAGTTGGAAAGCTCGTATTTTTGCACCACGAAATAAAACAGTCGATTTGAAACACATAACATATCCACACATCAGCCGAAAGCACTTATTACGCGCTTATCAGGGAATGTGGGGCGCAAAACTGCGGGAAAAACGTTGCAAGGAATAAAAAGGCCTGGCTAATTGCCTGGGATCTTGGGTGTTTGTTGAAGTGCTTCTCGATGGAAATCGTACGTGAAAGGAATTCAAATTGTCCCTAAACGACCACGATGACTCCCATGGGAAGGCTTTGGAAGGCGGCTGTTGAAGCGCAGGAAAAGGAGGTCGTGAGTGCTGAGAAGAAGAAAAAGGTGCGCTTCTAAGATAACGACGCCACTAACGCGCGTAATTCAGGGCTCCCTCCAGCATATTTATTTTGAGGGAACTTTGTAGATGCGATGTGTTCTTGCCTTTCATTGCCCATTCCTTTTCCTGACATACACAGGTCAGTCGCCAACGAATTAAAAGCCGATTCATTGCGGTCTTCAAATTCTTCTCGAAACTGGTGCTTCTTATCTTGTACAAAACAACTAGCGTGTGAAGAAACACCTAGGCGCATTTGTTGGGGGCTTCAAGTGTACTTGATTTTACCGTTTGCCAAAAAGGCGGCATAGTGAGGAACTGACTGCCACAAATGTGTTTTATTATATTTTGAAGCATTGGCTGCGTGTCATACAGCCTGTGCAGCAATACGCCAGTATTACGGGACAACAACGAAGTTCCCCTAAATACAAAACTATTCTAGATATATTTGGTTTGTGGGATATCAATCACGATTAAGACGTGCAAAAGAATTTCGCCTAGTTTTCAAGCAAAGCTATATGCATCGTAATATGGCGGAATAAGGTCGTCATTTTCGATTCTCTTTTAGAAACAGAATCAAGCAAATTGATTTCTTTATTTTCTTTATCTGAAGATGATGAAATTTCTTATGTTGAAATGGAAGCTACGCCAGGTTAGCGGAATTATGGCTCTTACTTGGCCTTCTCAACGCAAGTTGGAGCGAAAAGAAATTTTTTTCTGAGATAAGACAAATCTTGAAATCAACATTAAGTCAAATCTGAAGGTAAAAACATTGGAGCACCACTGGGCCGTTTTGGGCTTTGGTTTCTGCCACACATTCCTTTCTTTTACTTGTTGGGCAGCAGTTGATTAGGAGTTCACTACGAGCATTTTTGAAGACTGTTCTGAATTCATGCTCCTAAAGTTTTTCACTATTAGGATATAAACTCACAAAATTCCTCTGAAATTGCATTTAGTCTCAGCCGTAGCGTTCGCGGATCTTGGTAGTTTTAAACAAAATATTTATTGGAAAGCTTATTGCAAACCTCAGTGCAAAAACATCAAGCGCGAACTCGTATCTCTGGCTTAGAAATCTTGTTTTATTTGTACTCGCCTCCGCGTATGCATAACCTTAACATCATGTTTTGGTGGTCAAAGGCTTTGTTTTAATGCATTAGCAACATTGCTCCGCAACTATACGCCTTATTTATGTGTTAAAAACCGAAGCGCTAAGTGACTCGGTGCGAGACACGGGAAAACTTGGGTTGGAAAACATTTTACGAAAGCAGTATTTGTTGTCCAAACGAAAGGAAGAAAGTGTTCCAAATAAGACGCACATTCGAGTGTCCACGTGACGGCCACCTGTTGCCGGAAGAATGTGTTACGTTCCGTTGAGCGGCTTCTTTGTTGCTTGAGAGCATTTTGTGCGCACTCCTCCGGAAATGCGAGCCGTTCCAGTTCAAGGCCGAGGTGTCACGCCGCTAGCGTGTGATATAGCCGCATTAGTTGCGGGAGTTGAGGCATGCAGGCTGACAAAGACACGCGATATAATTAAAGAATGATTAATCACTGGCGAGGACAGCTTCTTAATTACGAGAGATCACATCTGGACGTACGCAGTCACGTGTTCTGAAAAAAGTTCTCTACAAGGGTGGGAACAGAAAACATACATGTTTTCACACACTGTGGATCACACTAGACAGTTTTAGCACACGGCATTCCTCTAACTTTGCGCTCGTTAGTGTACTCGCTGAGAATATCCATGCAGCGAGAAATCGCAGCTTTCGAGCTCATCTGAGCATGACTGATAGCTCACCGCGGAAGCGGATCAGGATTCGAAGTATGCTAAACCTTTAAAAGAAGGTAGCAAAAAAAAAAGGACATGCAGAGACTGCAGGACGACAGACACAAACAACAAAAAGAACACAATGAAACGATTCACTTAAAGGGAATCTGGTAGCTGATTGCCACTTGAATTTAAAACCGTGTACTAAGCTGCACTTAAGATGCGTCTCGATAAAGCAGTTTCGGAGCACGCAGACGTTTCAGTGACTATTACAAGGTTGTTAGTTCTCCCCAAAGCATTCAGAAATTTCGGCGGGTATGAAACCTGTACAAAGTGGCGTTGAATGACCATCTTGCTCCAGCTGAAGATATGGCTAACGATCCAGGGCAGTTTCAGTTCATTGTTTTATTGTTTTAGAGGCACCCTTTTACGCAACCCCGTCGGGGTGGCGCTGCGGTTAAGGCGTTCGACTACTGTGCCCAAGGACTTGGGACCGAATTCCGTCCTCTGCGGCTGCGTTTTGAAGGCGGCGAAACAAAGCGGCGTCCGTGTGTTGTGCTCTGTCAGTGCACGTTGCAGAACCCCAGGTGGTCGAAATTTCCGGCGTCCTCCACTACGGCGTCTCTTATAGCCTTAGTCGCTTTGGGACGTAGCAGCCCTCAACCTCAGTTGAATCTGGCATTCGCGGTGTGCTCTCTGTATTTGACCATGTGTGTTTTTCAGCGCTGGTATAACAGCTCATAATTTTCTCTTGATTCAGCTCTCTTCTTTTGCAAGTCTCAGAGTGCCAGTAAATTATCTCCAGACCGTTCTAGAGCGTATTGCTAAGCTTGCAAGTCAAATAACAGCGCCTAGCCTGTTTGCTATACAAGCAGTAAAAACAAGGCCTGGGGCCGATTGTGGCACCGATCATCAGCTTCTTGTTGCCAAAATTAAGCTTCGATTGAGGAAAACGCAGAAAAGTAGAAGGCCTTTCAGGTATGATCTGGATCAAATTCCATTAGAATATGCTGTGGAAGTGAGGAATCGATTTCAAGAATTCGATCTAGAAAACAGAGAGCCCGAAGAGATGTGGACTGATGTTCGTGATATAATACAAGAAGTTGCTACTAAGGTAATTCCAAAGCAAAAGAAATGCAAGAAAGCAAACTGATTATCTGAAGAGGCTTTGCAAATAGCTGAGGAAAGGAGGATGGCAAAAGTTATGGGAGGGAAAAGAAAGATACAAGGTTCTCAATGCGGATTATCAGAAAATAGCAGGGAGAGATAAAAATGCCTTCCTAAACATACAGTGCCAAGCAGTTAAGTAGAACAGCCAATTAAGGAACACACGAGCTCTGTATAAGGCAATCAAAGATATCAAAGGAAGCTTCTGTGGTAGGCTGGGAGTGATAAAGGACAAACGAGGCAAGGACCTCACTGAAGCGTCAGAGCTAAAGAAGAAATGGCAGGAATACACAGAAGAACTGTACAAGCATGACCCGGATGTGCAAACCCAACATAAGGCGGTTGTGATTACTGATCTCGAGCCAGGCATCCTGAAGAGTGAAGTTGAATGGGCCTTAGCCAGCCTTGCTAAGAACAAAGCTAGCGGAATTGATGGCATTCCAGCTGAGTTGCTTAAAAACCTCAACCATGACGCTGCTAACATTCTGCATACATTATGTCAGAAGATTTGGACAACCCTGCAGTGGCCACAGGATTGGAGGAGGTCAGTTTACATCCCCATTCCAAAGAAAGGCAGTGCCAAAGATTGTTCCAACTACCGCACGATCGCGCTTATTTCACATGCTAGCAAGGTGATGTTGAAAATCTTCCAAGGTAGGCTGCAGCAGTATGTGGATCGGGAGCTTCCGGACGTGCAAGCTGGGTTTCGCAAGGGCAGAGGAACTAGAGACCAAATTGCCAACCTTCGCTGGATCATGGAAAAAGCAAGAAAGTTCCAGAAACCCATCTACTTCTGCTTTATTGATTATGCGAAAGCGTTTGACTGCGTAGATCACAGCAGATTGTGGCAAGCTCTCCAAGAGATGGGAGTTGCAATTCACCTCATCTGTCTCCTCAGCAACCTGTATGAAGGGCAAGAGGCCACAGTCAGAACTAAGCAGGGTCTTACTGATTGGTTTTCAATCGAGAAAGGAGTGAGGAAAGGCTGCATACTGTCGCCCTGCCTATTTTACCTATATGCAGAGTGCATCATGTGGAAGGCCGGTCTGGACGAGTCTTCAGCTGGAAAGCTGGACGAGATTGCTGGAAAACCTATCAACAACCTTAGATATGCGGATGATACCACTTTAATGGCAGAAGGTAAAGTGGAACTTAAGAGACTTCTGATGCGCGTACAAGAAGAGAGGGAGAAGTTTGGGCTTAAACTGAACATTAAAAAGACAAAGATCATGGCGTCTTGCCCTATCAAGTCTTGGAGCATCAATGGACAAGAAGTGGAAGCTGTGACAGATTTTCTCTTCTTGGGCTACAAGATTACCTCGGAAGGAGACTGCAGCCATGAAATTAGGAGACGCCTGCTTCTGGGAAAGAGAGCAATGGTTAGCTTTGACCGCCTAGTAAAAAGCAGAGACATTAGTCTGCCAACCAAGATCCGTATAACTCGTGCTATGGTCTTTCCAGTTGTGATGTATGGATGCGAGAGTTGGACTGTGAAAAAGGCTGACCGCCGAAGAATTGACGCGTTAGAATTGTGGTGCTGGCGAAGATTCTTGAGATTTCCTTGGACTACCAGAAGATCAAATCAGTCGATATTGTCGACCATAAACCCTGACTGCTCAATGGAGGGACAAATTCTAAAGTTAAAGCTCAGCTACTTTTGTCATCTGATGAGAAGAGAGGAGTCGCTGGAGAAAGATTTGATGTTGGGAAAGGATGAGAGTCACCGGAGAAGGGGTAGGCAGCGAACGCGATGGTTAGATGGCATCCTCTAGGCACTGCAGATGAAGTTATGTGATGTTAGGACGATAGTGAGAGACCGGAAAGCGTGGCGTGACATGGTCCATAGGGTCACGAAGAGTCGGACACGACTGAACGACTGAACTGAACTGAGCCTGTTTGCTCTGACTCGTGGCAACTGCCACCGCCCGTAGGTAATGTGGCCTTTTTTTTAGGAGAGGCTTGAAAAGACCTCATAGGTTTTTAGACAGGCTTTTCTGTAGTATTTGCACCTGAATATCTTCTCATTGACTCCATAATTTTATGAGAAACTGTCGCATATTTTACAAGCTTCACCTTGATGTCAAATTTGACGTGCCTGTAACTCCCTTGGTTTTTATTTCTGACATCACAGCTTCGAAAACAGCACAGCATTAGGCCCCAGCTTGTCAGGCAGTACAGGGTTACAGCATGTGAGGTCTTTCATCACCATGTTATAGCAACCCATTTTTAGGCATCTTTCTTATAGGTCTCCCAATACCTTGTAAAATTACAAGTGCTCACTGATGGTCACTGGGACAAGCTCGGTTAACCAGCAAACTCAAGCTTACACTGACCCAAGCTGACCCGAAACTAATGAAGTGAAACTTGTATAGGCTCTCAATTCAGCCGTGCTCACTCAGACAAAGGACTTATCTGCATATGCACTCTCTATGGCTTACGTCAACATGAAATGGCGGTTGTAGTTTTGTAATCGGCAAAAAAATGCATGAAGGGGAGAAATTTGTGTGGAATGTGCAAGCGTAAATGAATAATATTTCTGCTTTCACTGGTTGTGAAAATTGCAAATTTTACGGCTCATCCGGGTTAACTCAGGTTTTTTGATTCAAGACGCATCTAGGGTCCTTCACTCATTTCTACTTGCGATTCGTCAGACGTCACTCACTTGTTTCAACCCACTACTTATCTGGTATTGGCTGTTTATTCACACTCTGTGCAGGGTATTCAAAATCGAAAAGAGAGCTTGACCTGGAGTGGGGACTGAACGTTGAACAAAAGCGACGGCGCAAAGCTGAAAAGGAAAGGGATGAGCTCCGTGATTCGCTTGACCGGATTCTTTCTGACGATCAGCTCAAAGAAATTAGAAAAGGGGACAATCTGGGGACACTCATGGTCTCCAGACACACTCCAGAAAGCACTTCACCTGAATGGCTACGAATTCGTAATGGAAAACGTTCCCTTGGCTGCGACGAGAACACTGCAGCAGCACACAGAGCAACTGAAGTTCAAGCCCGGTGAATGTTACACGTTTGCCTCCTAAACTTACAAATATCTCACTCACGTTTTTTTTTTTTTTTTGTTACGCAGGGATTTCACGGTTTCACGGCACTGAAGCACAAAGTGGCCACATTGACCCAGGAAGAGGGCCATGCCTGCATATTAATGGATGAGATGCAAATTTCTCCTTGCTTGGATTACGATGCATCATCAGGATGCATTATAGGTAAAGCAAACATCTCATTCTTTGCATTAATGTCAGCACTCTTTATGCAGTCTTCTAAACCTGGAAAACTGCTGCATGCTAGGACTGCCAGAAGTATTTTAGGCAAAATGCTTATCACTGATTACTGTGCTTTTGGTTATCAAGACATATTCATTTGGTCGTGTGGAGTAATGAATGCATTTAGCACTTGGGATAATTATATCGTCTGACATACTCAATAGCGGTAAATAATTTGCACAAACACTGACTTAAAATTCATAATTTCTCTGTTTTGTTCCTACTGTATGTGGCACTCTAATTTTGAATCTCTGTGCTTGCATTTTTGAGGTCATTCAACAATAGGCCCTTCAAACCTAACCGCCAAAGAAGAAAATACCACGCATGCATTGGTTTTCATGCTAGCAGGCATAACAAGCAGATGGAAGCAAGCTGTGGCATACCATTTTACATGTAAGTGATCAGATAGTTTCACTTCTTGAGTTTGTTTTTCCACAAAGGTCTGCACAAGCTAAAATGGATTAGGGCAAAAAATTTGTTTCAGTGATAGGTTTGCAGGAGATCGTCTTAGAAAATACTTCTACATTTTGCTATTGTATTCCTTTGAGCCCTGCGGCAGCGCTTTGCCAATGCTTATTTAAGTGGGAGTTGTAAGAAAGGCAAAGTTGGTTTCTAACTATTTCAAGGCATATGTTTGCCCATTATGTTCCATACACATTGGGCTTGTGTGACAGCTGCACAGATATTGACTCCTTTTGGCAGGGTGTGCTTCTACTTGTTAGTTACTCTTCAAAACAGTTAAGTCACATTGCACCTTTCACGTGTTGAAACCTGTGTTCTAGCAAAGGGTATGGTATTTTTTCAGCAATGCACTGAAAAGTTATGTTATCTGACAGTGTCGCTTTGGGCCTTTCATATATGAGGCCTCATAGTAGTGATTTTGTATTCTCGCAGGCTCATTTTTCAATGCAGAGGAAGCAAAAAACTGCCTTTTCGAGATTATTCGTCGTGCAGAAGATTTGGGCATCACCATTGGTGCCGTTGTAACTGATATGGGACCAGAAAGCTTGGCCATATGGCGCCTGTGTGACATTCAGGTCACCAAGTATTGAAAATCTAGTGTGTTTTGCTTTCACCCCTGCGGCAAAGGAAGACGACTGTACTTCTTGGCCGATGCTCCGCACCTGCTAAAAAACCTGAAGGGCCATCTCGTTCAAGGGCAGCTCATCATGCTGGACAAGTGCAGACCGAGATGTATTTTTACGGCTAATCAATGATTTGTGATTTTACTGTTCCTTCAAACTATTATTGTTGACCGAATGCACTGTTGTTCCTCTTGTATTTCTTTTTAATTCATTACTCCTTTGTCTACCCCCCCCCCCCCCCCCCGCTTTTTTTGTTCTTTCTCTCATGTGATTTTTTTTTGTCACTTTAACGTTGTACCCACTCCCCGGCTATAATGCTTCGGCGCTGCAGGGTGTACTGTAAATAAAAATAAATAAGTCCATAGTGGAGAAGCACAACCTGCCTAGCAGTAAGGAGCCTCCAAAATTGTTCTCAGACAGTATATGCTGTGCATGAGAGTGCCTAGATTAAGGAATACAAAAAACCTCAAAACAGAACAAGCTTAACTTTAGGCTTTAGGCTGTTGGCAAACCTTTGACACAGCTGACCTTTTGCTTGGATCTACGACTTGCTACTTTGTTTAGCCAATTTCATTTTTAATTTCAAAACAGCTCTTGACTGTGGTGCACATGACTAGCATCAGTTGCCACAATTGTGATCGCAAGTCATTGTTCGTTATTTTCTGTCACTGTTGCACTGAATTCAGCTTAACAATTTACCTGATGTTCCTAAAAGCACGGTGCACTCGCATTACTTCCGTGCTTCAGTGGGCAGTATGAATTGGAGTTGTTGAATGCCTACATTGACACATGATAAAGCAAGCATAATAGTTGTAGAAAGCGGGAATAGTACGAATTTGTTATCATGCAAATTGTGGCACTCATAGAGAGAAATATTCTTGGACAGTGGCCGCGGCCATTATCTGTGGTGAAGGCCTGTCAGGCACTCCTTCCGTTTCCTAAGAGTGTCAGGTCTGCACGACAGGCTTTGACTTTCAAGTACGCTGCTCGCCTACTGACGTCTTTTCTTGTTTTATTCTCCCATATACACTGCTCACCTACTCACGTTTTTTTTTTTACTGCCCATGTGACTTTCCAATACACTGCTCACCTACTGACATCTTTTCTTCTTATATTCCCCTTTTTCCTTCCCCTCTATATTCAATCATCCCTTTTCCCCAGTGCAGGGTAGCAAACCGGCTACTTTTCTCGGATAACAAGGTGTTTGGAGTACAGTTCACAAAGCAATGTAGGTCGAGAAAGGGAGGAAGGTTATTCATTTTATGACTAATGAAAAGAACAGGGTACCTTGAATTTTTGGGCATAGAGTCCTCAGTATGACATTCCATCTGCTTGCAATAGATTGAAAACCTACTGTTTCACATTGCAGGGCAAATTGAGCGTGTTAGTACGAAATAAAGAGGAAGTCTTCTAACACGCCATTGTAAAGGCTCACCTGAAAATCTACAAAGACAGAAGACAAAAACAAGTCGAAATCAAACAACAGGCGAACGTAACAAAAGATGCTGAGAGCAAGCGCGAAGGCGGCCATAAGGTGGTCAATTTTATAATTTTTTGGCCCAGGCCTTTCTGTACCTGGCCTGTGGCCACCTTCGCGCACGCTCTCTACATCTTTTGTTACCTTAGCTTCTTGTTTGATTTTGACTTGATTTTATCTTTGGTCTTTTTAGCTTTTCAGAGTGGCCCTTCACCCCCCTTTTATACTGTGACAAGACTACTTCTCTTTATCTGCATTACAGAGCATACAACCCTCCCCTCTCCCCCCCCCCCCCCCCATCCCCTTCCTTTTGTTTCCTTCCTTTCGCTAATTTGCTTATATGCGCCTGTCTTTCTATCAATAAAGCTCAGTTGTTAGCCTTGTGTACGGGAGTTCCTTTGTGTGTTGTCTTTTTCGATGGCTGTGGTTTTTTACAAACATGCTTCAATAAACCGGATGTTCTTTCCCGGCCAGCAAAAAATAACTACACATGAAAAAATTGTCCTCTCCAAAAAAGGCTCGGCTCGAGAAGTTGTTCTTCTGAGGGCTTTGTTTTTGCTTGCGCATAAGGGCTGCCGAGATGTTCGTCATCTCTTCTATCTTGTGGTTGTATGGTCGTGGTCGGTTGAAGATGCTTTGTATTTTCTACTTCAAATGCTTCAGGAAAACGACGCCAGAAGAACTTCACTCAGGATCAAACGCGCCGACGTTTTTCTGGCATCCCCTCGACAGTGGCGTGCATTCTTGCTTTTCACAACCATTCAGTATTTCTGCCAAAAGTCAAGATCCTAGAAAAGAGCAAAGCTCTTTTGTCTTTCACTCCCGTGGGTCTTCAAGAGGGCATTGCATTATCTTTTTTTTTTTTTTCCTCGAGAAAGCGTTTGAAGACAAAGCCTTTTTTTTTGTGCTAGAAGCATTGGTCTTGCTGTTTTTTTTTTTTTCTACGAATACGGTAGTTTGACTGGCTTCACATACAACATGTGAATAAAGGAATTTTTTCTAGTCCACCTACTCTGCCATGTTTCTCCCTATTATAATATTTATCACTGTTTTCTCACTTTTTTCAGCTGCCAAATATAACTGTGTCCAGAACACGCAAAGAGACGATCTGAGAGAGAGGCAAGGATGTCTATATAACCGAGCGACCACAAAAATGGCTGGTTCAAGCCTCAGAAACGCATGACCTATATTGTATCCAGATGATTTTGTTTGCATATGGTGGCGCTGCAAAACTACGATAATTTCTTATTGATATCATTTAATAGGCCCTGGGCATGCTTAAATAGCTTCGTAGATAGATTTCTTTGTGCTTGTGAGCTCTGGTGACCAGAAACAAATGTGTGAATGTTATTGCTCACCAAGAAAGTATTGCTTCGCATTTCTGTTTGCATTAAAAAAGCGATGCTTTTAAAAACAAAAGTCAAGTGACAATGTTTTGCAATGGAAGTGAGTCCCTACTACATATCCGAAGAATATTTGCCGAAAACCCATATCGTCGCTGATGTCACAACGCCGATAAGACTTCTCAGTGTAGCGCATGTTTTTCGAGAAGACAAATGCGTTCGAATCACCGACCATCGAAGACATCCTTCACGACTGCACTTTGCTTCACAGCGTTAAAGAAGCTCCCTCCACACCTTTGTCAGGTGACTCGTGGGATTTTTATGGCTCGAAAGGGCGCTACAAACCCCGTTC
This sequence comes from Amblyomma maculatum, assembly GCF_055883805.1. NCBI lineage: Eukaryota > Metazoa > Arthropoda > Arachnida > Ixodida > Ixodidae > Amblyomma > Amblyomma maculatum. The sequence continues at coordinate 70,432,764 of NC_139345.1, forward strand.
AATATAACCCGTTGAAAAATGCCAATCACCCGCCAGTTATATTTTACATCGGTTGTTTACATGCCTTGGCGATTGCCGCTTACCACTCAACATCTCAATGGACACCGCTGACACTGGCTTTAAAGGTAACAGTGAGATCAAGAAGCAACCCAAACAATCCTCACTATCAGCACTGCAAGCTTATTTGATTCGCGATACCCGACGTGTTGAAATAGGCTAAAGGGTTCACTTACGAAGAAATAGAGGCGGCTTTGGTGTCCACTAATATATCATATTACTCCTTTCATTCCATCGACTCACATATATGGGACATAGCCTTCAGTTCTAACTTTGTAGCTGCATGAAAAATGTTTGCCATCGACTTCCAACGCTGCGTATAAAAACAGTTTACGGTTACATTTCTGTCCAGTCTAAACAATACGGTCTTTCCTGTATGAATGCATGACATATACCGTCGTACGCGTGTGCTGTGGACACCATTTGGAGCATTTCTCCCAAAAATCGCTAGCTGTGGAGTATATATTATTTTCTTATGCCTCCCCTACCATCAGAAGCGCGGAATAACCTTTCTCTCGCTCTGTTTAAGAACATTGGTCTATCGGTCAAACCCTGAAACTGCCTCGCCATGTAATCATTACTTACACTTCGTGCCGTGAACATTGTAAGCCATTCATAAAGTATTGTACAACATTTTATGATTTTCTAGCATTGCTGTTTCGTGCCGCTCAAGTTAAATTGAGTGCCAGCACTGTGCTTATCTTGTGTTATTTACTACAACGCGGTCGTTCCATCTTTCTTGTCATTTTTCTCGGCCATGCAGAGTATATAGCAGTAAGCGAGTCAGAACCGCGGCTAAATTCCACGTCTTTAATTCGCAGGTTGCTCTCAGAACAGTTTCTTCACGACGGCTGGAGTGGAGTTGAAGGAATAGCCATCATGTCTTCGCGGGAAATAGGCTTTCACACTTGGAGGTTATTTGCAGTGTTAATGTCGCTACTGCATGTCGCCTGCCAGCATTAAAAAAACGCGGGACAAATTAATTTTCGCAAACAATAGTATAAATATTTTTGCAGGTTTTTTATTGAAAAAACAAACAAATATATCCTTATTGCAACTTCTTTTCAGGTACAGTGCTTCGCATGCAGCTTTCTCATCTTCAAGGAAACAGAACGAAAAAGCTAATAGCACTTAGTTGCTAATGCCATTTGGTGGTAATACACAAGGATATGCGCGCGCTATGGTGCTGGGATTTATGTATGCATTCTGAGTTGGAATCTAAGAGGTTCACAACAGGTCGCAGTAAAAATTATTAGCTTGTATGCAGTATCAATTACTGAAAAAACTGAAAGGCGAAACGAGCCAAAGCAGCCAAACAAACCAAAATAAGAGCTCGACCGCCACAGGTGTGCGAGTAAGAGCGTTAGCTGCACTTTCACAGAACTAGATTTCAGGTCCTCAATTATGTCAGTAGTCTGTACCAAACGTAAGAACGATTTGTTTGGTACCCCTCGTACCTCTCTACGACCGCCATGCCCCCCCCCCCCCCCTCTTCTCCCATGGTAGCACCCTATCATGGTTTCGAGGACCAAAGGTGATCTATGCGCATCCCTCGAACATATTACGATTCAGGTGGGAAAATATTTCTGAGCACCATACAGTGCCTAATCGTTTGACGCGCTCAGAATGCTGTACCTCAAACAGGTGGACCACAATAGTCCTACCAATAGTAATTGTAAGTGGCGACGCACATTCCTATTTTTCAGGCAGAGTAAATATAAGCCAGTCGATAGCGATGGAGAAACGGTCGAGAAACCAGCAGATGAGTAAGAGCTGATGTCTATTTTGTCTAATGTCTAATAAATCTTTTTCTAAACAGTCAGTGCTCACAAAATAACAGCTCTTAAAATAAAGGTTTCTAGAATTAGGTTAACAGCATTATGTCCTTTAGACCTTCTTGACCGCCCCATTGCCTCAAAGACGTGAAAATAAACTTCATCTTTATCTGGGCAATCTAGGCTCCAAAAGGATAGCTTTTTTTATGTAGCGAGAAGTTCGCCGTGATTATTTGAGGTCACAACTGCGCTTGCGCCGTTACCATGACAACCAGCTGCGCCGTTCCAGAGGTGTTGCGCCTGTGCGCCGACGCGTGATGTCATGTGTCTCGCTATGCCGTCTCAATGCGCATGGACAAACCGTTCGTAGGTCACCCAGTTGCTCGTCGGCGCGTGGTGCTCACCATATAGAGTAGGAAGAGGATAGCGGCATCCCGGCGGATGTGGCGCCGACGCGGAGAGGACGAGGAGAAGGCCGCTCCTGCACTCCACACTCGCGCGTGCCGCTGCGGAGAGCTGGCCGAGTAGAGCAGGAAAGCATCTGCAGACCTCGAATGGGCAGGACATGAAGTGGTTCTGCATAGAACAGCGGTGAACTTTTATGCCTTCAACAGAACGCTGGTTTTGTTCGATGCAACTCTCGGTCTCCCGCAGCCAAAGGTTTCGCGCCAAATTGGGTTCAACAGCGTGAAACCCTCTATGTTCTCTTCGCGTCGCACTGTCAATTTCGTGGTTGCTTTGGCTCTGACATCACCTCTGGTAGGTCCAATACACACGTTACTAAATATTGTTGGTAAAATGACAAATTCAATGCCTAAAAACTGTGAATAAGACGCAAACTTTTTATATATATTGATTGGTTTCTTTGCAAAGCGAGTGGTAGTGTTGAGATTACCACTGGGCGCGAAAAAAAGCCCTTTCACTCGAAGAGCCAAAATACCCCGCCGGGGTGGCGCAGTAGGTAGGGCGCCCGACTACTGTGCCCAAAGATGCGAGATCGAATCTCGGCCTCGGCAGGCACTTTTCGGGGCAGGCGAAAATCTTGACGTCCGTGTGCTGTGTGATGTCAGTGCACGTTAAAGAACCCCTGGTTGTCGAATTTTCCGCATCCCTCTATTATGGCGTCTTTCATAGGCTGTTCTGATCCTTATAAAACAGAAAATAAGCTATAAAACAAACATAGAAGTTTATGTTCTGCTACCGGATCCGCGAAGACATACAGTTCAAACGAATTATCACAAAAAATGAAATATACAATAAAACAGCTAGGAGAGAAAAGTAACACAGAGAAAAGAATATGTCGCTCGAACTACTACAGTGACAGCTGCAACAAACACATCGCTGTTAAGTTATTCCATTACAAAATATTTCGTATTTAAACTGATATCACGAACGCAGAAAAGCACGAAGGTGTCAAATTAGTGTCGTCTGGTCGCATATCCGTAAGAGAAAAAAAGAAAGCCTCATTTATAACTCCAGTCGTGAATTTAGGTCAGCCACTAACATTTAGCAGGGCCGTTGTGCGCTGGCCAGCTCTGAATATATTATGTAGATAATACTGGTGTATGATACGAATTTGCTTTATATGTACCGAGTTGCTCTTCTTTCAGCCCGGTGTAGTTGGATTATCTTTGCCTCAGGGAATGGATGAAAAAATGATTGTAGTACAATGTAAACCATAATTTTGTAGTTAAGAAAGCAAAAAGAAGAGGCGAGCCTCAAGTTTACGTTACGAAAAACAATTTACGGAAAGGGTTACGCCTCCCGAAAGCAGCCTCCTCCTTCCAGCTAATATTACCGGTGATCGCGAGTGGGGCATACTTATAACTTCTTCTGCATATATTTATCTACTTTTATATCTTCTGAAAATGTCACACTGTTGTTACTTTAACGAAACAATCTGTTTATCTAGTGGCATCTTTTTTCTGCAAACAGATATTTGCTATGATTTATGACAGGCAAAACCCTGATAACACCGATATTTCAGTAATAGGAGACCTCAGACATTTTCTAAGTAAAAATAACATATTCATCAGTGTAGTCCGGTTTTCGCTGGAGTTACAGCAAGAATATACTTACATAATAAAATTCAAAAGTTCCTAATAATACAGCTAGGTATAAGGTCTGCGAAAATTACTTACTAATCCCTCTTTTTTTTTTTTTTGCTTCATAAACGGTTATCTCTGGCAGTGCCTGTGTCTCCCAAAACTTGGTTAACCTTAAGTACCTTTAAACTAATACAGCCAAATACGTTGTTGTTCATAGTGCATGCCTTAACAAAATTTGGTGCATTGTCTATTTCTGGAGATATATTTGCACCAGAGTTAAGAAAAGTAGTGAAAATACCATTCCCAGTAATTACAAGATTCTTGAGAGGCGCGCATGATGCATCAAACATTGAAAAACTATTGTCATCGTTCTTAAAAGCTGACCTGCACTGTGAATTGTAGGCATTAGATGGTACTTCCCTGTAACATACTATAGCATCTTTAATTCCTCATTTATGATATTTCTATGAACGCGAATGCAGAATTTCTCTCTGAAATACAAAAATACTTCTTGTAAGATACCTCAAAATGATATATTTGAATGACCACTATTTTTTTAATTGAGGACGAAGGAAAATGTTTTTTTTAATAATCGAAAACAATATTTTTCTTCCTGTATTTAATGCATTTCAGCTCTTTATTGCAGTTCAAACCAAGAAATCTCTTTTCTTAACCTTAACTGGCATGTGGCTTTCAATACATTTATGCATCATTCTTTGAATCTGGGCTCAGGTTCTGTGCCCATCAGCAAGGTCAATACAAACTTTACCAAACCAAATGAATTCAAAATAATTAAAATCAAAACTCTGCTATCTGCTAAAAAAGTTTTGCGCTACCTTTCCTAGTATGTTCAGTTGCCTCCTGCATTACCAAACGGTTTGTTTCTCGTGCTTATTCCGGAATAGAAAGAAACAACATGCTTAGCTAGAATTCTTTTAGAACCCTTCGGATGCATTATCACACATTGACCTCCTTTAATGCATCTCACTAGTCCGCCCCCTTATTGTCAGCCGCACCTCTCAACATAAAAAAAAGCCAAAGCAATGAAATAAATTTTATGCTGCAGTTTTCCTGTTTTTATGCCAGCTACAGAGTAGCGTTAGTTACGGGTGATAAACGAGGAAATGTACTCAACCATCTCGGAAAGGTACGTATGTTCTTTTACTTCTTTCTTCGTTTGGGGGGATTGGAGCATACGGCCTCCGTTCCAATTTTCTGGGGGTCGCGTTCAGGCGTGATTACTTCGCCCCACGGAAAGCTCATTTTCGCGATAGCACTTTCCGCTTCAGCGTGACAAAAAATATAGCACGCTCACGTTCTTTCCAGGTGCCGCACATTATGGCATCGCCTGACTGTTTTCTCGTTACTTTTGCACTCACATAGGTGCCGGCTTCTCTTCAGCTGCTGTCTTTGAAATCCAGGTTTTCTACTGCCTGCCTCTCAGCCAGGTAGCTTTAATCGTACCCAAGCCTATGACATTTGAACGTCGCTGTCTTTATTTGCTACAATCTTGGACCCAAGGTTGATTCCGCACGTGCGATATATAAAGTGCTGGAAACGGCGCTAAAAGGTCAGTCACGCAGTTTCTAGCATACCATGCAAGAAATATGCCAGCAAGACAGATCACTCAGGAAAGCTGCTCACAGCGAGCAATATAGAAATGACAACAGTTTGAACGGATGATGAAAATTAGTAATTAATTACACTTAACGGGGTCGGTGGCCAAAAAGCTAAACATCGCGGATTGGTCAGAGGTGATCCAAAACGCTGCCTCACTGAACAAATAGGTATATGAAGTGATGAGGGCAAAAACTACAATGTACACGCGAGTGGAAGACAAAAATATATATATTTTTTCATTTCAGAAAAACAAAATAGACGTGTTTGGCCTATATGACTAATTTCCAGCGAGTCAATAACGGTAACACAGACTTCAGGTGAGCAAGCGTATTAGATCCAGAAAGTGTTTAATGAGAAACATATATTTTAATGCATGCGCGCATGTAAAGTGAAATAATAAGGCAACAGTCGAAAGTCATGAGGTGCAACGCGAGGTTTTATTTTTTGCATTGCACTGTCTTACACACATATTTACCATATATGAGCGTGGAAAATATTTAGGTTTGAGTACTACTTGCATTTTGCTTATTCGCTGTCTGTACATTTTGTATCGAACTGCCATTAGCACAGGGCAGGACTTGTAAGCCGCACTGGCCATTGCAGGCCATTTTGGAGATGGTCAGGTGAAAATAAAAAAGTAATTTCCTATCTTTTTTTTTATGCGAGGTTTTTGCTTCCGAAACCGTCGAGCGCTGCTAGTTACAGCATCTGGGAAGAAGGAGAACAAAATTGAATGCCTCAATGTTTGGTCAAGAAAACGTTTAAGTCCCAGATTCTATGTGCTCATATGAGCATCGACACTTTTCAGTCTAAACAAGCACTGGGTATGGCTAAACGCAACCACGAATCATGCGTGAAACTATACCTTCCTATTCATTCATGCCCGGTCATGGGCACCAAAATGAAAGGATGTGACCGTTGAGGCCATGGGCAGGTGGAAGGAAGAGCACTATGTCGGCGCACTTAACTGCGGCGACATACACGTCCCTGTTGTGTCACTGTGCGCCGCTAGTGACAGTGCGTTGTTTACGGCCTATCCAGCCTCTGAATTGACACGCGTTCCAGCGGCGAAGCAGTACGCGCGTTTACATTTCGCGCCTTCTGTCAGGATTAAAATACTGAAGCAAGGAAATACGCAGGCTTTATTATTTAAACGCCCAATTCTTAGCAGTTAGAAGCTTCTATATAGATTCTTACTGTCCAAATCACGTTATTTCCGAACGCACAGCCAAGCGTCGTCTCTTCATACCGCAGTGTAGACGACATCGCAGGAGCATGCAGGATAGAATACCGCATCTCACAATTGGAGTCGTTTAGTGTCACCAGCAATAATATTCGGTTATATGATCGGCAGCTAAGCCGACAGAGATGTAGCAAGGTGCAGCAACGTATCGCCCACTACCTTCGACTTCCAATGCTGATTAGACCATAATCCGCAAAGCTGACTGTTTTGTCAATTTAGCTACAGAGAGAAGATCATAAGTATGCTCATTGGGAAGTGCTTTGTACTTTCCTGCATTCGTGGTTCTCGCCCTGCCAGGGGAAGGAATCGCTCTCCAGTGCACCTTAAAACGGAATTCGGAGTGCAGGCTATAAAGGGACGCGACGCCAGCCTTGAAAGGGCCATCCAAACCAAGCGAACGTGACATATACATCGAAATTACGCGCTCATCCCCGTCGATTACATACAAAAAGTCTCTCTAGCAGTGGTGTTATTCCTTTCGGCCGCCCCGTGCATAGTCGTTAAACTAACTTGATGCGCCGGCGCTACCTCGCGGCGCTATCGGGTTGCTCGTCCAGTGAGGATTCGGCCACTGAAGTAGATATGTGGGAGGTCTCGGCTGTGAGCGCCGCTTCCCGTTGAGCGGCAAAACTTCGTGCTAACCACGATAAATATGTCCTCCTCTTGGTATAACACAGGATTAGGGCATGAATTTACAATAACACAAATACAAGCCCGAATTGACAGCTATATATACTTCTTATTGCCCAGACCAATAACAGACTAAAATAATGCCACTAAAGATAAAACAACACAAACGTCGCTAACAAAAATTCAAAAGCCATCTGTAATTTTTTTAAATATATTTTTACAGCTGCATCTCTGTTTGCTTTTGTATTTTCGCAATTCTGTTCTTCATACTCTTCCTTCTGTTGCTTCCACAAATCTTATAAAAGACCGCAGTATCAGAAATCAACAACATAAATGAATTAATGAATGGGCGAGGCCTTCTGCGAAGTTAGTGCGAGCAAGGAATCGCAAGAATGTCTAACGCGGATCGCCACGCAGAAACAACCGCAGCACGTGAAGCGAAAGTAAAGCTTTGCGAGTGCCTCAATAATGGCGGAGATGCACTTATCTCGGCACTTATCTGCTTCACGCGCTTCGTGTGAAACACGTACAACCCGGACTTTTGACCAGGCACGGAAAATAAAAGTGGCTATGGTGAAGCCCTGCTGAGCTTAGCGGGAAATTGTCAGAGCTGAGCCTATTAGAATCCAGGAATTTTACGTGGGAAGAGAGTATATAGCCACAGGCGATCTTTCGGCGTGTTCAGTTATAGCACTCTCGCGCTGTGCTTTGTACGTCTTCGTGCCCATCTCATTTCATACGCACGTAAAAGTTTTCTGGTGCCCTATTCGCTTCAACTGTGTTAAAACCCTGCCATTTTTCGTAATCTAACAAAATGAGAAAGGAACCTTACATAGTGTCAGAAGAAAACCAAGCCAAAATGAAAACATGTCTGTCGTTATGCTCTTCGAATTGTGGTATTGCTTAGAGTATAAGAACGCAAACTATGCACTCCAATTCCTGTGGAGGAAGCTTTGAGCGTTATGCAGTAATGTACCTTTAGAGAACTCCTTTACTAATTAACGAAAGATGACAAACATCAGCACGTAATGACTGTGAAGCAAGAGATGATACCTGACAGCAATGAGTGGGACGTTTTGCCGCGAGCAATATCTTAATTCATCGAGGAGGCGTGAAGCCTTATGGTCTTTGAGACGCCTGATGATTTCCACTTTCTAGGACAGGTAAATCATTTGCCAGTGTCGGATACTGTTGTGGCTACTGCGACTGCATCCAGGAAATGTATTGGGGAGGGAGAGGATGGGCTGAAACTATGACTTGGCACTGGCGTACATCATCTCCGCGCTATCTGACTTCCGCACATGTGATATTCTGCTATCTGAGGTAAACGCGTTAACAGAAATTAGTCAAGACAATGGCTGAGAATGTGCATCAGTCGCTCGCCTGGAAGGGGAAAGCGGACGTTTGTATGTTTTAAATAAATTATTGATTATTGCATCTTAAACAGACCGTTGATCTTGAGGCAGCACACTAGGAAACACACAGACAGGAAGGAAGGCAAGCGCTGCACTTAAAACTAAATTTTATTCTAGACCGCGTTTGAGAATAAATAAGAAAGAATTTCGACAAAGCAAACAAAACCAATTCAAGATGAGAAGCGAACCCCCCGGCATTGTTAATCACTTGCTACCTTAGGGCATTAAGGAATTGCAGCTCTTTTTTATATAGCAGAATGGACGGTATGCTGACACATGTCATGCGTCCCCGCATTAGCTATTGCCTTCGTCTCGGTAATCTCTAGTTGTTTGGAATTCTTGTTTGGCCAGGAGTCTGCAATCGGAAACGTTGGGTTTGCAGGCAGGCAGGCTTGTATTTGCACTCGCGGCAATGCTTCGTCAGAAAGCCTGATGTGTGTCTCACACATTATAATTGTGGTCGTGCAGCCTTTCGTTGTGACATCGGCCTGTTTGGCCGATGTACGTTTTTCCTCAGGGCAACCTTATCTAACAGCCTGCTGACACGCTACAAATGAATTTTGATGTTTTATGTTCCATCAGAGATTCAGCTCTTGTTTGTTTGGATTAGTCACATGACATAACTTTATGAGTTCCACCTGAGCTGAAAATAAAACATCGTTACGTTGGCCATCTGGGCGATTATCTTAAGGTTCTGCGACACCTTATGTATATAGGGTATCACCAGAAAACTTTTCCATTTCAGTCTATTTGACTCTCCTCTCCTCAGTGGTACCCATCTCACTTTTAGAATGCTTTCCGCTACTGAAACTAGCAAATAGCTAGGGTAGCCGGCGGCACCGAGGCAAACAGACTGTTTCATGAGGCTATCCTCAACAATGTGAGAGCAGAACTTATTCAAGGCATTGCAAAAACAATGCCTGGAAATAACTCTTTTCACTATTTAGAGTGTGCCGAATTGAATTGCAAAGTTGGTTTTTCCCCTTTAGGGCCATACAACCAGCACGTGTGTTTATTACAGAAACGGAGACTTATGTCCACGAGCCATATGCGGTACCTAGAGGCATTTCATGGGTCAGTATCAAAGCAGCCAAATATTCTTCAAAAATGTTTAGAATAAAGTCAATAGTTTCATCATAGGGCGCGCGTTGTCCTTTAGAGTAAGATCAGAGTCATCTACGTCTCTTACCATGCACCATTACAACATTGCAACCTTCCAGACGTGTAGACAAGAAATTATCCCCACCCTACCAAAAACAAATCACTCAATTGAGGCCCCCCCACACACACACACGCACACACACACGCACGCACGCGCGCGCGCGCACACACACACACACACACACACACACACACACACACACACACACACACACACACACACACACACACACACACACACACACACACACACACACACACACACACACACACACACACACACACACACACACACACACACACACACACACACACACACACACACACACACACACACACACACACACCTTGTTTTTGCAAAGTACCCCACATTCTACGTACGTAGATGTCAGATATACGTGCAAGCTCCAAAAGCCACCTACGTCCTGGCTTGAGTCATTCTGGAAGGCGACAACTCCTGCTTTATCAATGTAACTCGCAATGCACGTTATTCTACCATGCGGAAGTGAATAAAACAAAACTTTGATGCCAATTGAATAAGCAGTCATTGACATGTCATCAAGTGAAGCAATATACTCAGCCAGGTCATTTAAGTTTCTTATTAGAAGAGGGTCATCAAGAGGAAGCTTGTTCGCCTTGGCCTGAAAGAAGATAGCAGTGCTCTTTTGCCACGTGCTACTTTCCGACACTAATACCCCTAAGGGACACTCCGGTTTATGCGTGCTCGCTACGAAGAAAATGTGTAAGCATAAATTCTCACTCTTGTCAATAGCATCCAGCAGGTTTGTGTAAATTCAGCCTACTGCACAGGCTTTTGATTAAACCTTATTCAGTGAGACTTCAAAGTAATCGTGCAGGACAGCATAAAACCTCGCTGCTCGCACACTACTTTATCTTAATGTTCTCACAGTTTACCGTTTACGTGCTTACTGTGGGTGAAATGTATGACGCTACTTCCCAAGTGTCGCAACAGCTGCGGAGTTGCGCCTTGCCATGTGCCCACATGAAAGGCAAATAAAAAGTTGTTTAATATTTTAACTGCTGACTTTCTGCCGCTTCAGTTTGCTTGATGAATATTGCGTTGATTTACAGGACATTCACGCCAACGCATGCATGCACCTTCCATTATATAACGAGACTGCGTCACAATATCCGTGACAACACGTGGAAAGGGCGCGTCAGTCATCACGTATAGCAGGGAACTAAAGCTTCCAGCCAACCCTAGCAACAGAATCAACAACCTTGACGAAGAAAAGAGCGCTGGAGTCACGAAGACAAGCAAAATATATTACTTATCCGATTCCGCAATACGTAATCTGGTCTGCAGCTTTTTTTTTTTTTGTTATTAGCCAGCCATCTGGTGTAGTGCGTATAAGGTAATCATCGAGGCACGACATAAACGCGAAAGCCAGATAACGAGAAGCCAGTAGGAAAAACCCCAAGAGTGATTGAGGCATCTCTACCGTGCAGCGCAAGCAGCCCAGTCTCGCCTGTTCTGTGGAGCGAAAGGAATAAGGCACATGGTTCTCGCTTCAGACGCTTCCTTTCGTCGATATATATATATATTTATATCATCATCATCATCATCAGCCTGATTATGCCCACTGCAGGGCGAAGGCCTCTCCCATATCTCTCCACTTAACCCGGTTCTGTGCTAGCTGCATCCACTTGACCCCTGCGAACTTCTTAATCTCATCCGCCCACCTAACTTTCTGCCGCCCCCTGCTACGCTTTCCTTCCCTTGGAATCCAGTTTGTTACCCTCAGCGACCATCGGTTATCCTCTCTTAGCACTACATGTCCTGCCCATGTCCATTTCTTCTTCTTAATTTCCACTAGAATGTCGTTAACTTGAGTTATTTCTCTGACCCACTCTGCACGCTTTCTATCTCTTAATGTTACCCCTACCATTTTTCGTTCCATAGCCCTCTGGGTTGTCCTCAACTTAAGTAGAACTCTCTTGGTTAGCCTCCACGTTTCAGCCCCATAGGTGAGTACAGGCAAGATGCAACTGTTGTATACTTTCCTCTTGAGCGATACCGGTAAGCTGCTAGTCATAATCTGCGAGTGCTTGCCAAATGCGCTCCATCCCAATCTTATTCTTCTTGTTATTTCCTTTTCATGGTCCGGATCTGCGGTTACTACCTGTCCTAAGTAGATATATTCGCCTACTACTTCCAGTATTTCGCTACCTAATGTAAACTCCTGTTCCTTCCCGAGGCTGTTGAACATTACCTTAGTCTTCTGCATATTGATTTTCAAGCCTACCTTTCTACTTTTCCTGTCTAGGTCATCAATCATTATTTGCAGTTCATCTCCCGAGTTGCTTAGCAAGGCAATGTCATCAGCAAATCGCAGATTACTGAGGTATTCTCCATCTAGCCTTATCCCTAACTGCTCCTATTCCAAGTCTCTGAATACTTCCTCTAAACAAGCTGTAAATAGTACTGGGGAGATTGTGTCTCCTTGCCTAACACCTCTCTTTATGGGAATTTTGTTACTTTCTTTATGCAGAACTATGGTTGCTGTGCAGCCACTATATATATCTTTCAGCACTTTCACGTACGGCTCGTCTACCCCCTGATTTCGCAATGCCTGCATCACCGCCGAGGTTTCAACTGAGTCAAATGCTTTTTCGTAATCAATGAATGCTATGTATAAGGGCTGATTATATATATATTTATATATATATATATATATATATATAGATGAAGAAGTACTGTGTTCGATCGTGGAATCGCCTCCTTTGTGGTAGGTTCGGGTCGGTTCAAAATGTAGGTACCCACCACACAAAATGTGGTTACGACCAGCTACCTTACTATATACGGAGTTCCTCAGTTTATACGCCAACGCTGTATATAATGCGGCCTTCTCTGAACGCCTGCAAAGCTCTGCTTTTCCATTCTTTTATGTAGGGAACACATATTGCAGCTCAGAGAAAATAGGGAGAGGTCTCGTTGTTGGCTTAGCATCAGACTTCTTCGAATAGGTTGGAGGCGCATCCATTGATGCCAGACTCTCGCGTGCGCGAGGACACCGTACTATTTTAGTGCATAAACAACATGTTTGTGACACACTGGTGTCTTTAGGGCGTTAGCTCTACTGCAATCATTGGCGAGTTTCGCGTTATTTCGCGTCATTCCTGCTACTATGTCTCGTCAGTTCCAAAGATGGCGCTCTACGTACTCGTGCTCCGTAAGTTGTTCGGTGAAAACATTTATTGTTGGCATGTTGTTCCATATCGCACTGTGCAGCAAACATCGTCCTACTCATCGTCGGGCCGAGGCATGAAAACATTACGTTATCGCCACTGCCAATCACACCTGATGTAAAACGTTAACGCAGTCTCGCTCTACGCATATCATCATCATAAAGTTCCACCTGCGCCGCTGTTTCATTTGCCGTAAGCAAATGCGCCATATACCTATGTCATCTCGATGAAGTCATAGACCTCAGCCGTGACACACAGGCTGCCGAGACAACTGAAGAACGAGAAGCCAGATTAGCCCTTTGCCGATAAGCTTACCAAGCGCGGAAGCGAGGCAAATTCGAAGTGGCAGTAGCGACGACGGCGGTGGCAGAGCGCTAACGCTCGGGAAACTCGGGCTGAACATCAACAATTTTTCTTGCGGAGATTTTTATTCTCCATGTTTGTATGCGTAAACCATAACGGCATTACGGAAATATTTTAATCAATATTTTCAAACGACGGAGCTTGATGGCAGCATGTAATAACAGTACTGGCTGTAAATTATTGGCTGCCAAGCGATTGCTCTGCTTTTTTCTGATTAGTTTTATAATACGCAATCTATATTTAGGGAGCTTCTCTGAAGTAACAAAGAGAAAAAGATTTTTTTTCAGAGATCTTGTCCTTGTCTGTATAAGGTGTCCAAAGAAAACCAATACACTCGGCAGGGCAAAGACCTCTCCCACAACCCTCGATCAAGCAGGTCTTGTGCCAGCTGCGCCCATCAAATACACAAAAAATAAATATTCTCTTCAGCCCACCAATTGTGCCACTCCCTTCTATACCTGTGCTCCCTTGAAATCCTGTCTGTTACCTTTGGCGGCCAACAGTTACATCACGTTCGTTTTATGCCTCGCTTATGCTAACTTCTTGATTTGGACAAAAATGTCGTTAACTCGCCTTCGCTCTCTGACCCGTTACGCTCGTTTTCTTGCTTTTAACGTCACATCTGTCATTACCCTTGCATGGTTCGTTATGGTTTTCTTAGTTTTGGTTGAATGCTTTTCAGTTTTAGTTGAAATGTTAACCGGATGAAGAAACCGGTTTGCTAACCTGCACTGAGAGAAAGGGGTGAGCGCATATAAAACTGATGGGTAAGATAGGGATGAGTGGAGTCAGTATATAGTCACATCAAAGACATATCACATCACATCCCGTCACAGTCATATCACGTCACATCACAGCAAAATCACAGCTTATCGATGAGGCTCGTGGTTTTCATGAAGCGGTGCAGTGCGTGCAAGGCTCTCACCGCCGACGATCGCCGCAGGCAGTGACATAGAATCTTCATTTCAGTCAGTAGACTTCCAGCTAGACGCTCCAGCGCACGGCAGGTAACTGTCTTTCCGCATTGTTTATCTTGCACTTACAGAGAACGTGGCCTATAATCTCGTCACACCCGCAGCTGGCACATGCAGGTCTATTAGCCATACCTATCACAAACGAATAGAGTTTGTGAACGCTACGCAAACCCACAGGTGGCACAGCAACGATGCTTTATGTCGGTGTGCGCCGGGTGGAAGCTGGAGTATAGGTCAGGGTCCAGGGATATTAATCAGGAGTTTGCAAACTGCCCAGAATTCTACGAGGCAAGCGTGAGCTCTTGCACAAGTGCGCGAATCCTGCCCACTGCGTTTGCTCTGGAAAAGGGAATCAACATACAATCGCCGTCTTGGTGGGCGGTTCGCGCGACCTCGGCCGCACGGAGATTGCCCGCTATGCTGCTGTGCCCTGGAAGCCATTGGTAGATAATGTCGTGTCCTTTATTGATAGAGTTGTGATGAAGTTCTTGTATTTCGGCGACGAGTTGCTCATAGGCTTCATGGTGAAGAGCCGCTTGTAAGGCTTGCAGGACTGCTTTTGAATCAATGAAAATAGACCCTCTTCAGCCACATAAGAGAACCGGTGAGATACGCTTTTATACGCCTTTTTGTTGAGGAATACTTGTCAACGGGCATTACATATTGCTTTGAGAATTTCCACCAAATGCGATTCGTGTTATTTTTATTTTTCGAGGTATTGCAATGCCGTTGCCTGGATTTGTGGTCGTAAGTAGGATAATTTGCTAGCCAATTCCTGTGAGGAGCTACCTATCCGAAACTGCTGATCGTTTTCGCGGTTGTTGAATATCAGCTTGCTTTGGTGCATAATAATTTTTATACCGGCTGCCGTGCTTTGCTTGCCTAGGACATTAACCACTGCATGCAGTCGTTCGCTGGGTTCAGTTACGAAGGAAGTTTCATCACCGAATCGGAGATTACTGCGATATTTCTCAGTATTATTTACCCCTAAGTGTTACAAATCCACACCTTTGTAACTTCTGTAAGATATATTCCTGTAATTCATCGACAGGAATGCTCCCGATGCAGGGCCCCGAAGGGCACATTTGAACATAATATGTTCACGTGCACAGAGATTCAACCACCTGCCAAATGGGGCCTCACCGACTACAAGGGTTGGGAGATTGCGGACGCCTGCTCGGAATCGGCCTCATAAATGAGGCTGGTCGACTGAGGCGAAATAGCACGTCCTCAGGCACGGCTAGCTGGCCACCAACCCGAATCAGGAGCCGGCTCGAGTGGACATCAGACCATAATTCTTGGTTCCAAGAATAAAGTGTTTCAGCATCACCCTAAAACCCGCAGCAGCCAAAAACTTACTGCGCTACAATCTCGCCTAATGTAGGTCATGAGAGGGCATGGTTGTATTCTTATTTGGAGAATGCTGCTTTGCCCTTATAATGCTATAAAAAGTTATATTATTTGCAGGGCGAAACTGCATTTTCGCTCTAACCAACATAACAGTGACCAGGTCCAATCTCTTCATTCCAGCCAGCAGCCCTGTTCGCACGCCTAATATTCCTTGGTTGTTTAGGGCACAGCCTCGGCCGTATTTCGGGCGCTGTTGTCTGTCTGTATTCCTGCCTGCGATCCTGTGCTCGGCACTACATTGCCAAAGGCAAAAGTGATTGATTGCGGCACTACCGCCACGCAACATGACACAAAGAAAGCAGAAAAGCTGCTCTCTCACGCGTCACTGCACACGAGACAATCCAAAGATCATTACTCACTGCTTACTCGATGCATGCCCTAGAGAAAGTGACTGTTAAGCAGGCGACTCTGATTTGTCGGTTGTAAGACTGAGGAATCAATTAAAAAGTGATCGCACTGGCGATAAGACCCTTGAATAATCGATAGTTGCCTTGAAAAAGACGTCGTTTCCGCCTAATGAACCTTTGTTTGGCCAGCTATGTCCTCTCTTGTCTTCATTAAAATCAGCTTCGCTTTAATGGGTGGCTCGCATACTGAAAGGTCGCTATATTTTGTTATTTTTGGTATGACATATTTATGTACTCGAAGTCAACAGCGCGTAAAAAATGGGCAACTATTACGAAGGTGGAAATCAAATCAAATTTATTTGATTTATTTGATTGGATTTCACGCACAAAAGTACGTAAAGTATATTCTTCTCGGCTGTGAATTCAATGCCAGTCTGCATTATGCCAGCAGCTCGTTACGTTGCAGCTTGCTCCAATAAAACCTTTACAGTCACCGTGGTAATCTTTCCATTTTCTTATTATGTTTAATAATTTTTCTGAGCTTCAGACAAATTGATCGATCACATTTTCGAAATCTTTGCACGGAGTAATCAAGATAGTACAGATATTTGGCTGGTCGTCTGTCCTAATTTCATGCAGAAATTCCCAGCACTAGAGACCGTCATAGCATGTCAACGGTGAAGACGACACGAGGCCGTTTGTGCGATCAAGTAGACATTGCGGATGTTACCGGGGAACGCGTGACCAACGAAGAAGACGACGATAACGCAGACAGTATGGATGTTCAAAGGCCCTTGAAGCCTATGAGCCGAGTTCCGCGCAACGCAGCCCAAGTGTCGACAAATACTTCCCGTAACATATTTAGTGGAGGTCGCGGGTTCGAGACAACTCCACGCTGGATCTCTGCAGCAGCCGTCACCTCGGAACCGTCGCGATGACTACCGATGCGGCTCCGTCAATCTCTGCAACGCCCACTGTCGTCGTGGCCCACCCCCGTGACCTTGGCCCATTCTGCGGTACAGATGAGGTGGATGTCGAGGACTGTGCTCTCGCTTTATTGGTGTGTTATTCAGCATAACAGGTGGGACCCAACGCTGATTCGTGGATTCAAATACTTCCCCGTAACAATATTTAGGGTGCCCCCGATTCCTAGCATTGATGTTTTCTATGAGTGCAAATAAATATTGTACATTTTATTTTTTGTTCTTGAATTTTTATATCAGTGACATTTGTATAAGTTCATGTGCCAGATGTTCTTTGTCCTCTAATCTACTAGAGTTGGTTGCTAATCTTTCTTAGTGTTTATTGCAATACGGCTGATTCATTTCAATCGGCGATGCACAAAAGTAGGTAATACAACAAAGTAGGAATACCTCGCTCTAAAATATGATATGACCAATCACTCTAATAGGAAAATATAGGAGACAGGTAGCTGGGAAATTTACTTCTTGTCGTTAAAACTTCCTGCCATTAAAATATTTCTTTTCTTATGGCGCAAAAAGCAACTTTATCATGAAAGAATTTCTTTTTGTTCTGTTCATGGAAAACAATGCGCTGCAGCACATTTTCCATTCATCTTATCTGTTAAAGGTCCTAATTTGCGGCTGGACTACAATGCAATATAGGACTTCTAGCCGACTTGCGATATTATCGCTTTCAGCTGCCTATTACTCTCACTGCCAAGCATTTCGACGCTAGACCGTGCCGTCCTAAGTTTCGAATCAGCCGCAGCAAATAGGACGACGTGACCTGAATCATCAATGGCTGAGGCTGATCTTCTTTTTAATACTGCAGCGAAATTTGATTCCTGTAAGTTGTCCTTATATGCCAAACAGAAGTCCGAAGAGATGCCAGACTCCTGAGGAAGATGAGAGTGCATCCTTCGGCGGCGCTGGCTTATTTTGTCGCCGGTGACAAGCAGCACTTCCTGATGAAGGACGCCTACATTATTCATTGCAATTTTTGCTGCCCAGACCGGATGTGTATATCTATATACACCCGATGTAGGCAGGAAAAATTGTCTGGTGTGTATATATATATATATACACCCGGTGTGGGCGGAAAAATTTACAATGAATAACGTAGGCGTCCTTCAACAGGAAGCGCTGCTTGTCACCGGCGACAAAATAAGACAGCGCCGCCGAAGGATACGCTCCCATCATGCTCAGGAGTCTGTCATTTTTTTTTCTTCTTGATTTTCTTTGCCGAGGGAATAAATAATAAATGAGGCATGTAGCACGAAGGAGCTTTGCCGCTGATATCAAGCCGTAGACTACCGCTAGATGATACTCCTGTACATAAGATGTCAACCAATTTCAGGTAAGCTGCCCACTCTCGGCATCAAGCCTCTGTTTCTATGAGTATTCACAGGGACTTTTCGAAGGTATAATCTCGTCCGTCGTTTCCCCGGCTCTGCGCGTGTATGTATGTACGCAGTCTCAACAAAAAAGAAGGTGAGCGTCTATTCGAATTGCAGCTGCGAATTCTTGTTTTTCTCTATGCTACGCGGACTACCGTTAGGAGGAGCAAATCGGGAATATATATATATATATATCCGCTGCTTTATGCGTGACAGTTTACGTATAAAAATGGGGGGGGGGGGGGGGGTTACAGAAGATGTAACCTAAGAAGAAAGAGGCTGTCATGTTCCAGGAAGGTTAGTGATGCTTTCCAGCTACGTGTTTAATTTGTGTCATCGGAAATACGAAAATTGCTGCAAAGAAAGATCGCAGTAATATTTTCGAGCAGTAGGTTGAACACAAAAATACGACAGCTGGAGTTCATTTCATTTATATTTTATGAAACGATCTGACGTATTGTGTTTTGAGATATTAGCAACATTGTGGAATTTCTCAAGCTTAAACGCAGAGTAATTTCACCTCGAAACCACTGTAAAACTGCCATGTTCACCGGCCGCTAAACGACATTGCTCTAGAGATTAACAATTAAGGGGTGAATGGAACACACAGATCGTGTATACACAATCTTGAATTCATCCCTCAGTTGTCGCGGTTTGATTTTGATGAACCAGTGTGTGTGTTCACACAAGCGGGGGCTTGCAAATGTATACGCTCAATGGTAGTATATAAAGGCCTTTAATTGCGATAAAAGAATAGTTTGGGGGAAGCCGAAGCTAGCTCCGCATTTAAGTTTGGGTTTAAGGCGATGGCGTAAACTATTCACGTTTGTTGGCTCTTCATCTAATCCTTTGATCGCGTGCGTGTAGATTCTGCTGGATTAGTTTGTGGATTTAATCCCTCGCACATTCGTATCAGCTAGTATGTAGCCCTTAGCTTACTACATTTTCTGGCCAATAGTCGCAAGCGATAACCCAAGATAGATTTAAAACACCGCTTTAGCGAAGCCGCGAGAATGTGTCTATGTACATGTCCCAGGATAGGCGTGCTATACTCAGCATCCATAACTCCTGGAACGTTGACTGCTATCCACCCTCCTCCGTTAATCTGAGCTCATTTAAACTTTCCGATAGCATGTGGTTTCGTTACGTCATACCACTGTTGTCATTAATACTTGAAAATAAATATATTTCTGTAGGTCGTAATCATTTCTTTAGTTTCAAACATAATTGTTTCGGGTAAATCAATCAATAGTTTCAGTACTTGATTACTCGGCAGTCAATTGCCTATTTGCCAAAAATGCTGCATGTGCAAAACGTCCGTGACAATGTGATTGTGTCAAACAATTTGCCACTCGGCGGTGGAGATGGATGCATGGAGTGTTGCGCTCTCCGCGCTCTTCGTTCTTGGCATAGCTACCGCCAAAGGGGTGTCTAATGAAGGACGATGTCAAGAGCTCCACAAGCTTTAGGACGAATACCAAAACCGGCCTAGCTATGGTTCCACGCCAGATTTAATTAGTAAGAAATCATGTACGACACAATTTTATTGCGCCAACAGAAGGGCTGCAAGAATGAAACTTTTTGTGAACACCCAAAAATGCATACTGCCCTCAAGTAATTAACGATTGCAACACAAATGCTCATCACATGTAGAAATTTAATTGAAAACAAATAATGGTCATGAGACCTCGATAACAATGTTTGCGTGAACAATATATATATATATATATATATATATATATATATATATATATATATATATATATATATACAGCACATTACATTTTAGCTGTTGTGACAAACGAAAGTGGTTCTAGTTAAGTTGATGAAAACGTACAGAGCTATGGAACTGAAAAAGGTAGGTGTAACATTATTAAGGGATAGCTATGCAGGGTGGGTCTGAGAAGTAACTTCAGTTAGAGGTATGCTAGTGCAAATCAAGGACAAATAAACATAGGCAGGCCATGTACGAAGAGACGATAAACGATGGCCGAAAAGGGTAACAAATTGGATACCGCGGGGGTTAAAACGTAGTAGAGGGCGGCAGAAATTTGGGTGGGTGGATGTGGCTATCGAGCTAGGTTATGTATATATATGTGGTTAGTACATACATACATACATACATACATACATACATACATACATACATACATACATACATACATACATACATACATACATACATACATACATACATACATACATACATACATACATACATACATACATACATACATACATACATACATACATACATACATACATGCATACATACATACACACATACATACATACATACATACATACATACATACATACATACATACATACATACATACATACATACATACATACATACATACATACATACATACATACATACATACATACATACATACATACATACATACATACATACATACATACATACATACATACATACATACATACATACATCGCCTAAACACTTTAAATGTAGCTATCTCGCCATGCATTGTAGGAATATGTATTTTGTTATGTTCTTTGAAATAAGCACAACGCACTTAATGCCGAAGCGAATGTGCTTAGACAGAATAAGATGCTTTATGGGCTCCCATCAAGTATACACTTAAACTGAAGATTTAATGTCTTCTTCCTCGTGTGGATTTACTAGAGTCTCTATCAACACTTTTTGAACCCACCATCAGAGGTAACAAACAACATCCAGCGGTTCTAGACAACTTTCAAGTAGGCATGGACAAATTATTGAAGAAAACAGAAGGGTAGGATAAGGGAACGAGAGAAGGGTAGAACGAAAAACTAAAGCAGAGTAGGAGTCTCAGTTCTCAGGCCGAGCCAACAGCTCGACCAGTGGACTTGTCTTTGTCAGATGAAGTGCAATATAAAGGTATTTGACGAGAAAGCTATAGAGCAACCCAGAAAACAATAATATGAAACTATGATAAAGATGTCGCTAAAACTATGCATAGAAAACTTTAAATGGTGTACTTTGCTCTATTTACATTGGTAATAAGCCTCCTCACGGCTATTATAGTTGAAGTCCTGACTCGTGTAAGATGGGTCGTAAACCTTTGGCACCACAGTTTCAGAAATTAATGAAAATACCTTGTTGCTTTCTATAGAATACGCCTGCTTATTATACATAAAAGCGTGGTACATTGGTTGATGTCTTTACAGCATTATTATTTAGGTCAATTAAAGCCCTTTTCGCATATTTCTTTTTTTTTTCACCAATGACAGCCGGTTCTAAAACACCGCCCAGAACGTTATTCCCATGAATTTACCACCATCTAGCCGAACATTTGTTCACAGTAGCGACTTCTCAGAAACTGAACATTTTCCTTCTCGAAGAAGTATGCAAAGAGATTTCGAACCTAAGTGTCCTCATGCCTGTGCGAATAAAGTACTGAAAAAAAGTGTTTACAAAGGAGAATGAGATATCAGCTTACGTTCATCCATGAAATATAAAAGCAACGCTTTTTTAATGGTAACACGGGGGTAACTCAGAGAGAAATAAGCAACAATCAGGTTCACTATCACTTAATGCGTAGTGATTTCTTTTGTCATTTGCAGACTTGCACCTTCAGCCCTGCTAGAGTGCACTTGTTCAAATTGGCCTTACAGCAAGGCAGGCATCATATATGGGAACTAATCCCATGATGAGGCGATTAACTGACCAACCTGACTAAGGAATTCATCAATATTTTTCGCATTAATATTTTGGTACTATATTGCGAATCGCATTTCTTGTGCATCACATACAGACGTCGTAAGTATATTTAAAACATTTAAGAAGTTAACGTGATTCTGGCGACATTGACGTCTCAACTGGGATCATTATAAGCTATACAATATGGTAAAGCCAATGCAACGAGCTCAAACGCGCATATGTTTTATATTCGAAATTTAGAACCTCGATGCAGATTGTGGAGATGAAAAAATGGTCTTCGATTTCGTTATTTGTGAATAGTTTCCAATTTTAAATAAAAATTTGACTGCATTACTTTATTGTACTTAATCCTGAAGCACTATAACGTACATGTTGCCCGGCTTGCCGCAAAGCCGTCCTGTGGAGGCCGTGTGGACATCTATCTCATACCGTTAGAAAATGGTGTTGTAAACAAAGGAAAATCGTCCGCTGTTCTTCTAAGATATTCGCACGAAAAACAAGTCTTGAAAAATATGAACAGCAACTGTGGGGCTTAGCTGCTGAACATTTTAACGCGTGTGATCTTCTTTGACCTGATACAGAGTAACACTGAAATCTGCTCCTGGGAAGCAAAGTGCGAGATCAGATACACAGCGGTCTTCAGTCTAATTATGTAATAAAAGATGAACTGATGTTTCACAACACGAAAAAGATAGTGGCATTTTTCCAATGCCTCATAGATGAAAAAAACATCTAGAAGCAAGGGGATATAAATAAAACCATCTCAAACGGAAAATTATTCTGCTTATCAATTTAAGAGCAAGTGAAAGTGCAGACATATGCACTTAAATATACCACATGACATAAAAACAAATAAGCGGCGGGAGCGGTTAATGCGAACTCCGTAAGATAGTCGCGGGTCGTCAACGTCCAAGAAGAAGAAAAAAGAACAAAAATGTAAACAGAAAGAAGCCCAAGTCTTCGAGACTGCAGTGACCTGATTTACGGAAGCGACGACAATTGCATTGGCTTGGTTGGTATCCGAGATAGAGTGAGCCCTTTGTGTTTTTTCTGGCTAGAGTTCAGCGCTGTCGCGAGTTCCTGTCGGACATAAGCTCCAAGAGAAGTGCTACGAGCTCGGTAAACTTGATGTGAGCCTGCCTCGGTACGAATGGTCAAAGAGTCTATGAATAGCTTTCATGTAGATCCTGGAATATGACCGCACATCTTTTCTAGGAGTGCGCGACAACAAGATGTTTTCGTGTACACTGGACACGACGGACATAAGTGCCTGAAGGAACGTTTCTTAGAAGGCTGATGCTTCGCCGAAAAGTTGAGCTGGGCGTAAGGCTCCTTACGTTGCGCTCCGTCTTGCAATGTATATATGTGCATCAAGTCTATTCCAGCATATATGAAATGACCGTTTATCACGGTGATAATAACGGTATGAAGGAATTCACGACACTTATAAAGGCAAGCTGGAAGATCCCTATATTCAGGGTCTTGGTAAAACAATATTGTTGGATATGTTGCTATATCGTTTATCAGGTCGAACTTAGTCGAGAACGCTCTCTCGTATTGGGTATCGAGCAGCCGGAAGGAATCTCCCATAGCTTAATGCCCCACGATAATGCCTCATTTAGCCTTTTAATTAGATGTCTTTACAGTGCAGTTCTCAGATACAGAAGAAAACGTTTCAACACAAAGATCTTTAACTGATATCAATTCGCAGTCTCATTCAGAAAAAATGCCGTATCATAAAAAAAAAAATATTGCAATCTACATCGTGCAAGAAATATACTGCTGCTTTGAGTCTACTTTTGTTTATTGTGAGAAATCATGTGGTTGGCATGTGAGCAGGCTTCTTGTAATGTTTACTTTAGGGTTACTAATTAGCTTCCGATTTTACTGAGGTAATGTATAGAGCAAAAAAGCATACTTAAAATTTTGGTATAAAAGGTCTGATATAAAATGAGCAAAAATGTATACAAACACCTGAACGTTTTAGAAATATGCAACGTTTACTTCTCTAAACCCCTTCTTGAAGATAATGAACCCAATTAGGAATAAACAAAAGAACATGTTATGTACACCACCAGATTAGATGAATAGCCAGAAATAACATATGCGAGGCTTAGCGGTATCTAGAAACGAAAAGCGCAGTTTTATTTGATGTTCGCCTGACTGTTTATGTGCGTTGTCTCTTTTTATCCATCAATCTGTCGCAGCTCCTGCCGTTGGAAAGAGGTAGAAAAAGTATAAAAGAGCAATCTGTTCTTCCATACGCGCATGGTTTACAACATGTATGTTGCGCCGCGTTCAGCTGTGTTCTGTTAACATTTCAGCATCTGTGAGTGTAGTAGGTGATTCTCAAGCGATAACTCAGACAACATGAGTGGCAGTATTATCTTCACTGCTCCCTTTGTTTAAAACACCACATGCAGCGGAACAAGAAAGATTCGTGAATGGGAATGGAAATGGGAGTGGTGTCCTTATCCAAAATGGAGAACGCAGAAATATGGGACTGAATTTTGTAGCAGCTCGTCGTAGAATAACAAATTTCGCGCAGTGGGGCAAAAGAGGAGCAACATTTGCACCGTTTCATTTTATTACCGCTATTTTGAAGCGCTACTTCCAGGGGCTCTATGAAAGCTTCTTCATCGTGTCTTTTTTTCGTCCTATAGAAGGCGAAAATGTTCATGCGTACTTATACGTGTAACAGCGGTGCTGCGTACACTTCCGTTTCGAAATTTTCTTTCGACCTTTCAAAATTATACACGAACTACAATGTCAGTCATTAGAAGTAAATAAACAAGCATAGGTAAAATAAGCACACTATTTTTACACCCTTATATAACCCTCATTTTTCAGAGCAACTTCGGGCTTCTCCAAGACGCGAGATATCAGGATACAGACGTTATTTTATATGTACACGTCACAAATATTGCAGCGTAAGATCTTTTGTACTTTTATATCACGTTTTTATTTTTATTTTTACCTCAGCCCATGACACTGCAGTGACGCGATATTTCTTTTTTTAAACTGCACTCTATATTATGTTCTACCTTTGAGAAGAGTAAGAAAGTTGCCATATCCTGTTGCCGAGAAGAGTCCTATTCATTTCAAATGGTCTCGGCAGAAATTGAAGCATTACTCATTTGATTCACGCTATACATGAAGCCCTTTCCTCGAATGAAACTCTATTAAGCAGAACCTAGCAGCCACGCTTATTCTAAGAAGCAGTCATATATCATTAGAGCTGCCTCTATCGCCCCAATCATGAAGAATTGCACTGGAGGTAAATTCAAAAGGCTTTCTCTAAATCTAAATACACAGTGGGAGTGTAAAGTATTCTCTTCTGGCCAATTCTCGATTCAGGGACAGGCCAAAGACAAATGGGAAACGGCAGAAAAGAGAAGAAACGTAAAAAGTAAATTGTCGTTAGCGTCCCGTCAAGGACGGGTTAACGACTTGGTTCTGAGTGGTGCTCCATTTCCCATTTAATGCCTCTTTCTGCATCAGTGAGGAAGAAGTAAAAGCCCAAAAGAAAATCTGGGACTGCTCGATAAACACACTGAGAGAACGAGAGTCAATCTAGGAACACGAGATAAGAAAGCCCGCTAAAATTGTCAAGCATAAAATGATAGGAAGGGAAAGATGAAGTGGCTCGTGATTGATCGGGAAAGTTTACTTTTCGTAGTGAAGTTATAAATGCTGAACAGGGAAATGCAAGACAAATGCATCTGAACGACAACGCTACGTCTTCTTGTTAATTTACACATGCAAGCATAAAGTTTCAGAGTTTTAAGCGCCGCCTCTAAGGGTAAGACGCGACAAAGCTAATGGCTCCCACAGACTGCTTCCCTAACAGAACATCTTTGTTTTAACTGCATTTTGCTACCATTTTTATCACTCACTACTTCATTTGCACCTCTGTTGTAACACAAAAGCTCATTATAATGTATCCGTAGAGTCCCGCCGTCTGAAAATATCACCCGAGATAAAGCGCTCGTTTTAAGAACCCTTACAAGTGTGACTGCGTGGACAGAACACTGGCAGAAATATATCAGGAGATTATGGTGGAGATGATGAACAAATCTTGCTTCATAAAATACAACTCAAGCACTACAATATCAAAGAAAAAAGGCTTTATAGTTTTAATTTGTCATTGAAAATCGCATGCAAACAAGTGAGGCGCTACCTAGAGGAGAAACCCTAATTTCAGTGCAGTACACCTCGTGACTGCATCTCAGCAAAATATCGCTTATTTTGGTAAGTGCACTTTGTTCGTTTCTCTTCGAGGAGTACTTGTCATAACTTATTGTATTTTGCGATCTCTCCAGTGCATCCTTACATAAAAACCACCTCTCTTTCCTCACTGCGGGAGGCATGCTTTCAGCTTTTGCTACTAGATGGCCCTACAATGTTTGAAATTCCGTGAATGAAGTGATGGCAGTGCCTACTAAAACTTTCGTTGACGAGGCACACGTTATTCTGCCGTAACAGCCTTCAGTGTAGAAATTGAAAAGGACAACACTCTACTGAAAAAATCTCTAGTTACTTTCTGGTGAGATAAATATATATTTGCTTGTGGTGCGCCTTTTCTGTCGACCACCAGTCGTCATCGCCGTCGCTGCTCATAATTTCCAGCATCGGACTACATAAAAACGGGTGCATGCACTGATCGAGGAATTATCGTTAAAAGAATTCTACAGCGTTTCTGCCAAAACCGCTACCGAATCGAACATTTTAGACATCAAACTTTCCATTACGCAAAAAAAAAAAAATTTGAGGCCTATACTGCAGTGTTTTGTCCCTTTAATGAATATTGTGTGTGTGATTCGGGATCCAGAAGCTGCAATTTTGGAGTGTATAAACTTTCCATTTCAAAGAGCGAGCAGCGGTTTCGGTTTTCATCACTCTAGTGCCTCACCCAGGCGCTTTCTAAGAATGCCCAACTTTACATGGTCGTTGAGAAAAGTTGAGAAGTGGAGCGCTGGCTGAAATAAGCAAATCATATTTACCGGGGACAAATTTTCATCACTTTATGCTCAGCGACGTGCGATTCTTCGAACCGCGTTTACTTCATGCACAGAAACAAAAGCTGCCCGCAACGGTGTCCATCTCGGCTGGTGGTTATAATGAGTGGAAGTCATAATGCGTATTGCTATAATATTAAAAAAAAAACTGATTTTACCCCCGACATATACACCGGTCTACTAGTCATGAGTGAGAGCATAAACTTGGTACAGCAAACATCACGCAGATTTGGTCAGTGCTCCTTGATTTGGAACTTTATCGCCACACTTCAGATTCGTCATAGGGAATGATGCCGCAGTGAAGCTTTCAGGCTCGTGTCAAGGAAGTTCGGAACTAGGGTGGTTGGTTGGCTCTAGCATGGTGCTGCTGTAATTCGTATATATATATATATATATATATATATATATATATATATATATATATATATATATATATATATATATATATATATATATATATATATATATATATATATATATATATATATATATATATTTATATATATATATATATATATATATACAGATCAATTAAAGGGATATGAGGGTAAAAAAAAAAGACAAAGTACCATCCCCAACGCTTTCCTTGGCCTCGCCGACTGTTGGCTTCTTTCCTTCATATATATATATATATATATATATGAAGGAAAGAAGCCAACAGTCGGCGAGGCCAAGGAAAGCGTTGGGGATGGTATCTTTATGTCATTTTTTTTTTTTTTTTTTTTAATGTTTACTTCGATAACCACAGAAATTAGTAATGTAATCTGTTTAGGGGAAAGATAATTAGACACAAAGTAGAAGAAAAAACAACGTGCCGATGGTGGGATCCGAACCCACGACCTCCGAATAACGCGTCCGGTGCTCTACCAACTGAGCTACATCGGCCGCTGTCCCCCCTGCTACTTTCTTGGGTATTTATGTTGTCTGTATACGAACCTTGAGAGTGTTCACCAGCGCCACCCTCAGCCATAGCGGCGGACGTGGGACGTCCTTTGTAACCGCCAGCGTCACGTAGAACGTGATCAAGAGCGAGGGCGAAAGCTGTGCTAGAACCCTCTTACGCTACCTATGGCTTCAAGACTGCCAGAACCGAGACCCCCGTAAGCTACAAGCAGATAAATCAAGGGGAAATGAGGGTGCTCGTTATAATACATGAAGGAAAGAAGCCAACAGTCGGCGAGGCCAAGGAAAGCGTTGGGGATGGTATCTTTATGTCATTTTTTTTTTTTAATGTTTACTTCGATAACCACAGAAATTAGTAATGTAATCTGTTTAGGGGAAAGATAATTAGACACAAAGTAGAAGAAAAAACAACGTGCCGATGGTGGGATCCGAACCCACGACCTCCGAATAACGCGTCCGGTGCTCTACCAACTGAGCTACATCGGCCGCTGTCCCCCCTGCTACTTTCTTGGGTATTTATGTTGTCTGTATACGAACCTTGAGAGTGTTCACCAGCGCCACCCTCAGCCATAGCGGCGGACGTGGGACGTCCTTTGTAACCGCCAGCGTCACGTAGAACGTGATCAAGAGCGAGGGCGAAAGCTGTGCTAGAACCCTCTTACGCTACCTATGGCTTCAAGACTGCCAGAACCGAGACCCCCGTAAGCTACAAGCAGATAAATCAAGGGGAAATGAGGGTGCTCGTTATAATACATGAAGGAAAGAAGCCAACAGTCGGCGAGGCCAAGGAAAGCGTTGGGGATGGTATCTTTATGTCATTTTTTTTTTTTTTAATGTTTACTTCGATAACCACAGAAATTAGTAATGTAATCTGTTTAGGGGAAAGATAATTAGACACAAAGTAGAAGAAAAAACAACGTGCCGATGGTGGGATCCGAACCCACGACCTCCGAATAACGCGTCCGGTGCTCTACCAACTGAGCTACATCGGCCGCTGTCCCCCCTGCTACTTTCTTGGGTATTTATGTTGTCTGTATACGAACCTTGAGAGTGTTCACCAGCGCCACCCTCAGCCATAGCGGCGGACGTGGGACGTCCTTTGTAACCGCCAGCGTCACGTAGAACGTGATCAAGAGCGAGGGCGAAAGCTGTGCTAGAACCCTCTTACGCTACCTATGGCTTCAAGACTGCCAGAACCGAGACCCCCGTAAGCTACAAGCAGATAAATCAAGGGGAAATGAGGGTGCTCGTTATAATACATGAAGGAAAGAAGCCAACAGTCGGCGAGGCCAAGGAAAGCGTTGGGGATGGTATCTTTATGTCATTTTTTTTTTTAATGTTTACTTCGATAACCACAGAAATTAGTAATGTAATCTGTTTAGGGGAAAGATAATTAGACACAAAGTAGAAGAAAAAACAACGTGCCGATGGTGGGATCCGAACCCACGACCTCCGAATAACGCGTCCGGTGCTCTACCAACTGAGCTACATCGGCCGCTGTCCCCCCTGCTACTTTCTTGGGTATTTATGTTGTCTGTATACGAACCTTGAGAGTGTTCACCAGCGCCACCCTCAGCCATAGCGGCGGACGTGGGACGTCCTTTGTAACCGCCAGCGTCACGTAGAACGTGATCAAGAGCGAGGGCGAAAGCTGTGCTAGAACCCTCTTACGCTACCTATGGCTTCAAGACTGCCAGAACCGAGACCCCCGTAAGCTACAAGCAGATAAATCAAGGGGAAATGAGGGTGCTCGTTATAATACATGAAGGAAAGAAGCCAACAGTCGGCGAGGCCAAGGAAAGCGTTGGGGATGGTATCTTTATGTCATTTTTTTTTTTAATGTTTACTTCGATAACCACAGAAATTAGTAATGTAATCTGTTTAGGGAAAAGATAATTAGACACAAAGTAGAAGAAAAAACAACGTGCCGATGGTGGGATCCGAACCCACGACCTCCGAATAACGCGTCCGGTGCTCTACCAACTGAGCTACATCGGCCGCTGTCCCCCCTGCTACTTTCTTGGGTATTTATGTTGTCTGTATACGAACCTTGAGAGTGTTCACCAGCGCCACCCTCAGCCATAGCGGCGGACGTGGGACGTCCTTTGTAACCGCCAGCGTCACGTAGAACGTGATCAAGAGCGAGGGCGAAAGCTGTGCTAGAACCCTCTTACGCTACCTATGGCTTCAAGACTGCCAGAACCGAGACCCCCGTAAGCTACAAGCAGATAAATCAAGGGGAAATGAGGGTGCTCGTTATAATACATGAAGGAAAGAAGCCAACAGTCGGCGAGGCCAAGGAAAGCGTTGGGGATGGTATCTTTATGTCATTTTTTTTTTTAATGTTTACTTCGATAACCACAGAAATTAGTAATGTAATCTGTTTAGGGGAAAGATAATTAGACACAAAGTAGAAGAAAAAACAACGTGCCGATGGTGGGATCCGAACCCACGACCTCCGAATAACGCGTCCGGTGCTCTACCAACTGAGCTACATCGGCCGCTGTCCCCCCTGCTACTTTCTTGGGTATTTATGTTGTCTGTATACGAACCTTGAGAGTGTTCACCAGCGCCACCCTCAGCCATAGCGGCGGACGTGGGACGTCCTTTGTAACCGCCAGCGTCACGTAGAACGTGATCAAGAGCGAGGGCGAAAGCTGTGCTAGAACCCTCTTACGCTACCTATGGCTTCAAGACTGCCAGAACCGAGACCCCCGTAAGCTACAAGCAGATAAATCAAGGGGAAATGAGGGTGCTCGTTATAATACGTTTCCTTGGCCTCGCCGACTGTTGGCTTCTTTCCTTCATGTATTATAACGAGCACCCTCATTTCCCCTTGATTTATCTGCTTGTAGCTTACGGGGGTCTCGGTTCTGGCAGTCTTGAAGCCATAGGTAGCGTAAGAGGGTTCTAGCACAGCTTTCGCCCTCGCTCTTGATCACGTTCTACGTGACGCTGGCGGTTACAAAGGACGTCCCACGTCCGCCGCTATGGCTGAGGGTGGCGCTGGTGAACACTCTCAAGGTTCGTATACAGACAACATAAATACCCAAGAAAGTAGCAGGGGGGACAGCGGCCGATGTAGCTCAGTTGGTAGAGCACCGGACGCGTTATTCGGAGGTCGTGGGTTCGGATCCCACCATCGGCACGTTGTTTTTTCTTCTACTTTGTGTCTAATTATCTTTCCCCTAAACAGATTACATTACTAATTTCTGTGGTTATCGAAGTAAACATTAAAAAAAAAAAAATGACATAAAGATACCATCCCCAACGCTTTCCTTGGCCTCGCCGACTGTTGGCTTCTTTCCTTCATGTATTATAACGAGCACCCTCATTTCCCCTTGATTTATCTGCTTGTAGCTTA
This sequence comes from Amblyomma maculatum, assembly GCF_055883805.1. Lineage (NCBI taxonomy): Eukaryota > Metazoa > Arthropoda > Arachnida > Ixodida > Ixodidae > Amblyomma > Amblyomma maculatum. Next base: position 70,464,331 of record NC_139345.1, read on the forward strand.
CGGGGGTCTCGGTTCTGGCAGTCTTGAAGCCATAGGTAGCGTAAGAGGGTTCTAGCACAGCTTTCGCCCTCGCTCTTGATCACGTTCTACGTGACGCTGGCGGTTACAAAGGACGTCCCACGTCCGCCGCTATGGCTGAGGGTGGCGCTGGTGAACACTCTCAAGGTTCGTATACAGACAACATAAATACCCAAGAAAGTAGCAGGGGGGACAGCGGCCGATGTAGCTCAGTTGGTAGAGCACCGGACGCGTTATTCGGAGGTCGTGGGTTCGGATCCCACCATCGGCACGTTGTTTTTTCTTCTACTTTGTGTCTAATTATCTTTCCCCTAAACAGATTACATTACTAATTTCTGTGGTTATCGAAGTAAACATTAAAAAAAAAAAAAAAAAAAAAAATGACATAAAGATACCATCCCCAACGCTTTCCTTGGCCTCGCCGACTGTTGGCTTCTTTCCTTCATGTATTATAACGAGCACCCTCATTTCCCCTTGATTTATCTGCTTGTAGCTTACGGGGGTCTCGGTTCTGGCAGTCTTGAAGCCATAGGTAGCGTAAGAGGGTTCTAGCACAGCTTTCGCCCTCGCTCTTGATCACGTTCTACGTGACGCTGGCGGTTACAAAGGACGTCCCACGTCCGCCGCTATGGCTGAGGGTGGCGCTGGTGAACACTCTCAAGGTTCGTATACAGACAACATAAATACCCAAGAAAGTAGCAGGGGGGACAGCGGCCGATGTAGCTCAGTTGGTAGAGCACCGGACGCGTTATTCGGAGGTCGTGGGTTCGGATCCCACCATCGGCACGTTGTTTTTTCTTCTACTTTGTGTCTAATTATCTTTCCCCTAAACAGATTACATTACTAATTTCTGTGGTTATCGAAGTAAACATTAAAAAAAAAAAAAATGACATAAAGATACCATCCCCAACGCTTTCCTTGGCCTCGCCGACTGTTGGCTTCTTTCCTTCATGTATTATAACGAGCACCCTCATTTCCCCTTGATTTATCTGCTTGTAGCTTACGGGGGTCTCGGTTCTGGCAGTCTTGAAGCCATAGGTAGCGTAAGAGGGTTCTAGCACAGCTTTCGCCCTCGCTCTTGATCACGTTCTACGTGACGCTGGCGGTTACAAAGGACGTCCCACGTCCGCCGCTATGGCTGAGGGTGGCGCTGGTGAACACTCTCAAGGTTCGTATACAGACAACATAAATACCCAAGAAAGTAGCAGGGGGGACAGCGGCCGATGTAGCTCAGTTGGTAGAGCACCGGACGCGTTATTCGGAGGTCGTGGGTTCGGATCCCACCATCGGCACGTTGTTTTTTCTTCTACTTTGTGTCTAATTATCTTTCCCCTAAACAGATTACATTACTAATTTCTGTGGTTATCGAAGTAAACATTAAAAAAAAAAAAAATGACATAAAGATACCATCCCCAACGCTTTCCTTGGCCTCGCCGACTGTTGGCTTCTTTCCTTCATGTATTATAACGAGCACCCTCATTTCCCCTTGATTTATCTGCTTGTAGCTTACGGGGGTCTCGGTTCTGGCAGTCTTGAAGCCATAGGTAGCGTAAGAGGGTTCTAGCACAGCTTTCGCCCTCGCTCTTGATCACGTTCTACGTGACGCTGGCGGTTACAAAGGACGTCCCACGTCCGCCGCTATGGCTGAGGGTGGCGCTGGTGAACACTCTCAAGGTTCGTATACAGACAACATAAATACCCAAGAAAGTAGCAGGGGGGACAGCGGCCGATGTAGCTCAGTTGGTAGAGCACCGGACGCGTTATTCGGAGGTCGTGGGTTCGGATCCCACCATCGGCACGTTGTTTTTTCTTCTACTTTGTGTCTAATTATCTTTCCCCTAAACAGATTACATTACTAATTTCTGTGGTTATCGAAGTAAACATTAAAAAAAAAAAAAAAAATGACATAAAGATACCATCCCCAACGCTTTCCTTGGCCTCGCCGACTGTTGGCTTCTTTCCTTCATGTATTATAACGAGCACCCTCATTTCCCCTTGATTTATATATATATATATATATATATACACACACATATACATATATATATATATATATATACATTCTTATACATATATATTCTTATCAAACCTAGGCAAGGATGGCAGAACTGCACTACTTAATTATTTCAATGATATATGGGCTTCTAGTACTGTTCCTGAACACTGGAAGATTAACCGCCTGGTTGCTCTTTTGAAGCCTGGAAAGCCTCCTCTCGAACTTACCTCATACCGGCCAGTTGCCCTAGCAAGCTGTGTTGGAAAAGTTATGGGGCGAATGGTGCTGACAAGAATTGAGTGGTAACTAGAAAGTAATGATCTTTATCCGAATATGACGACTGGATTTCGCCGCGGACGCTCTTCCATTGACAGCGTCATCGACCTTGTGGCGACAGTAGAACACGAAAAGCGTCACCGTCGACTAGTAGCTGCTGTCTTTTGAGATATAAAGGGAGCTTACGACAACATCCTACATGATGCTATTCTTGATGCACTTGACGACGTGGGAGTTGGTGGCCGGCTGTACTTGTGGATTGTAAACTATCTCAGTGGCCGCTCTGTTTACATGACTACGCCTGAAGGAGATACTACCCACTTTCAGGTCGGTCATGGAGTTCCACAGGGAGGAGTACTCAGCCCAACTTTATTTAACGTTGCGCTAATTGGCCTGGTAAGTGAACTGCCAACTAACATCCACATAAGTGCATATGCTGACGACATCTGCATCTGGGCCTCCGGTTCGACGCACCCACAACTACGTGCGAGATTGCAACGAACTGTGTCATCGACATCAATGTACTTACGGCGTCAAGGTTTATTCTTAGCGGCAGAAAAGTGTGCAGTGATTGCGTTTACGGGAAAATGCCGCTACCCGATCACCCTTTATAGAGTCTTAATACCATACGTCTCCAGGAACAGATTCTTGAGAGTAATTATGGGCCACCGACTATCTTGGTCGAAACATATTACTATGGTGAAGAAAAGGCTAATTAATTTTTGCATCAAATGGGGTCCGACTGAGTGCTCCTTAATACGGCTTTACGATACTCTGTTTGTTGGCTACATCCGGTACAGTCTTCCTGTACTCTCTACTATGAGCATTTCATGCTTGCGGACTTTAGAGGGCGTACAATCGCAGGCGCTGAAAATATGCCTTGGACTGCCTAGATGCACCTCTAACAAAGGTACAAATGAAGAGGCACATGCTCGCCCAATATCCATATACTTGTCACACGAACCACTTCGTGTATATTTACGAGCACTTATAAGACACAGTTTTCACCCACTTAGCAAGATTCTGGATGAGAGGCCGGATTGCAGTTTTACAAGTGCACTCCGCTGGCCATCAGTCGCAAGTACCGACAGGATATGCCTTCCCATATCGTCCCGCCCAACCACCATGGACGATGGATAAACCTTTGGGGCACCTTCGTGTTCCCGGAATACTAAAGAAATCTGTGGTGCCAATTAGTGGACTCAAACAACCTACTCTGGCGCACATCTGGTCAGAATATCCTAATTATTTTCACGTATACACCGATGGATCTGTGTCAGCACAGGCATCCGCTGCAGCTGTGGTCATACCAACTCAGAAAACGACGCTGCATTTCATTTTGGGACATACCTCTACATCAACCGCTGTTGAACTTGTAGTCATTCGGGAATCTATTCGCTACATATGTGGGGAACCACCTCAAATATGGTGTATATTCACGGACTCAAAGACTGAATTACCAATTTTGGAAAACTTCTTACGCCACACAGCCTATCAGTCCCTGGCACTAAACATTATGGAGCTCCTCACATCTGCCCAGCTGCAAGGTCATAGGGTAATGTTTCAATGGATCCCTGCCCACTGCGGGCTCCATGGGAATGTACAGGCCGATGTTGAAGCGAAAAGCGCACTCATCAATGGCCTCCAAACAGCTGTGCCTTTTTTAAGAGGTGATACGACGTGCTTTCTTACGAGTTGTATGAATAATGCTACAGCAGCTTACTGTGCCCAGCCAGACGCCCGACACATTCGTCTGAGAAGGCGCGATCAAACATTGAAATTTTATATTCCGCGTGATATTCCGCGTCATCAGGCATGCTTACTACATACACTTCGTTTAAACGTGGCTTTCACGCACAAGTACTTACATTTAATTGGACAGATGGACTCGCCGGAATGTTCAACTTGTGGCATCCCAGAGACTGTGGACCATATATTATTGGTGTGCCCAGCGTATGCGTGCGAAAGAAGTGTGCTAGCCGCTTCCTTGAAGCATTTAGACAAGAGGCCTCTGTCGGAGGAACTGCTGCTGGGCGCTTGGCAGGACAAGGGGAAGGGTGTCCAGGCAGTGCGTGCTCTTTGCCGTTTTTTTTGCGCCAGCGGACGTGATTCGCGCTTGTAAAACAAGCTACTGTGTCTGTAGATGTATTTCATATGCCTTCTCCCACAACGTCACCCATCATGACCTTCTTTCTTCTCTCCTTCCCCTTCCCCAGTGCAGAGTAGCAGGCCAGATTTGAATTATTCTGGCCAACCTCTCTGCCTTTTCTTTTCAATAAATCCAACTATCTATCTATATATCGTCTCCTTGTTACGTGGATGAATAGGAAGCTAATAGTAATATTGATATCCAAACCTGTTTCTTCACATCTGGTAACAAGGAGTTGGCTCGAGTAAGAACAAAAATGTCTACTTGTTCTTGTACTAGCTTTGCTTTACTTCAAATGATACAGTACGCCATGGTGCGTGCATAATAGATACCTCCTTTATGGCGACAAATGTAAAGCATTGGGCGCCTAAAATGGTTATCTCGCCTGGTTCCTTGGCGGTCTCGAAGTTTCAAATGCAGAGCTTAGTGCTAATAACAACGCTGGGACTCGGATGCAAGGGCTAAGGGAAAATCGAAGGTCGTGGATTCGGATCACGCCGGTAATATCTGGTTGTTCTTTCTTCTACTCTCTCATTGATTTTCTCCACGATCACCTCATTTTTCACACTGATCAACTGAAAACGTTCCTATACTTTCCTTTGGGCCAGTGGCTGTCGGCTACCTTATGGCCCCGCTAAAGCCACAAAACTGCAAAAAAAGCCACATATTCATGAGAGTATCAATGCAAAGGTGTGGCTCAGACAGTGCCATGTATTTGGTGGCATGGTAGATCCTGTTTAGGCAGAAGTTCATGCGTGTGTTACCACTAGTCTGAAGAAAACAAAAACACAGGTGGAACACAGAACTGTAAACTCCAGTGTGCTGTTTTGGTGTTGGATATAGTAGTGCTTCGATGCCAGAAGAGAGATATCTGTTAATGCGAGGCAGTGACGAAAACAAAATGCAGGCCTTTTGATGGAAAAGTGAATCAGAAATAAATAAAAACAGCATGTGTGGCCATTGGGAATTGCTAGATTGTTATCCTGAATTATAATGTTTAGCGGCTCAGGCCTGTTCCTGAGATAAAGATATTTCTGAACGCCGTTCACCACCTGGTTTCAGAAGCACATGAAATTGCAGAACTGTTCCCCAACTCACAACGTTTCTTCTTAACAATATGCGCACGCAAAAGCTGCTGACTGCCGACCAAGAAAGGACACCACGAAACGTAAAGTCACAGACAACTAGGATGACGACCCCGCTCTTTATAATGCCATCGCAGAGGCTCATCGCCATTTAGAAGAACTCACTAAGCGCCGAGAACAACGCCGCTCACAGCCAACTCGAAGGGTTCTAACGGCGCAACCATCTAGCTAAGCACCTCCGCAAACCAATGAGCCACAATTTGGCAGCAACGCCCCGGTTATTGTGCACACCCCAACAATGAATAAAGTATTGGCGCTCATTAAGCAGTTGACCACCCTAACAACTGAAGCGCTTCGTCCTCAATGAATAGTGCATCATCTATGGTGGTGTAATGGAACTGTCGAGGTTTTGCAAATAATGCACCAGAAGTGAATATCCACATCCGCCTGCGCGACGGCAAACTCAAGACCTGGGCCTTCCTTCTTCAAGAACACAATTCATTTCCTCGTCTCTCTGGCTTGTGCGCGTACAATTCTCCTTCCATTCCTAACTCTCGTTGCACAGATGCCTCTCTTCATCCAGGTAAATCTGCAATTTCTATTAATCATTGTGTGCCCCATACACCGATCGATCTTTCACGGTGATACAACACTCGTTAAGAGGTCGTTGGCCTTCTCGTTAAACCTGCACACACACCACTGATTCTAGTATCTTTTTATGGCCGTCCGGGAACAACATCTCCCAACCTTGGTTGGATTCGTTTCCTCCGCAATAACTACTTGGGTACCCCCATTTTAATTGGCGGAGACTTCAATGGCGCTCACACTTCGTGGGGTTACCCTATGAATTCCTCCCTAGAGACTCACATTCATGACAACTTTGTAGGTTATTTATTCCATCTTCTAAATAAACCCCAAATTGCAGCGCGCCCACTGGGCGGTCTATATTGTCCTGACTAGTCAAGGTGGTTAGGGCCCGGTAACCCTCGTTGGGATGTTGAACCAGATATTAGGGGGAGCGACCACAGCTCTATCTTAATCTCCATTACAACTTCGCGTCTGCGGAAAATACGCCGCAGTGTTCGTTTCCCATCTTGGGACGCTGTTCGCTCGGATAATCGGTTGTCTACATTGACTCCATCTACAGATAACACAACAAGTTCGGCTGTTTTGACAGCTCACACATTCTCCACTACTGTAAATGAAAATGATCCGAACCCGGATATGCTCCTTTTAAATCTCTGCGCTCTTCGTCGCCAGGCAGATCTTTACGCTTCTTGTAACCCCGATGACCCTTCAGCTATTCCCGCTCTTCATCGGGCTACAGCACGCGCGCGGCGCTATTCAAAGTGACTGGCAAGGAACGCTGAACTGCATGGTGTGAACGCCTCTCCTGTACACAGGACAATCGGAATCTTTGGCGGGTATTTCACACCTTGTAACACCCTTCTCAAGTAGCTGACTACACCGAAAGCATTCGCCTGGCCCTTAATGGGGATGAAGCTTCATTTGCACAACAAGCAGCCCACCAGTTTTTCCCAAACCATGACTGTATTCCTACTCCTCCTCCGGTGTTATCAGTTGCTAAGCACCCTGATGAAATTACTAAATTACTACAGACTTCAGTATGGCAGAATTGCTGGCCTTCATAGATCGCCTTGAGACAAACACTGCCCCAGGACACGACGGCATACCTAATTCCTTGTTTCGCAATTTAGAAGTGTCGGCTTTACAGTCACTGCTTGATACAATAAATAAAGTGTGGCATTCTGGAGTATTTCTGGAAGAGTGGAAACATAATATTTTTGTGCCAATACCAAAATCAGGTCAATCGCCAGTTTCTCTAACGGCCCTGCGCCCCATTTCTCGTACACTTACTATCTGTAAGCTTCAAGAACACATTCTAGCAGCTCGCTTGTCATGGTGGTTGGAATCAAATGCTTGTTATCCATAATGTCAAATCAGGTTTCGTCTTCAAACTGGAACGGAAGACGGCCTTGCAATGTTCGCTGCTGATGTACTTAACCATTCTCCCCAGACTCATTTGGTTCATACTGTGATCGCTACAGACATCGCAAAGGCATATGACAACGTCCTTCGCTCTGCAATTCTTGGCAGCCTTCAGGGTCTCGGTCTCAAGAATCGCTTTCTTCTCTCAATTCACTCCTTTTTTAACAAACAGAACCTTTAGTATTCGTGTCCATAGGAAGCCGTTTCGTCACGTTACCTCCAATCGGGGGCTGCCGCAGGGCTCCGTCCTCGAACCCACATTATTTAACGTGGCTTTTATTCCTCTTGTCCGAGCCCTACAAAACACGCTTTCTTTACGCCGTCTTGCGTATGCCGACGGCGTGACTTGATGGTCCTGTCATCTAGATGCGTCCGTACAACAGCCGGCGCTCCAGCACGCGCTGGATGTTTTAGCACCTCAACTCCCTCTTTGGGTCTGTCCATATCGTGTAATGAGTGCAGCGGTGGCGTAGCAGTAGAACATCCGCCTCGCATGCAAGAGGACCGGGGTCATATCCCGGTGCCGCGCAATTCTCCACCGGATGAAAAAAAAATCAGCGTGTCGATGGAATTGCATACACAGGTTTGGGGTGCGACCTGATGCCGATGAACACCTCCGGCAACGCACTCCCTCACCATAACAGGAGTTGGCCACTCTGGTGCAGTAATTGGCCGCAACCTCCTATGATAAGCTCCATAAAACCCCGGCCCTCAGTCACCAGCGGCTGCGGAACAACTGCCCACGGCGGCGGTCAGACCTGTGACGCAGCAGGGGGTGCTAAGAAAGCCTGGCTCCGCTGGACAGGCCGCCATTGGAAACTGACCCTGGCAACGTTTAATGCTAGAACCCTAGCTAGTGAAGCTAGTTTAGCAGGGCTGTTAGAGGAACTAGAGGGCATGAAATGGGATGTCATAGGGCTTAGTGAGGTTAGGAGGCCGAATGAGGCATATACTGTACTGAAGGATGGACATGTACTGTGTTATCAAGGTTTACCAGAGAGGCGACAACTAGGAGTAAGTTTCCTTGTCAATAAGTATATAGGGGGTAATATAGATGAATTCTGTAGTATTAGCGAGAGGGTTGCAGGCATCGTAATTAGGCTTAATAAGCGGTATAAACTGAAGGTTGTACAGGCCTATCCACCTACATGTAGTTATGATGACCAGGCAGTTGAAAGCTTCAACGAAGATGTAGAATCGGCAATGCGAAAAGTAAAGACGCAGTATACTGTACTAATGGGCGACTTCAATGCCAAGGTAGGGAAAAAACAGGCAGGAGACAAGGCAGTAGGTGACTATGGCATTGGTTCTAGGAATAGCAGGGGGGAATTACTAGTTGAGTTTGCAGAGCGCAATACGTTACGAATCATGAATACCTTCTTCAGCAAACGGAAGAACCGGAAATAGACATGGAATAGTCCTAACGGAGAGACTAAAAATGAAATCGACTTCATAATGTGTTCAACCCCCGCCATTATGCAAGATGTAGAGATAATCGGGAAAGTGCGATGCAGTGACCACAGGATGGTGAGGTCCCGAATTAGCCTAAATCTGAAGAAGGAACGCAACAGATTAGTAAGAAAGAAACCCATCAACGAATTAGCGGTGAGGGGGAGGGCAGAAGAGTTCAGGATCTCACTACAGAATAGGTATTCAGCTCTAACTGAGGATGGCGACATTACCCTAGAGGCAAGGAACAATCATTTCAGAGATATCATTACTGAGTGCGCTGTAGAAGTAGGCGGTAGGATAATTAGAGAAAATACCAGTAAGCTGTCTAAGGAGACGAAAGATTTAATTAAGAAACGCCAGAGTATGAAAGCTTCCAATCCAACAGACCAGATGGAATTGGCCGAGATATCAAAGCTAATCAATAAGCGCAAGGTGGCCGATATAAGGAAGTATAACATGGAGAAAATTGAGCATGCTGTAAAGAACGGGGGAAGCCTTTAAGCGGTGAAGAAGAAATTGGGCATAGGCAAAAACCAGATGTATGCGATGAGGGACAAGGCGGGCAACGTCATCACTAATATGGAAAAGATAGTCAAAGTAGCTGAGGAGTTCTATACAGATCTCTACAGTAGCCAAAGTAGTCAGGACCGTAATGAGATTGGCGGTAGAGAAAAACAGTCAGACGTTCCACCAGTGACGAAGGACGAGGTCAAGAAAGCACTAGAAACTATGAAAAGGGGGAAATCAGCTGGAGAGGATCAGATAACTACAGATTTGCTGAAGGACGGGAGGGGATATCGTGCTAGGAAAACTGGCCACCCTGTATACGCAGCGCCTGGAGTCATCGACGGTACCGGAACCATGGAAGAATGCAAACATTATCCTCATTCACAAGAAAGGGGACTCTAAGGACCTTAAAAATTACAGAACAATCAGCTTACTGTCTGTTACGTATAAGGTATTTACTAAGGTAATCGCTAATAGAATCAAGACAACCTTAGACTGCAATCAAGCAAAGGATCAAGCAAGGTTTCGGAAACGGTACTCTACTATCGATCATATCCATACCATCAATCAGGTGATAGAAAAATGCTCGGAATATAACCAGCCCTTATACATAGTATTCATTGATTACGAAAAAGCGTTTGACTCAGTTGAAACCTCGGCGGTGATGCAGGCATTGCGAAATCAGGGGGTAGACGAGCCGTACGTGAAAGTGCTGGAAGATTATATAGTGGCTGCACAGCAACCATAGTTCTGCATAAAGAAAGTAACAAAATTCCCATAAAGAAAGGTGTTAGGCAAGGAGACACAATCTCCCCAGTACTATTCACAGCTTGTTTAGAGGAAGTATTCAGAGACTTGGAATGGGAGCAGTTAGGGATAAGGGTAGATGGAGAATACTTCAGTAATCTGCGATTTGCTGATGACATTGCCTTGCTAAGCAACTCGCGGGATGAACTGCAAATAATGATTGATGACCTAGACAGGAAAAGTAGAAAGGTAGGCTTGCAAATCAATATGCAGAAGACTAAGGTAATGTTCAACAGCCTCGGGAAGGAACAGCAGTGTACATTAAGTAGCGAAATACTGGAAGTAGTAGGCGAATATGTCTACTTAGGACAGGTAGTAACCGCAGATCCGGACCATGAAGAGTAAATAACAAGAAGGATAAGATTGGGATGGAGCGCATTTGGTAAGCACTCACAGATTATGACTAGTAGCTTACCGGTATCTCTCAAGAGGAAAGTATACAACAGTTGCATCTTGCCTGTACTCACCTATGGGGCTGAAACGTGGAGGCTAACCAAGAGCGTTCTACTTAAGTTGAGGACAACCCAGAGGGCTATGGAACGAAAAATGGTAGGGGTAACATTAAAAGATAGAAAGCGTGCAGAGTGGGTCAGAGAAATAACTCAAGTTACCAACATTCTAGTAGAAATTAAGAAGACGAAATGGGCATGGGCAGGACATGTAGTGCGAAGAGAGGATAACCGATGGTCGCTGAGGGTAACAAACTGGATTCCAAGGGAAGGAAAGCGTAGCAGGCGGTGGCAGAAAGTTAGGTGGGCGGATGAGATTAAGAAGTTCGCAGGGGTCAAGTGGATGCAGCTAGCACAGAACCGGGTTAAGTGAAGAAATATGGGAGAGGCCTTCGCCCTGCAGTGGGTATAATCAGGCTGATGATGATGATGATGATATCGTGTAATAAATCATGTTTTATTCGTATCGGAAACAAATCTGGCTTACAGAATGCAGCCCCTTTTACTTTTATGGTGGATAATTATCGAATTCGGCAAGTAGAAAGTGTTCGTGTGCTATGTCTTCTTCATACATCTGGGACAGGAACATCTTGGCTAAACGCTGCTCGTCAATCGGCTCACACTACACTTGGTCTGATTCGTCGCATAGCTATGCGCTCAGGTGGAGCCCGTTCTGATACTGCTCTTCGTCGGCTCGTGCGCTTCATCCTTCAGCCGCGGATAGTGTACCAGGCACAATTTCAGCGCCTCACCCGCCATGAATGGGACTCCCTTGATGCTATCAATCGCGAAGCTATGCGCGCCATGACCTATCTCCCTCGTCTTATACCCATATCCGTTCTGTTAGGGTATGCTCAACTTAATACATTAGCTGAAATCATCGATCAGCGTGAGACAAGCAGATGATGGAAAATGTCACTTCAGCTTCATTGATTACACACTCTTTCTACTTGGTCGTACAGTCAACTCACAGATAATCGCTCCACTGCTTCACTGTCGATATCAGCCGCGCATTTGCCTCCAGGGTGCATAATATACACCGATGCATCGCTCACAGCTCTGCAGGGAGTTACGGCTGTTTACAGTTCCTCCCATCCTGATCTTAACTCTCGCGCAACGTATGGCGTGGATACATGCACCCCCCATGCATTGGAGCTTCAGGAGATACACAACGCAATTTGTTCCCTCCCACTCGAACCCACATTTGATACTGTTCACATTTACGCTGACTCCTTAGCCTGAGGCTGTTCGACGCACATTCAAAATTAGGCAATCCATTCACCAGCTCTGTAAAAAATATCCCTGTCCTCTGCGTATAAACTGGATTCGCGGCTATGCTCACGATCTACATAATATCGATGTGAATAAAATATCCCACTTTGACACATCATACATCCCGCCACCTTACCCTCTTCCGCCAGATCCGCTCATGCCCCATGTTTCCGAGAAAGAATCTTTGCACCAGCAAACACGCGCTCACTCGGGAGGAGGAGATATCTGTGCGCCAGATTCAGGCAAGAGTGGCTCTGACCCCTTCTGTGCGTTATCGGTGGCGTGAACAACGCTTACAAGTGATCGAAAACTGCCTTCATTGTTGTGCTTCACCGGAACTGTGCGATGCAAAGCATCGATTCTGGACCTGTCCAGCTACGGCATCCGTGAGATAGTGTTACCTACGAAAATTAGGCCGGCGGTGAGACCGTGAAAGTGACTACAGAAAGTGGACGCCGAACAATCAGTTTATCGTTATCGGCAACCTGTGCGATTATCTAAGGGAGACCTGTTTGCACTCCTTCTTCTAGTTTCCTCCTACTCCCCGCTCCCTTTTCATTATGCCTGATGGCAAACTCCTCGAAAAAAAAATGTTTTCACACTAGTGCTTGTTTGCTTATCGCTACTGACTGAAGATAAAGGCAGGCAGGCAAGCTTGTATGACTTATTATTCATGCGCAAGACGCGCGTTACGACACTAAATCTTGCACCTCAATGAAGTCTTCTTCTTCTACTACCACTACTACGAGAAAGGGCATATCCCGATATCCTATATACTAGAACAAACTGTTACCCCTGAGTGCATTTGAGAAATTGAGACAAGTACTTCACTGAGCCTTAGTTGTGCTCGGTAATGAGATTGGAGGTGAAAAACGAGCAATTATAGCGGAAGTAATCACCTCTAACCAAATGAGCGGCCCGCCACCAGGAATGGTCAGCACTTACGCCCCAGAGAGATCCGATCTACTTAGTTGACTGACGTATCGATTAATCCCTGTCACCGTAGCTACGCTACTGCAACTGCTCGCTTGTTCAATTCTTTACTTTGCGTTTTGCTCTTCAGGCTCATTACACTCCCAAACCCTTGTTCCTCGGAGTTGACCAGTTTCTCACCTTGAGGTAGCCAGTGTTTGTAGTTTCGCATTGCTTGTTGCTGCCTCTATTAAGACAGATAGATGCCGTGGTAATCCCCTCTCCTTTAAAGGGCACCTCGTGGTTTCGTCTGAAGGGTGGGAACTCGACGAATGCCATTAAGAGCTTTCTTATTGTTTTTTTTTTAGTCTTTCTCATAACACACTTATAAAGCCGCACTCTGGTCTATCCTCTATTGCATTCGTTTTGAATCCCCAGTCATGACTTTCGGCCTGTGTCTTTTATCCCATGAAAGGTATGCTGCGTTCCTCATACTTCTTGCGTGATATATTTTTTATTGATTAAATAAAGATTACATCGAACTTCACGTCAGCCGCTTTTTTGTAGGTTTTTTAGGCTTGCACTTCTTTGTGCCTGACCTTCCGATGTATCCCACGAGATCACAAGTACCTTTTTGTGACAGCTGCTAAACGAGAGCATTGCAAGTAATGAAGTTGAAAAATCTAGCTTTATTGGGGGCGCATATTTAAGAGGTGCTACTCACAATTCAATACTATATGATGATTCCTTTTATGTGCCGAATGTTCTGAGGTTTAATTACAGTTCTCGAATGGAAAACAATACGAGAGGAAAGATGGAGAAAGGTTTCTTTTATTTTTCTACAAAAAATTATTACCTACAAACATTATTCAGACCATTATGGAAGGATTCCCGACTTCTGTAAATCTAAGCAGCCGTTTTTATTACTTTTAATTGGTGTGCTCAAAACAGTTTGGCAGTACCAATTTCTGTTTTTCTCCAGTTAACTGACTATTCAATCTGAGAAAGGATTTAGCCATTTGTGTAATGCCTTACTATTCCCTGGACACCCGCGGCGTGATTGCGCACCTGCTTTCAATATAGCGCCGTAGGCACTGCAACATTTTACAAACCCATCACTCTACTTCCAGTGAAACTTCGCACATCTCTTGCTGTGTTTTCCTGGTAGGCCAAAAAAGCATTCGGTTTGCTCACGTATCTCGCTACACAGCAGGCAATTGAATATAACACAATTACTTGCTTGGTAATTATCATGACGTCTGAACCCCGTCGCACTTACTCCTGCCGCGTAGGGCTATTCAGCAATTGGCGCCCCCGGAGTATGGCTTCCGGTGCTTCGGCAACGCTAACGGTAATGCGGTACACACTGTGATAAGGGTATCCAATTGCACCTGAGTACAGCCATGTAAGGACTGTACACACATTTAAATGGCACGGCACACAGACGCTTATGTTTCGCTGCCTCTGAAACGCTAGCCAATCGCTCGAGAAAACATAAAAACTTGGAGCACCCTCGTTGTAAAGCCTCGTTTTCCTACAGTCCGCATAACTCGCCTGTGGGCCAGCAGATGGAATGGATTTGCCTTCTCTACGGATGATGTGGATCGAGCGCTTCGCACCGCAACCGCAGTGCTGGTTTGTTGGCGTTTATCACCACTTAGCATAATAGAATTATGAGGGCCACTACAACTACCCTTTAAGGGTAGAACGCGTAAGCTACCAGCCGATATATAAAGCGCCGCTCTAACCAACCTAACCAAGACCAAGGCTGCTTGGTCTAGGCGTAACGTGAATGCAAGGTTCCTTGCAGGCTCATTCTGATCTCTGCCTACAATATAAAAGGAGAGGTCCCAACTCTCAGCTGCTGTCACACGTACCGTCAGGTAACCCTATGGCCAATCAGTGAGAGACCATGTCAACTGCCAGCTATCGCCTGCCAGCATGATGTTCGGGATTTTTCGCCAACAACTCCGACGCGGGGCCGACAGCGACGTCCGGCCACACCGGATTTTCTAGGGAACGAAGCCTTTAAGGCAGTTGAGGTAAAAGGAAAATATTTGGTTTATGTGCGATGTCGAAGCACTGCCACCCATGGCTCACAGGCAAACGCCGACAAGTATATTGAGTGGCTTTTAAATATCTCTGGTGCCACTCGTTCCTTAGCCTCTCCGATCGAATCCTTTACACGAAATTAAGTCTAGCAGTCCATTTATGTCACCTTTATGTCGATGGTGAAATACAGGACATTATTCTCCTATCACCGGCCCCTTTAGAGAGCACTGGTATTTTCTCCTATGTCACTATTCGTTATTGCTGGCAGGTAGATGCCATGTACACTCGCCACTTACTAAAATATCTCTCAGTGTTTGCCCTTCCGCTTATTATTTTGTCCACAAGGTATTCCGTATTGCTGATGAAAGCATTTACAGCATTCCCAGCCCTCTTTAGCAACAAGAAAAACTTTTAGCGGCGTCCACGCATCGCCTTTCTTTATACTTAATGTCCCCTTCTAAACGATAATATGGCTGGCATTCTCTTCACATTTCCTTCCAATCTTCTAATGTGTTTCGCTCTAGTTGGCTCACTGCCTGCTCGTTCTCATTTCTTATCATCTAGGGGCTGCTTTTGCATCTCAAACGTGTCGCTGAGTCGCTGCCTTCATTTCTCGTTGCTTTGCGGAGAAGACTTTCCGTACATTTCTGCCCCAGGAAATGCAGTCGCATTTTTAGGGTTGTTGCCTGGCGCAATATTGCCGACGTTGCCAAACCGTAAAGTGGCTAAAGTGCCGATTCTAGCTGTAAATTTACACTTGCGGTTCCTTGTATTCTTTTTCTTCAGTTTCTTCAATTTCGTAATCGTACCATTCGCAGAAATTGGTGATTGAGATTTGTTTTTTATTTTAGCTTCTCACTTGTGTACCTCACATGGCTAACATCGCTGCTTTTTTCCCTCCCTCTCATCAAACTCATTTCTTGTTCGTGGTATTTGCTTATTTCACTTGCTTGGTCGCGCCAGATGCTGCGTCTGTTTATGATACAATCACATTCTCGACATTATCGCAATTTTTACCCGCATTCTTTCGTCGTACTACACAGCCTACGTGACTGCGTAAAAACAACGCGTGCATTAGAGTTTTCATTCTTCACTATAAATGTGGCGACTGTTTTCAGTAACGCTTCTAAGAGCAGTACGTTTTCCGAAAAAAAAAAAAAAAAACGAATGGCTGGCTAGATTGGTATCTAGACGTCTTTCGCAGCACATAGCCGTGGAGGTAATATTCGGCCTCTAAGACACATCTAGAGGCCCGTCACACATAAAGTGCAGGTTTACATTTTTTTTTTCTGGTTTCATTTAGGAAACAGTGTTTAGGTTGTCTGGGTATAGCAGAAAGGAAGAAATTGCTGTTTAACACACAAAAATACTGCTTGCTTGCTTTGTGGGGTTTAACGTCTAAAAGTAACTCAGGCTATGAGAGACGGCGTAGTGGAGGGCTCCGGAAATTTGTTCCGCCTTTGGTTCTTTAACATGCACTGGCGTCGCAAAGCACACGCGTGCCTTGTTTTTCGCCTCAATCAAAAAGCGACAGCCGCGGCCGGGATTCGATCCCCCAACCTAGGGCACAGTGGTCGAGTGCCGTAACCCCTGCAGCCGCACGGCGGAGCACAAAAGTACTGTTCCTTCCCGAAAAGTAATCTGTGCGGGCCAATCCCCACTTCCTAACTCTGGCGACGTTCTTCTGTCTGTAATACGCGCAATGGTATATTTGAACACATTTTCCGTTTACTCTGTGCAAAAACGGTGTACATCATGTCAAAAGCTGACTTTTGTTGTGTGATAAAAATATAGGTAAGCAATGTGATATTCATGTCTAGCTTATGCGCATAACGTTAACTACTATTCATCTATTGGGGAAAATAAAGACCGCTTAAAGGTGATGGCCCGCTATTTTCTCATTTTCTGTAAGGAGCCCGTTACGAGCTCTCTCTTAGAAAGCAGTGTTTAGTTTATTGATCCATGGCTGGAAAATATGGTAATGCAATCTTCTGTTATTTTTCTTGACGTACCGCACTTCCCAGAAGAAGATAATCAAGCTCCTAATAAAGGCACGATTACATCGGCCAGCTAACTGAAATTAGGTGCTGCCAGGTGCCCGTCCTAGTCAGCTGCATGTTTTTCGTTCTTTAATGTTAATTGACTAGCCAGCCTTTTCATTATTGGATTCATGAAGAAAGCAGCTTTTCAAAACCTGAAGAGTTTCTTGAAAACCGCTTACTTGAATGCTTTTAGAGAGCAGCTTTTCTTCGCCGTAAAATTCTGCGTCCCTGAGAAAACAGCACTCTTTCAAAACGGTCCGGAACCTCTGTGTTGACACGTTGTTCCTGAAGCCAATAATAAAATATTTAGTTAAATACTCTTTCTGAGTAATGAATAAACAAGCGCTAAGAAAGACTGCAAAATAGGCAAAATAACTTTCAAAAACATTCAGTTAACTTCATTGGGCAGTGACAAACTCTCTCTTTATGAAACCTAAAGTTAAATGTAGCAGCGACATTTTGAAATATCATTGGCAGGAATTCAAAGCTGTGCTGTTTATAAACGTAATTGATTCCTCACGTAAAACAGCCTGGTGACATTAACGCTAAATATTATATATCGGAGGTAAACGAAGTCATATATCCTGCACATGTTAACGCTAGCGGTGCTCGCAAAGGCTCTAATATTGTGTCCTCGGCTTTACGTATGTTCGTGCTTAGTGAGCGTGCTTGGCCAAAATCAATTTAACTTGTACTATATTTGAACATGTGCTTTGAAAATTCAGCTGCGGCATCAGATTGTTTTGGGATCTTTTCAGCAGCCTGGCAATGTGCCAAATATTATTTGTCAGGAATGGCAAGGAAACCTGCTGTCACGAAACGTAGTTTGCCGTTGTTTTCTTTCTTGTAAATGAAAGTAAGGCTTGACATGTTTATAAAATAACCTGGTTAGAAAAGAAATTGTTCCCTTACTCAGCACAGAGATATACACCCACAGGACTTGTCTCGAATAGCCCAGGAATGGTTCGCCTGGGAATGTGGTAGGAAGTTCATCCACTAGCGCCGCCCTCGAACAAAAGGTCATTTCAGAATATTTCAGGTACGTTGCCACCGTGTCGCAAGGGTCGGAACACTCCTTTATTATACTTTTCGTATTCTGCGCTTTTCATGCAAGCCACAAAATTTTGGTTGCTTGAAGTCAGTTCGTGACGTACACATCCCTGCATATGTTTTTTTCTTGTCAGTAGTCGCACAGAATTTCATTCAACACTGTACGATGTGCAAATATAATGTATTTTAAACCTTTAGGTAAATCATCATGCTGCGCCTGTATTAGGTATTAGGCATTACTTTAAGAAAAAGCGTTGAGCAAACCCACAAAAATGCAGCACATTGGCTACCTGTAAGCGCCTGCTGTTTCATGAGGACATAACGCAAGCCATTTGGCGTAACATAGAGATGACTTCTTGTGCATCCAGGAATCCTTATTTCGTGTACTCCTGAAACGATTTAGCAGTAGAGTGTTCCTAGTGCGAGGAAGAGGCCGCCACAATAATATCGCATTGGATAGAAAAACAGCCGACAGACGAACACCACAGCAAAGGAACAGAAGTCGAGCGCTTTGGTGTTCATATGTCGCGCTGTTTTTCCATCCAATATGTTCCACCAACTCGCCCGTTTGGCTATAGTGTTGAATAAGATCGCTTTAAAGAAGAGTGCTTTAAAACAAAATGCTGTTTCACCGAAGAGGCCTAATGAGAAAGACGTATGGGGCCGGGATTTGCGAAAATATGAATTTCCAGTCAAGGAAAGCACCGATAGCGTGGCACCTTAGGGATGTGCCCGCTTGCCTCAGCTCTTGATGGAGCATGTTTATAGTCAAGCAGCTGCTTTCATGAATATGTCATAATGTGAATACTAGTATGCATATACGCGTAATGTGATACGCGTAGATTCAACTAAAACATAGTCATCAAGCTGAAAACAATTGTCATGAACGTTTCTCTTCGAAATGAGAAATAGAATCAAGGATGAGAGAGCTGTTAATTGTGCATGGCTTGGTTAATCACCAAACGAGCGTATGTAGCCGACTCCCATATAATATATTTGCGCTGGTGAAACGTTATATTGCATGATGAAAACTCCCTACCTACATATGTAGGCACTTCAATCGACTGAAATCGTCAAAGTATGTTACATCAGGTTCGTAGAAGTTACTGCGCGCTTATGGGCGTTTCCAAGCTTTAGGAGCCCGATACATATTAGATCAAAGCAACTAGGCTGCTTTGTCGAAATAGTGAGCAACCTCTTCTATTAAAACTCTCTGTAACAACACATTGAAAGAGCCGTCACATACATGATTCAAGAATACACTTCGACATACACAATAGTACCAGTGTAAGACTGCCATTATGGATCAAGAACGGCAGTAGTAAGGTTTACACGGGTACAGCGAGTGAGCTCTCAATGCGTTGAGTTGTCTGCAAATATAGTCTCTGATATTTAGAATCAAGTCCCTGAGCCCCACAGAAGCGCTTTGTGTTTGTTGTGTAGTCATGCTTACGCAGTTCCGAGTTTGAATGAGGCTTGTACAAGTAACTGCCCTCTTATTTCGCACACGAAAACAAAATATTTTGTAGAAGAAATACTTTTGCGGAGCTTCGAAGCTGTTGATATCCTCATCAATCAGTAAACGGTGATGTTGCGTTTTAGGATCCAACATATCCCAATTTGCATTGTATTTTTCGTTCGGGAAACTCGTCAGCGCCAAGGCGAGGAAGTTCATTCGTCACTTCAATAACATAGTAGGCTGGTCCAAAACAATTTACGCGGGTATACAGCTCATTCATCCGACAATTCATACCTGTAGCCGTACTCCATATTGAAAAATTCATGTCGAAGTAACACGCATGTGATTTTGTGCCAAAATTGTGACGCAGCCTTTCATTATGCAGCTAATTTGGATGGTGTCATGTGATTTCGCCTGCAATTTAGCTTCAATCGTCCTTTCAATTTGGAGGCTATAGTTTGTGATAAGAATTCAAATTGAGTACATAGGCACCTCTCTTAAAAATATGGGTCCAATCAGAATAGAGATAGTGCGGGTGTCTGAATAAACACCAAGTTAAACTGAAAAACGAAATATTCTAGGAATGAAAAGGCAACGTTAAAGGCATTTCGCATCTACTCTTAAGGTGAAGTTTAACGTCCTCCTTTTTCTCAGTGTCTAGCCTGTAACTGTTTCAACATAGCACAATTTTTTTAAGAATACAAAGCTTACAGTGCCTCCTCAAACAGTATTGCTGACGGAGCACTCAACAACGGCGCCGGCTTATCGACCCTTTCGCGTGCTCTCAGTAAAATACCTCATAAGAGTCTTGTGCCATTACACATGTAAGCCAAACACAAATAAAAATAGGAACAGGTTGTCGTTGCGAATATAATTTGTATAAACAAAAATGGACAAAATGAGGCAAGGCGTGTTGCAGAGGCTTTCTCCACATAGTTGAGAAACGCAGATTATTCGCCACAGTGCTGACTCTGCACATAAGAGCATTTTTTTTTTCGTGAAACGCTGCAGAACAACGTATTCACTCTTACTAAACCACAAGAACACTCGCCGTCCTCGGTTGTGTCAGCTCACGTATATTGCAATACATTTTATTGCAGTTTGATCTTTTATTACACTGCGGCACTGCCTTTTTCTACTGCCGTTTGCCTTTTTCTACTGCAGTACTGAACTACTCAGTAGGAACGCAAGCAGTAGCCACCGGAGCTTTGTCCCGAGCCGAAGGCGTTCTGCAGCTTGCAGAAACCTTTTGTTAAGGCCAGTCGAGATTCTGGCACTGAAAGGAGCTTATTATGGCACGAGAGTGTCGAAACGGTTTGTCGAGCTGACCACAACATTCGGTGAGTATTGCTTAACGCCCGCCTTTCTCTTTCCCTCTATACTACCTACCTCTGCTTTTGCGCCACGCTACTCGTACTGCCATTCTTCCTATAAGAAATTCGCCACAACAGCTGTGACCTTTTTGCTTGCATTGAAGTCGTGCCTAGAGCACTTCCGTGCAAAGCTACCTGCATAGATTTCTGCCTGTGATCAACGTATTGTTTTCCTTCGCCAGTTTAATTTGCTTTTCAAGTACGTGTGCCGAGAGAATATAATTTGCACGCGGAGAAACTGCATTATGAAAAATAGATTGGTTTTACATGAATAAAACAGATTTTTCAGTAGAGGCTGCTGTGTATTATTCGACCTCAGCCCTCTCAAATAGTTAACATAACCTCGTACGATAAGAAGCTTTGTTTTCTTTGTTTTCAATAGCCGCCGACACACGGCCTGCTCACTGAGATCGTAAAGTATGGAACCTCCTGGTTCATGCTCGTTGTCGCCAGACGTTTTCGAATTCTCTTGACCGGCTATCTAAATTGCTCTTCGCCCATTTTCAATTGAGCCCCGATGAATACGACGGGCTGCCTTGTCCGATGGAGCCTACGTCTTCAAGAATTTGATATGACAGTAGTATACACGTTTGGCGGCAAGCATTTTGACGCAGTCTGCTTATTCCGAGCTCCCATCGACGCTTTCCCGAAAGATGACGACGACTATCCTAGTAGCACAAAGCAGGCTATGAATTGGGGCCTCGTGCTGGGCGGACGTCATGCGGGATTCGCAACTCGTGCCTAGAGGAGTCCCGCGTGGGCGGTCCAATTTCGCCACGATCGGTCCGTATTCGTACCCGTGTGGGTAGCCCGAATAGGGCTGCCCGCATTAGGCCCACATAGCCGAATGTGGGCAGCATACCGAAATTATTAATGAGCCCTACTTTCGTACAGGCAGGTGCCACCTCATTGATCAACGTTTTATTGCTCGTGTAGGTTAATCCTTGCAATACCGGAATAGTACCGCCACAGGTTTTACGAAGGCCAGTTCGATGTGGGCTGGCCCATGTGTTGCCCTCATGGGTTGAAGCTTGCATTTTTGAGGTTGACCAAGTTTCATTACCCACCAAATGTGAAACATTGAGATATATTTCTTTAGCTCGCATTCTCTACTCAGCAACTTAGGAGATATTTATTCCTAATTCTATAATAATATGGGCTGGACCATATTTCTCCCTATATGCTGCTCTGAAATTTTATTTCGGTACTCCGTTCTGAATAATAATGGTGCAGGGAAGATTCGGAGGTAATTCAGTAGATACTCGTAAAGCGGAACAGTTACAGTTGCATATTTTCTGCTAATGCTGCATAATTAACATAGCTGCCAGAATAACAAAGGTATAGCCTTTGTAGCAGCATAGGTATGCTTAAAACACTTATGTGGTACCTCTGGAAGAGGCAATTACCGGCGTGTATAATATGAATTAGATAAATAAAATGGTACCCTTAAAATTAGGATGGAGGTCGGAGTGTTAAGCTCGGGTATGGACAATTTGGGGCCCACTTCCGGCCTTCCATGGGCAGCCCTGATTGGGCTCATCTTGTTCTTACCGCATATATTACGAATATACTTAGCATTTGCTCGTCAGTACCCCAATAAAGGCCCGTGTGGGCAACAGGAGGCAAGCCCGCTTTTCTGCCCAGCCGCGTACACAAGGCTATAGCCTTGTGGACGATCCAACTTTTGCATGCTACCACAAAATGTGTGCGAGAAAAAGAAATGCTTTATTAACATTTAGGGCATGTAGTTGCTTTTTGCAGCAGGGAAAGCGGAAATTAAATTGCTTTCGTATCGGTTTTATTGTTTCTCGCTGCATTACAAGAAACTCCACTTGTCAAACCCATGCACAGAAACTGATGATATTTTGCCAGTAGGTATTTGCTTTACTTTAGCAGCGATTCAGCATACTACGAACAATGCCTCCAGCCGATTCATAATCCTAGCGGCTATCTCACTCGGAAGCCACTATAAGGCGAAACATGCAAGCCCGCCCGCTACCAATCCCAGTTCGACAAACTATGCTTTGGCCCGTGCAATACCCCAAAAATGAATACCTGTTCTTCTGCGAGATTTTCTACTACCTGCACATTGTTTTGAACTCCTCCAAGCAACAAAAAACGTACAAATTTCAGGAACTCAGTCATGAGGAGTACAAGGCAAAGCTGGCGCAAACATACTCCCGCTGTCAGCGCCACCATATTAGTTAGGCCTAGGGGCCGTATTCCCCAATGGTTTCCCGGGCCTGATTGAACCACCTGATTTAAGACTTTATATTGATATAGGTTTCTCGCTCTCTCTCTCTCATTATAACTAGACTGGTACTGACTGTGGAGTGGGCTCGTTCTCATGCTCTCGCGAATCAGATCCTCATTATATCATTTGCAATGTATGCAACAGTACTTTGAATATGAATCGGTCGCTTTCAGTTGGTGGCTTATTTTCTTCTTTGTAGTATATTTATTTATAATCTTAACGAAAACTACAAATTCAGAAATGAGAAATTGACCACACATCTGTAAACAATCGGTCAGCGCAATAATTATCGCGTTTCCGGTAAAGCAAAGCTGCACAGTTCCGCTTTAGTTTTGTCATGTCATTGTGTTTTGTTCTTTATAGCACATACGCAGATATAGCGGGGTTATTGCATTCTTCCCCATTCTTCCTCACACCTTCTATATATTCTTGATGTTTCTTTTTAAACAGTGAATGATAGCGCGATTCAGGCTAACATTTGGTTCGACGCAATGTTGGAAGGTTATAATGTTTATTTTTGCTAAGCAAGTTTACTACCCATTTAATTTATTTGCCTTTGAAAGAACGGAATCATGTACATCTCTAATTTATAGACGATGCTGTCCTGTATTCCCAGTGGTTTGAACGGTCTCTTTATCGTCTTGCCTCGCGGAGCGATTGCATCCTTTATACAGCTCGTAAAACCGCTGGTAAAAACCTAATATTCTCAACCCTAATGATATCTGCAAAATGTCCATTAGCTGCATGGTAGCCGCTGGAGTCAGAATTTCGCACCTTTCTGCTTCCTCATTGAGATTCGGCTTCTCAAAACAATTTCAGTGTCGAGACATCCGGAAGGTTAATGACAGCTTGCATAATGCACAGATCCCACAAAACCAGGCCTTTGTGGGGACGAGTGCGCCACCAAGAAAATATGCAAGCTTTAACCACGCCTTGCCAGTATCCGCGCTCTGCTCACACACCTTCCATCCTGCTTCTGTGTACTGCCAAGGTCCTTCAGTACTTCAAGAAATTAATTATTATCAATGTGTAATGTCACTATCTGTGCTACGCAATTGTAATGACATTGTACCGTGGGAAGAGAGCAGTAGTAAAACGTTAAAAAGACAAACTAACATCATGAACATTGCACTTCTTCATGCATGCTGTCCAGATATGTTTCATCACATGTGGCCACAGTGTAGCTCTTCATACGAAGCGTACAACGCAGAGGTAAAAAAAAATGACGCCAGATTTAATATATTGCTATTTTTACAGCTGTCTCCGCAACTCAAAAGAGTTTTGAGTACCTAGCACTGCAAGAAAGAGTCATATATGTTTCCAGCTTCTTCAAATACCTAGAAATCCTTCTTTTCTCCGTATCTAATATATGATGCCTCGATGGCTCTCAAAGCACATCTGCACAATGTGTGCAGAATAACAGCTACCATGACATTAATATTCATTTTGGTGAAACTGGGTAATAGCGAGCGGAAATCCACTTTCCTCTTCGTAGTGGCAAGCGTTTCCGCAGGGGAAGATATTCCCGGGGAAAACAACAAGAAAATATCGTGGTTCAGCACTGTCTCACGAGAGAGCTTCAGTGATAACTATAACGATATCATGTATCTCTCTCACTCTTATTTCACAAGAGTGTCGTGGAATATATCATCAAGTACCGCCTGCGCTATCTCCTCAGACACAACTTCTCCCCAAGGAAGGCATTCCGCAGCTGTAGCTAACATTCCTTTCATAAATACCGACAACCTAAAAACCCCGGTCAGGAAGACGGAAATTACGTTTACCGAGAGCGAATAAAAGAGAGCGGCACGTGTGTGTTCCTAAACCAGCCCAGATGACCCCACGTGGGTGAGCCCCAGAACCTCAGATGAGTGTTACTTGTTTAGTCGATGGGCCATGAGCACACACTTCGCTTTCTTTAAGCCCACCGTGTATGTGCTTGTCAGTTATTCTGTTCATTCCTAACCAAAGGACCACCTCTGCGGAATTCCTGTCTGCTTATGAGGTTGCTGTTTATTTGATGGCCGTGTTAAGAAGCAGGTGGCAGCTGTGGAGTAGCTTTTTTAGCGATTACTGGAGCTGAAATGTGTGTACATTTCACGGTACCTTTACTAAAGTTTACGATATTTTAAAAAGTGAACTATCTTTTTTCGCGGTGACTTCAATAGAGTTCCTGCGCAATCATCTTCAGTGCAATAGCTTTTGCTCCATCTTCAGGGTTTTCACGGATGAATTGCGGAATTTTATACGCTAACTTTAAATTACAAAATGCTGATTAGGTCGAAACTCAACGCCTCGAATAGCAGAAAGATGTAAACGTGACGAAGGCTCACTAGCTGTTAAACTCAAAGTGACACATGTCATCTTGTGCCTGTTAAACTATACAAAGTTGCTTTTTTCAGCACACTGACAGGAATACAAGCTTTTAAGGAAAAAAAATCCCAGTCTCTCGCCATTAATTGTTTCATACGAGGCAGGACAAGAAGTAATTATACATGGAAAGATTAAGACCCTTGTACCATGAGATAACCTTTTATTGAAGCTTTGTTCAGAATTAGAAACACACACACACACACACATCTCTCTCTCTCTCTCTCTCTCTCTCTCTCTCTCTATATATATATATATATATATATATATATATATATGAAGGAAAGAAGCCAACAGTCGGCGAGCCCAAGGAAAGCGTTGGGGATGGTACTTTGTCTTTTTTTTTAATTAATACTTGGATAATCACAGAAATTAGTAATTTAATCTGTTTAGGGAAGAGGTAAATTAACACAAAGTAGAAGAAAAAACAACGTGCCGATGGTGGGAACCGAACCCACGACCTCCGAATAACGCGTCCGGTGCTCTTCCAACTGAGCTACTTCGGCCGCTGTCCCCCCTGCTACTTTCTTGGGTATTTATGTTGTCTGTATGCGAACCTTGAGAGTGTTCACCAGTGCCACCCTCAGCCATAGCGGCGGACGTGGAACGTCCTTTGTACCGCCAGCGTCACGTAGAACGTGATTAAGAGCGAGGGCGAAAGCTGTGCTAGAACCCTCTTACGCTACCTATGGCTTCAAGACTGCCAGAACCGAGACCCCCGTAAGCTACAAGCAGATCAATTAAGGGGAAATGAGGGTGCTCGTTGTAATACATGAAGGAAAGAAGCCAACAGTGGCGAGGCCAAGGAAAGCGTTGGGGATGGTACTTTACGTCTTTTTTTTATGTCTACTTGGATAATCACAGAAATTAGTAATTTAATCTGTTTAAGGGAAAGGTAAATTAACACAAAGCAGAAGAAAAAACAACATGCCGATGGTGGGAACCGAACCCACGACCTCCG
Source organism: Amblyomma maculatum (assembly GCF_055883805.1). Classification (NCBI taxonomy): domain Eukaryota; kingdom Metazoa; phylum Arthropoda; class Arachnida; order Ixodida; family Ixodidae; genus Amblyomma; species Amblyomma maculatum. The sequence goes on from NC_139345.1 coordinate 70,490,825, forward strand.
AATAACGCGTCCGGTGCTGGGTTCGGTTCCCACCATCGGCACGTTGTTTTTTCTTCTGCTTTGTGTTAATTTGCCTTTCCCCTAAACAGATTAAATTACTAATTTCTGTGATTATCCAAGTAGACATTAAAAAAAAAAGACGTAACGTACCATCCCCAACGCTCTCCTTGGCCTCGGCGACTGTTGGCTTCTTTCCTTCATGTATTATAACGAGCACCCTCATTTCCCCTAATTGATCTGCATATATATATATATATATATATATATATATATATATATATATATATATATATATATATATATATATATATATATATGTATATATATATATATTTATATATTTATATATTGCGGGCACGGGGGTATAGTAATTACAAAGTAGGCGGAGAATGCATGAAATCCAGGAAGAGTTATGAGTCAGCCATGTCCTAGTCCTCACGCTTCCACCACTTCGTCCTCTTAATCCTCATGCTGAACGCCATGCGACGTACCGTAATTGGCGGAACAAAACACACACACACACACACACACACACACACACACACACACACACACACACACACACACACACACACACACACACACACACACACACACACACACACACACACACACACACACACACACACACACACACACACACACACACACACACATATAAATGTATATATATATATACATATATATAAACAGGACGTCAAACATCTTTCACAATTGTCTGTTTTATACTAACAACAGTTTCGGACAGTGGGCCGTCCTTCTTCAGGATAGAATATGTAATGCACAGGGATGGCAGTGCTGCCCCACCTCCTCCAAGCCTTCCCTCCTCTAAACCTGCTCTAACTCGGCTGCCTCAATATTCTGCCCTCACATTTAGTAGCACACGGAAACAGTGTCACCGCATTGGTGGCAAAGGTGTAACGCATCTTGCACTGGGCTTAATACAAATAAAATTTAAAAATAAAAGGGTCTCCCAATGGGCAACACAAATCACATTTACTTCCCTCCAAGCTGAGAGTGAACGCATTTCTGAATCATATTCCGACACTTCGGGTTCTGAGGAAGTTAGCTCGTAACTATTTAATACACACCACAGTCCTTCAGTACTGCAATGATCAGGACACTCCAGACGAAGTTTTGTTTTAGGGGAAAAAATTACCGCTCGGGACACCACCACCAATCGAGAGGCAACGAGCGCTGGGCCATCCCATGGACGCATGATACAGTTTCACCCGGAAAACTTGCTTTGACGCTGGTGCAAATATTTGATCGATATAATACATTACGTAAAACTGAAATCCGATTCCAATATTATCGGCTGCATATACGTTTTCGTGGTCAGATCGATGCCTATATATGAAAGCACGCTGTCGGCAGAGGCACAGCTCACTCTTTACCCGTGATCGCGTGGCCATTGCGTCGAAAATTTTCATGCTTCTATTGGCACACTCGATATCGCCGAAACGCCTTGTGTGCTCAGTAACCTGCAGGTGACAGCGCCGCAGTGAACGCTAAGGCGAAGGCCGCGTTAGGAGACGGCGCCCACTATATTCGTACTCTACGTTCGCGCTGCTCACCCGGCTTCTGGAGGTGGTTGTGCGAACTGACCTCACGTTTGGCAGTGCCTCCCTTTATCCCGAAGTGCGCTGACCATGAGCCGGCGTGGTAATATAAGAGAAGGCTTAGATTATAGCTAAGAGCTACCGAAAATAAAAAAAATTATTTGGTCTTGGCTTATCGGTTTGAAAGTCCCAAGGCAAATGAGGATATGAGAGATGCCGCAGCGGAGGGCTCCGGAAGTTTCGACGACCTAGGGTTGTTTAACGTGCACTGACACTGACATTGCACAGCATACGAGCGCCTTGCTTTGCGCCTATTTTGAAAAGCGGTAGCAGCGGCCGGAATTCGATCCCGGCCTCAAGTATTACTTATAGACTATACTATTACCAAATTCGCCAGCTGTGCCATTCATAAACCACTATCTGTGTATTGCAGCTGAGCGAAAAAGTTTTTTTTCGTGAAAGCATTCAAGCCAGAAAGCGCACTTTATTTACTATATTACACTGCAATAGAGCACGCAGATCTCAGCAATCTGTCACTATCTCTCGGTATCTCTCGGCATCTATAATCACGAACTTGATATTATTCGTTATCTGCACCAGCATCGTCAACGTCCTGTACCAGATACCGCAGTCCTGGTGCGACGCATCTGACGTGTCCGGCTTTGAAGGTAGTACAGTCATGTCGCACAAATGATTTGGATTTTCACTGTTGTCCACGACTTGGTATTCAGTCGCCGCAGTAACAATACGAACCGCCCACGCAAAAGTGAATTTCTTATTAATTTTACTTGCCAAACATCTTTACTTCAGTACTTATCAATAGCTGACATAAGCATTCTGTGTTTACAAATACCAGAACGCAGCCACAATGCCACAAAGCAAACACAACAAGTCATGATGGCCAATGTGTCCTCTTTTTTGTTTCCGACTATCTGCGCCCCTACAAAATCATTCCTCAAGGGTGGCAATCACGCCATCATGTGCAAGAAAATAAGAAAAAATCACAGAAATCTTCCGCTGTCATGTTGTTCACGGAAAGTAAGATGCGCACGTCATTTCCTTTTAAAACAAAAACTATTGCTTTTCCTTTAATCTAAAATCTGCAGGCAAGATGAATGTCGGTACGATGTTTAGCTAACTGAACAAAATGCGAGTCACGAACGGATTACGGAACTAGTGCGCAAAGTCTTGCGGACGATTTATTGCAAACTTTTTCTCTTCTTTGCTTGGTACGAAAGAAACGGAAAATGGCTAAAAGGCTGTTGCAATTCCAGTCACGTGCGTGTACGCGGGGAAGAACTTTGCACGTTCGGCAAAATAAAAAATACTAGTGAGTGCATTTAAGCAGATCGGAGCTATCGTGTCCACGTGGTACTTGAAAGTAAGGGCAGAAGAAAAAGAAGAGCTGTGGAGAGGACGGAGAGACAAAGACGGCAGAATAAAACCTACTCTGGTTTGCACGTGCATCCGAAATAGTAGAACCCCTAAGACAACCAAAATGAATGATTCGAGAGAACGGTTTACGCCAGTGCACTTCAATAACGGACGAGTTATGGCGAAAATCAGTTATTCACTTCATATGGAGATCTGCACATTACGACAACCACTCTCTTTCCATCAGGAGTACAGCCCCCTTCAGCCTAGCTTGGCCGCATAAGGGCAGGTGGCTCAGTATCGACAGTGGCCACTAACACGGAAATATGCTCGCCTGGGCACCATTCCTTTTAGCAGCAGATGAGAATTGACCTTATTTGTTTAGGCCGAATTGGACGTGAGCGCTGGGGCTCTCTGTATCTAACCGAGTTTCTTTTAAATTAACTGGTAATAAGACAGAAACTAGACCGCCAAAGAAAAGAAGCTATCTTTAATTGCATTCGATTGCTTTGCAACGTTCTTTGTGACGTGTTGGTAGCAGGTCTTGCGAGTCCAAGCACAGCGTTGAAAAAACATAAAACCGAAAACATTATTACCGGACTTGCTCTTGTTTGCAATTAAGCGTCTGATGAAAGGAAGGCAGAAATGCTGCCAGTAAGTTTTAGTTTTATATATTGAACAAAAGGAATAAACTAAGTTGATAGGAAACTCAAGATTGCATGATCAGTTTGCGAAATCTGCTTTCTGCCAGTAAGAAAACTGAAAAGCCAGATTACTGTTACACACAGATCTGTACAAAAACTTAAGCATAAAAGCAAAAAACAAAAGTTCAAAACTGCGAAACATCAACACACCCAATTTTAGATAATGCTGTGAATACGATCGTGCAATTATTTAAACTCTCTTTTCCTGAAAAAACGACATGTAACAAGCTAATCTACACATAGAAATGTTTTTTTTTTTTAATACAATAAGTGGGAATAAAATATAGCAATTCAAACAATCATTTCAAGCAGGAACTAGACTCACACAAACCTTAAGCTCCTTAAACAGTCCTATCTTCACGAATGTAGAAAAGCACGGTCGGAATACCACTTCCTTATTTCTAAAAATATATGTTTCAATTTTGGATGTTAATTCTTTCTGGACCGCTGGGTAAAACCGGTGATTCTGAATGATAAAAGAATGGTTGTATGAAAAGAAATGTTTACACAGCTGCGCTATTACGTTTACGAAAATCCTTCTGTTCACAAAACCGGTCAAATAGATACAATAAATATTGTTTAACTTCATACATGCCCTAAGAAAATCACTTTGCAATTTGCTTGAAAATCATCAAAAATTGAAAAGCATGAATATCAAAATAGAACAGCGCAATAAAAATAATTGCGGCTATATTAAATGTGCTAAACTCTCTCTTTATTTAAGTGTAATAATACCGTGGGTCTGTTCGAAGACTGTTTCTTAGTGGGGTTCATAGCAGTGGTGACCATTCGGGCCCCGCGCACTTTGTTTCCAGTCTGACGTACACATTATTCTGATGTCCTAACTAAATGAATTGAAAACAAGTAACCAAAAAAAAAAAAAGGTATACGGTGAAGTTAGAGCGACAGCTATACCGAGTGCGAGAATTTAGACAGTCGCCACGACGTCTCTTTGACTTCAGTTTGAACTTTCACAATCATGCCGCAGTAACGCATGTGTTATATCTTTCGATAGTGTATGCTGAGTATAGTTACGCTGCACCTAATAATTACTCTTAATTAGTTAATTGTGACTAAAATTTAAATTTACGTTACAGTGTCGCATCATAATGCGTAGAAAAAGTTTCGGCTGGTAGAATCCGCTAATATATATCACCTTAGACCTATCGATTGTCCTTGAGTGTAATCAGAGATAAATCGCAGTGATTTTTTGGAGGTATGTTATTGTCATGGTAACAATGATAAATTTCTAAAAACTATAATTTTACGCCTGGTCTTGTTCTGCTCATAGCACCCTTTAACGCTTGCGTTTTCGAACTTTTCGAAGTTTACAGCTGGCATGTTTTGCGGAGCGTTTCGTAGAGGTGATGGAGGGCAATTCAGTTTCCAGTCAAAATTCATAATTCAAATGCCGCTCAATATTGCTAGAAGTGCTTCGCACTTGTTCAACTTGTTGAGGAACAAGCTCACGTGACTTAGCACTCCTTCTTGCTTAAACCCCATCACAGGTTGCGTACACTGTAGGGAATAGAAATAAAGCAGCGAGTACGCAGAGTACGCAGAGTGAAGACGCACGTGCAACTGTTCAAGAGCAAAGTATTGTTTTTTATGCGCCTAGTTGAAGATCTGGACGGATATTTGCCTGATTCATCATCCTAAGTGTAGTTCAAGCTCGTAAACTTTCCTTAGACTCTTCGCTACTGTACTGCTGCTGTCATAAAAAAATCCCCAATACAAACTGCAGAATCATATGAATGGTGTCGAATTCGCAGCGCGTCCTGATTTGAGCAAGACGCTGCCTTTGTTCTATCCATCTATTTCTCCGACCCCAAAGCTTCCTTCATGACAATCAAGAACTGTTAGTGGAGAGTTTCTTGATGAAGGAGTAAGTGTGAAAAATTGTCTGTAATTGTACATACTAGGCTTGCTCGGATGTTTTGACCCAGTCTATCGAAAAGCTGAAACAGCGCTGAGCTAAAATTTCGATTTAGGAAGTAACGTAATGTTGGGCAATGTTTGAAGCGACAAGTTTCATTAGGCTAGTCAACTCCAAGTCTCGGGTGTGCTCCGTCGTTAGAAACACATATTGTCACAGAAGCCAGTGAAACTGGTTAAGCAGGTTTACTTACAACTAAGTACCGGCAAGATCAGGCACGGAACCGACTGGCGGGCGAGCACCGAGAGCGAAGAAGACGAGCGCGTGCCAGTCTCCCGAGCTCGCCACATGGCGGCGCCAGTAAGATAACATTGCGGCATTGCCCTTCCCGGTGAAAAAGGCATCGTCCCGATGCCGAGTGGCGAGGTCGAGGATAACCGTGTTCGGTGAGGATGCGCGTTTACATCGAGTAGTTAAAGGAAACAAAGAAAAAAAAACACATGTAGTTTGACCTAGCGGGAGTAGAAGGGCTTCATCCTGGTAACATGTACGACTTCCGATTGTGCTTGCCGTCGGGATGAGCGAACAGTTCCTTGCGGGGTCACTTCGTAGCTGACGTCGCTGAGTTTGCGTTGTACTTCGTACGGGCCGAAGTAGCGGCGCAGAAGCTTCTCGGAGCGACCCCGCTGGCGAACAGGTGTCCACACCCAAACCTGATCGCCAGGGTTGTAAATTACCTCCCTGTGACGAAGGTTATACCGTCGAGCATCTTTAACTTGCTGTGTCCGGACTCTCAGTCTAGCCAGCTGGCGAGCAGCCTCGGCATGCTGGACGAATTGGTCGGCACCGGCAATCGATGGGTGGGCAACATGTGGCAGTAGCATTGCGTCCAGCATGGTGACAGCTTCGCGACCGTACACCAAACGAAACGGTGTAAAGCGGGTCGTTTCCTGGACTGCGGTGTTATAAGCAAATGTTGCATACGGTAGTATCTGGTCCCAGTTCTTATGATCTTCGTCGACGTACATAGAAAGCATATCGGCGATAGTCTTATTGAGTCGCTCAGTAAGGCCATTCGTTTGAGGGTGGTAAGCTGTTGTTCGGCGATGACAAGTGCCACTGAGCCGCATCACTTCCTGCGTTAGAGCTGAAGTAAATGCCGTGCCTCTGTCAGTTAAAACGATCGCAGGGGCACCGTGACGAAGGACTAGATTAAAGATGAAAAAGTTCGCAATATCAGTAGATGTGCCGCTGGGAAGAGCTTTCGTCTCACAATAGCGGGTTAGATAATCTGTGGCGACTATAATGTACCTGTTGCCCAATGATGGCGTAGGAAATGGCTCGAGCAGGTCCATACCGACTTGGTGAAAAGGTACTCGCGGAGGAACAATAGGCTGCAGCAGGCCGGCTGGCTTGACAGGTGGTATCTTCCGACGTTGACAATCACGGCACGTCCTAACATAGCGCTGAACCATAGCGGCAAGCTTGGGCCAGTAGTACTTTTGTCGTACTCGTGCCAAGGTGCGCGAAAAACCGAGATGCCCGGCAGAAAGCTCGTCGTGGCATGCCTGCAAAACGTCGGTACGGAGCGGCGTTGGGACAGCCAGCAGGTACTGAATGTCTGTGGAAGCGTAGTTTTTCTTGTAGAGGACGCCGTCACGCAAGCAGAACGATGACAGGCCACGCGTGAAAAGGCGAGGCGGCGTTGAGGCGGTTCCTTCGAGGTAATCGATGAGGGGCCGCAGTTCGGTGTCGTCTCGCTGCTGTTGAGCGAGATCTGGCGTCGAGAGAGCGCCGAGAAAGACGGAGTCATCTGTTTCACTTGAAGAACACGGGATAGGGTCTCGGGATAGGCAGTCAGCGTCACTGTGTTTCTTGCCGGACTTGTACACAATAGTGACATGGAACTCCTGTAAGCGGAGACTCGAGCGGGCTAACCTGCCTGAAGGATCTTTAAGGTTCGCTAACCAACAGAGTGAGTGGTGGTCGCTGACCACTCTAAACGGCCGACCATACAAATACGGCCGAAATTTTGTTACCGCCCACACAACTGCAAGGCACTCCTTTTCGGTAGTAGAATAATTCGCTTCGGAACGCGACAGGGTGCGGCTGGCGTAAGCAATCACCCGCTCAACGCCTTCTTGCCACTGAACGAGAACTGCACCGAGGCCAACGTTACTGGCGTCGGTATGCAATTCTGTGTCGGCCTCCTCGTCGAAGTGGCCAAGTAAGGGCGTTGTTTGAAGGCCCTTGCGAAGCTCCTCGAAGGCCCTTTGCTGCTCGTCGGCCCAGATGAAAGGCTGGTCGTCCTTTGTTAGACGATTCAATGGTTCCGCTATTCGGGAGAAGTCGTGCACAAATCTCCTGTAATATGCACAGAGGCCCAAAAACCGACGTACGGAACTTTTATCAGTGGGGGTCGGGAAAGCAGCTACGGCAGCCGTCTTCTCTGGATCAGGGCTAATTCCCTCAGCACTCACGACGTGACCCAGGAACTTGAGCTGTTGGAATGCAAAGTGGCATTTTTCTGGTTTTAATGAGAGTCCGGCTCGGCGGATGGCATTTAGCACGGCCGTCAATCGTTTGAGGTGCTCTTCGTAGGTCGCAGAGAAAATGACAACGTCGTCAAGGTAGACGAGGCACGTTTGCCATTTCAGGCCGGCTAGGACAGTGTCCATCATTCTTTGAAAGGTTGCGGGAGCAGAACACAAACCGAATGGAAGCACCTTAAATTCGTAAAGTCCGTCAGGAGTAATGAATGCGGTCTTCTATCGATCACGTTCGTCGACTTCGATCTGCCAGTACCCGCTGCGTAGATCGAGCGATGAAAAGTATCGGGCGTGGCGAAGTCGGTCGAACGAGTCATCGATTCGAGGCAATGGGTAGACGTCCTTTTTCGTAATTTTGTTAAGCCTCCTATAGTCGACGCAGAATCTGAGTGATCCGTCCTTTTTAGCGACCAGCACAACTGGTGACGCCCATGGGCTTGTGGACGGCTAGATCACATCATCGCGGAGCATTTCATCAACTTGCGCCCGAATAGCCTCTCGTTCTTTCGGCGATACTCGGTAGGGGTGTTGGCGGATAGGGCGCTCGGTGGAATCAACTATAATTCGATGTTTGGTTACTGACGTCTGCTTCACTTTGGAAGTGACGGCAAAGCAGTCACGATATGTGTCCAGAATTGCTTGAAGGCGGCATTTCTGGGTAAGAGACAAAGCTGGATTCACGTCAGTTTGAACAGTATGTCCAGTGCTCTCGGGAGGGTTCTCGTTGGCCAGCGAAAGGGCGCAATGGGCGGATGGCGCACTGACTTCGTCAAAATAAGCGATAGCTGTACCTTGCGGTAAATGGCGGTATTCGGCACTAAAGTTCGTTAAAAGCAGTTCAGTTCGTTTACTTTTCAAGGCGAAGACCCCCCGAGCGACGCAGACTTGTAGGCTCAACAATAAATTCACGTTCGTTTCGGCGAGGCCTTGAAAGGCGGGGGGGGGGGGGGGGGCACTGTAACAAACATGCTGGTGCGTGGAGGTAGAGTGACATGGTCGTCGCACACTCGGAAAACTGGCCTGTCTCGTCGGAAATTGCGCGGTGAGTGGAAAACGTCACTATGAAGTCACGGAGGTCGATGATTGCGTCGTTTTCTCTAAGAAAATCAAGGCCGAGAATCAGGTCCTTGGAGCACTCTGCTAGCACAACAAAGCAGCACGAGAAAGTTACGTGGTGAATCTCGACGCGAGCGGTGCACACTCCGAGCGGCGTTACAACGTGCCCTCCGGCTGTATTTATCGGGGCTCCGTGCCAAGGAGTCAGGACTTTTCGCAGGATGGTAGCAAGGCCATGACTCATAACGCAAAAATCAGCGCCGGTATCTACAAGGGCGGTCGTGTTGTGGTTATCAACGATGATCGGTATTTCGGCGGAATGTAGCTCACCGTCGACAAAGTGCGGCTTGTCAGGGATCGTCGGGCTGACGGGTCGTTCGTTGCGTCGAATTACGGCGTCGAAGGTAAGCTTCTGTGATCGTCGGGAGGTCGTCGGACTCATTGGTCGTGCGGTGCGTCGATTGGGGGCGTCGGAGGAAAGCTTCGGCGATCGTCGAAAAGTGGTCGGATTGTTGATCGGAGCGAAGGGTCGGAGGTCGGTATGTGTGATCGAATCGGTGAGCGGAGGATGTTGGTCGTAATGTCCATCGACGGCGGCCCTACCCCCGAGGGTCGCCGTCTTCAGTTTTCCCGGTGCGGACTTGGGGACTGCCTGAGGAAAGAACGGCGGCTAGTTGAAAACTGTCTCGGCGGTGGTGACCTGGACTGGCGTCGCTGGAGGGACGCAGGTGGGACGTGGTCGCTGAGGTATTGGTCGATGTCCCGAGGTCGTTCGCCATAGCGCGGCCGAGGGGCATCCGGGGAAAATCCGCGCAAGCCCATCCGACGGTACGGGCAGTGGCGCAGAACGTGACCGGCTTCGCCGCAGTGGAAGCACAAAGGCAGATTGTTCGGCGTGCGCCACGCGTGTGCTTTGCGAACTGGTGGTCGAGGTTCAGGCACACCAGTCGAAACTGGATATTGCGGTGGAGGACGTGCGGGAGGAGCAGGGTTGCAGGGTGCCAATTGTTCAGGCGCAGGGGTACGCAGCACGTCGCTGTACGTCATGATCTGTGGTGCAGGCGGCTGGGGTGACGGTACTGATGGCACTGCTTGGCGGAGCTCTTCGCGCACCATATCCGAAATGCCCCCAACACGTGGATGTTGTTCGAGAGAGGGCAGCTTTTGCAGCTCTTCGCGCACGATGCTTCGGATAAGTTCGCGAAGGGCTTCCCTGTCGTTTCCGGCCATTGGCAAGCGGCAGTCTATGGCAGCGATGTTTGCTAAGCGATCAAAATGTACAAATCGCTGATTCAATGCACGCTCGATGCTTGTTGCTTCTTTCGTAAAATCAGCAACAGTACGTGGAGGGTCACGTACAAGGCCAACGAACAACTGCTCCTTGATGCCTTGCATAAGGTAGCGCACCTTCTTTACCTCCGACATGGAGGGATCCGCCCGGTTGAAAAGGCGAATCATTTCTTCCACAAACATGGCGACGCTTTCATTAGGCCGCTGTGCTCGGGACTGTAGAGCGAGTTCGGCCATCTCTTTTCTTGCATCGTTGCCGAATGTTGCGAGCAGCTGCCGCCGGAAATCCTGCCAGGTGGAAATGGAAGCCTCGTGGTTTTCGAACCACATCTTGGCGGAGTCTTCTAGTGCGAAATAAACATTCTGCAATTTTCGCTCCTCGTCCCACGCATTAAATACAGCGACCCGGTCGTAGCTGGTCAGCCAGTCCTCAACGTCTTCGAACTTGTCGCCATGAAACGGTGTGGGCATACGTGGAGTATGGCAGATCATCTGCTGGGCACTCACATGAAGCCGAGTGGTCTGAATTGCCGCTGTAGTCATCGTGGTTCGCGGCGGGGAAACAAGAGGACCACACTCGGGTGCTAAGCCTCTCAAGCGACGGCTCGCCTTGTGCACAGGTGTCGTGTCCACGGTGTGTAGATGGGCGTAGGGGGCAGCCAGAGGCTCTTCGTACATAGGATCTACCCAGAAGCTCCACCAAAAATGTCACAGAAGCCAGTGAAACTGGTTAAGCAGGTTTACTTACGACTAAGTACCGGCAAGATCAGGCACGGAACCGACTGGCGGGCGAGCACCGAGAGCGAAGAAGACGAGCGCGTGCCAGTCTCCCGAGCTCGCCACATGGCGGCGCCAGTAAGATAACATTGCGGCAATATAGAGCCCCGCTTTAACCAAGCCGTATGAGCGTGCCTTAGTGGCCCTGGCAGGCTGAGTCTGACATAACCGTCCCATGTGAAACGAGATACCCAAGTTCGCCGCTCCTGCCAAGAGACCACGGTCATGGATACGGACACGGCACACAGCGACGAGGGGTTAGAACTGGCGTAGTATTGCTTTCGCAATAAAAGCCGCAGCTGCGCATGCGAAAGCCACGTGACGTCACAGGAGAGGCGCAGGTGGTCGGAGCCGCCGCTCCCGCCGCAACCACCGCCGCGACTACGCCGGTTAACCTTTAGCCGGTGCCGCGCATTTCCATCAGGCTGTGCTTACAGAACTGTAACGGGGATGATGATGCGGAATCGGAATAAAAATTATTCTTATGTGATGTAAGGCTGCAATCAATGTTTCACCGTGATGATAAGCCATGGAATACCAACTGGAAGGTGCAACTGTGAACAACAAGGTAAGCCACAACTACGTCAAACAACAAGCTAAGCCATGGCATCGCCGAAACTTTTCGCTTCTGATATTCAGGCTTAACCAAACTAAGCCATCACCAATTTTTCCTTCACTTTTTCTCCCACCACCCTCTCTTACCTTAAGACACGGATCAGGTGTCCACAGAGAAAGTGTGAAAGGTACTGCGCCTTTCCTTTCCTACAAACCAATATTATTAATTATTCTTTAATGTTCACTGACATCGCATTCAAGCGCCATAACAACTGCGCCATAGCGGCCGGTCGGATTCTCATTGATTAGTTAACCTTGAGGTGACCAACGTCACCAAAGCAACGATAATTGGTGGCATCTTGCATTCCATCATTATTCTTTAAATAGTTTTGCCAAACGTCTACATTCATGGCTTGCCATAGCAGTGCGGCAACATCATCATCAGATTTCATAGGCCCACTGCAGAGCAAAACGAACTCCCATATCTCCCAAAGAATACCACGGGCCAGACGAGGCCAACTTATCCCCGGAAACTTTCTAACCATATCTGCCGATCTGAAATCTCCACCCCCCGCGGTGATTTGTTTTTTTTTTTTTTTTAATCTGGTTTGTTACCCTTGATGACAATCCGCTGTCTTGCATCTTCATTACGGACTCTAGCCATGCCCATTCCTGATTGTGACTGGGAAGTCATGAACTCGCATTTGCTGCCCCACTAAATGTGAACATTTTTATCTTCAGTGGTTGCAATCGAGAACAATGACATCCTAATTGATTTGAAGATTATTATTAGGGTTATAGGAAGGTAATTTCCTGAAGCACTGAAGGGGCTTCTCTGTGTGCTGCTATGCATATGGGCGAGTGTTACTATGACGTCCTTTTGCCACCGGTGCAAGTGCCGCTGATCTATAGAAAATGCTATATTTTCATTGAATTTATTGCAACTTTAGAAAGGCTAATTCTCCCAAAGCTGCGTATGTGTTTTGCAGCCCAAATAAAAATGCAAAGTAAAATATTCCTCGAGTAAGCCACACAACATGTACTAAGAGCAGCGCGCCCAAGACCTAATGCTCATTCGTCGGACCAATCCAGAATGCATTGCCGATTTCTGAGCGTTTAGCAACGCTGCCAGTCTAAAACGAGTATCGTAAAGCAATATCAGTGGTGAAGATTCCACGTTGGTTTTTCAATGCTAGGCGATTATTTTCTTTGTCACCATGATCTCACGAGTAGGTGTTTTGCTTTATACCGAGCTTAGGAACTCAGTGAACCCATTAGCTTGCAAGTCGTGGTCTTGGCATAATTATTCATATGAGCCAAGAAACAAGCAGACATAAATAGGCGCACATAATGATGCCAGAACGTTTGGATTTCAGCATAAGGCATGAACATGTGAATTATATTATAATCTAATCTGTATCATCAAGGCTCTAGAGTTGTGTGACGCCATTTTGCCTTTCTTCATAACCGGCTTTTTCTCCGTGTGCGCCGGCAAATATCACGACATTCTTTCCGCATATTTCTGAAATACAGGAAAACCTGGCGCTTTGAATCTAGTCACAAAGCATGTAAGAAGGTGATTTGCTGCTGTGTGTTCGGAGAAGGCCATTCATTAGACGCCCCTATTTCAACACATTCATTGTTGCTTATGCAGTAACAATCATACAGCTGATGATGTAGATTACCCTAAACGCATTGATGAACGAAGCTTATTAGAGCTCATCCAAAAGAAGGACTGGTCGATAGCGGATGTATATGGTCTTCTGGACTAAAACATGATTTATATGCCAGTCGTGTGCACTGCTCCGTAAGGGAAATTGAGTCGAGTTTGACCACAACAATTGTATCGACTGTACAAAAGCCCTTAATATTATGGGTGACTGTATAATGAACACTTTTTCTGAGGCGTTAGTTGATTTTGTACCAACCCAATCAGTGTCACCATCAACTTTTGTTCCATTCATAACTGAACTTTCTGGTGTTAACTAAAACGATACAGCGACTTCCCGTATCCAATCCCCGGATCACCAGTACCAATTTTTCTTTAACGGCGAAGTTTCTCGGAAAGCTCTATAGCTTTCCTTTGAAGTCGTATGGCTGCACCACCTTGGAACTCTACATCACCTTGGAAATTGTCTTAAATATTCGACGCGTGAATACCGAGATTCCCTCCTCAGCTTTGGTTGATGCTAAATGTTAGAACAGAGGCGGGATACTCGAGTTTGGGTTCTGCTGAGTGGGAGCCAAAGCAAATCGGATATAGACACATGCGCTTCACCTGATGTTAGCCTACAGGTTCTATCAACTTGTGTGGCATCGCCATAAATGGTACCACATGCTTGCTTGAATTGATTACAGAGTAGTTTGGGGAGCGGTAGGTAGTGAGTTAAAACACGAAAACTTGTGCACTCGGGATTGGCAACGGATGTGCAAATATGGCAGCCCGAATTATCTGCGCGTGGCAGAGAAATGTTTAATGCGACGGTAATATATACCATCTCTAGTTTCAGTCTATAGGGAATGTCCCAGTTTCAGCGTATATCAGCTGCAGCCGACGCGATCTCCTACTGAATTCTAAAGATTATCAGCGCTTATCATATAAGGTCAATGTCCATTTATTTAAAAGCAGGCACTATGTGGTATCAATAATTTTTTGCGGTGCAGCATTGCCAGCTTTAATTGATAACTATGCAGATGAAAGTGGACACTAACATACCTATGGTCACCAAGTCCTTTAACCTTTCCTTGCATTTTTTTCTGGTGATGCTCCACATCTCCCGTGGCAGCGAGGGGATTTTAGTTATGTCCTGGCTTCCATCGGGAGATGAGTCTTGTGGATTCCTTGACATACATATGTGGTTCCTTTCGTAGTGGGAGATTAGGTTGACCTTCGACTGCCTCTGCCAGCACAATGTACAATGTACATCCTCAGTTTCATTAGGAACCCATGTATACGTGCCGACGAGTACTTTCGTGCTGGTTTTGTTATCTTCATCGGGATTCGTTTAATATAGGAATTATCACAGTTAGATGCGTATAAATACGGGACAGCATAAGCGATGCTGCTGATATCAAAGGTTTGGACTCCTACAAGACCGGCTTCTCTCATCCCTGACTTGTGGTTAGTGATGCGTCTAATTAGATGCATTGTTCATTGAGCAACACCTTCGAAGTTCCTTATCGCTTCTCCGCCACGACCGTCTTCCAATAGCGGCATACCTATGATCCTAATCGTGTCGACTCCTGGATTGAGGATTCTGTCTGCCTTAATTCGATTCTTGGTTTTTCATTGTCTGATACGAGCATCTCGAACGTTTCGCCACTGAACTTGAAGCTTCTAGGGGTTACGTATTCTTCAACGGTATTTTTCAACCTAGCATCCACTCTACGTCCAGTCCAGAGCTGCAATATCGGCGTTCACCATACCCTTTTGCTTCATCGGCGTAGCACTGTTGGACGTTTCCTGCCGGCATCCACCGCGGGCGCTGCTCCCTACAGCGCATTTTATGAGTAGCGTAGCTTCCTAACATGAAATGTCTAAACGTCCGATGTGCGGAATTTTTTTTTTTTTTTACTGTGCTTGCACAGAGTAGTTAAAATTGGTCTAAGCATGGTTTGAGCATCGACAGCCTAGGAAAAGTTTTTTCTGAAGTTACTTGTGCGTTCACCGAGTACTTGAGAACTGGATTAAAACCAAATGGGTGCATTTTAAATAATGGCATAAACACTGTGAAATATTGTAAGTTACGCAACGAATATATTCATAGAAATTGGCTCAGGATCTCAAAAATAGCAAAATTAGTTTATACTCTTTTTATGCATTCATGAAATTATGTCAGAGTGCGGTAGAAAGCCAACGGAGCAGGTGTTTTTTTTTATCAAATGGCTTTGAATTAAGACAAGGCCACAACGGCAGCTTGGCGAAACATTATGTCGGTAACGTTGGTAGTCTCGAGTTTGGTTAGACGCCCATTTTCTAAACGCCCCACGG
This sequence comes from Amblyomma maculatum, assembly GCF_055883805.1. NCBI lineage: Eukaryota > Metazoa > Arthropoda > Arachnida > Ixodida > Ixodidae > Amblyomma > Amblyomma maculatum. The sequence continues at coordinate 70,506,559 of NC_139345.1, forward strand.
GAAAGAAGCCGGACATCCTGAGGACATCTGGACATCCTGAGGGACCTTTTTAAATGCCCCTGGGTGCTTCTGCAGCATTAGGGATGGATCTCAGATAAGTCGCATACCATTGCGAACATTCCCGTTCAGTCTCTTGTGTCACCATGTGCCTAAAACTTTCTCAGCGAGTAATAGATTTACCCTGGCTTGGTGCAAGCCGTGTCTGGTTGAAAATGCTTGTGCCGTTTGTATATCTTCGTGCACTAGCCCACTTCAAGTCGTCAATTAATATACACGGACACAATAACGACTGAAGCACGCATGTTTAAAAATAGCAATAATGGTATTCTCGCTGTGTTTTAATCCTTGCAACAGACAGACCGTTTAAAGGGGCATGTTCTCTTTCTATCACGTTACCGGGTTCTCAAGGGGTGATGACGCTGGGCAGTTTTACAGAAGCATGCTAGGGAGTGCAATAGAAAAAGAACAGAGAGCGCTAGCACATATATCGATGAAAGAAACAAGAACGAGGGACGCCAATCGAGCTTCATAACTTTTTACACACAGCTTTTTGCAGCTTCCGAGGCACTATGGCAAGACAAGCAATTGGAAAACTACTCAGGGGAGGAAGAGACGAGAATATATGAACGAGGTAAAGTCATTTCTAGAAGTGTGGAGGAAGCTCTTGGGTACTATAGATGATTTTTTGTTCGAGTGTGATGGGCGTCGGTATTCTGTCGATTCCATGCGTGAAACTCACGTCCAATCGATGCACGAAAGCCGGCTGTTCTACGAGCTCGCGCCCGGAAAGCTCTTATGCAGAGTGCGTAGCTTCACTTCACTCGCACTCACTTTCACGCTCACCCAGCCAATACCTAAGTAGAGGTCATGCCATGAAATCAGTTCCGAGTCTAATATGAGCGCCCACTCGAAGCGGATTCTCTCCATATTTGGCAGACGGGAAACTTACTTTATTAAATAAAGAAGAGGAATAAAAGCACTAAGACCATGTGAAACATTCTTATTGAAAATATTTATTAGGGGAATGATATATACTGAATGTTTTGATATTTCTAACGAATGAGTAAATTTCTACGTTATAATTACTACGATGGCAGTAGGTTTTCTATAGATGAAAAGGCGACCAGACGCACAATTAGCGTCAACCAGCACGCCCTTCAAAAGAAGGCTGCATTTCCGGGCAGCGAAAGGTGAAAGGACATCTGCATTTAGCGCATGGAATAGACGCAGCCTACCACGTGCATTTGGCGTCGGCAGGTTGAACGTCAGCACGTACAGTGAACAACGTATTTCAGCATTCTCCTAACCTTCAGCGACGGCCATGCTCTGAAATGGCTGCTTTGTTATGAGTTGAATTTTAAACTTCTTTCAAGGCTAAACGCTTTGCCTTGTAGGTAGAAAATTCCTAAAAGAAGCATTATGATGCTCAACTCAGGCTAGCTGCTCAGCAAATTCTGTCTTCGTTCCGTACAGATGAACGTTTCACTCTGACATACGTTTGGATTGCGATGTTAGACTTCATTTAATGGTAGTCAACGTCCCCGGGCAGGGACACAGCGCTGTGTCTTGTCCCTTGCTCCCTGGCGTTTGTGCTGGTGCGTTGCTTTTTTTCCCCCATGGAATTAGGTTCCTTAAGATTGCCGCCCGGCTCACTATTCGGCCTGCAAAATCTCTAGGATAGCAGATTCGAAACTGCTTGTTGCCAATTTGTTCCACATAACGAGATGCCACAAATGAACATGTCGACGTTGACAACGATGCGAGCTGCAATGCCATGTTAGTGTCGGTGAGATTAATTATTATTGCGAGAGCAATACTGCGCCATGTTTCAGCCCATCGCGTAGTCACAGGAAGTGCCACGTTTGACCTTGAACAGCCGCGAAGAAGAAGAACGCTCGGTCACCGGCAGCTAATTGCTTTCGCTCCACATTTGGTTCAGCAGCAGTTTGTTTCGTTTGAAAAGCTGATATGGAAGGGCATTGAAAATGGCTTCGTAGTCTCCTTGGGGATGAACTACCTAATTGTAGTGATTAAAAAGTATTTATTTATACTTTGTTGATTAGTTTTATAATCAAAAGAGTTATACAGCAAACTGTGTACCTTAGAACCTCAAGTGAGTTTCTGCAATTCGTTTTTTTTTAAATTAAAATTCACCACATTTAAAACTTTTTGAAGATATTCCCTGAAAACCCCAGGATATTTACTTATGAACTGTTTTCGTAAAGAACTCGCAAGTTTATGTGCACCCTCGTCTGGCGCATTTCGCTTTTACTGATCTGCAATATCTTACATAAGTACATTTTCAAACGTTCAAAGGTCCGATACTGATATAAGTTTTTCTGAAGGCTGATCTTGGATACATTTTTCAGCTAACAAAAGTGGATTAGATTAAACTTAGTCGTATTTCATCCTGCAAATAATTTTCCTTTGAATTCGAGTTGACGACGGCGATGTTGATTTTTACTTTCTTTATCGTATTTCTGCACTTTCTGGCTGACACTTGTCCGACCGGAACCTCCTTCATGGCTTGGGCACGTCGATTAGTGTCGCGGCACATTGGAGGCTGGGTCCGAGCCTCATTAATAACGTAGTGTTTATTCGGAAACTGTGCTTAGTGCTGTGTTTGTGCACGCCGAAGATTGCAGGTGCCCATGAGTCACATAAGCATGACCTCGTATAGAGTGCCGAGACAATATGAGGTTGGTTTGGTACTGTTTATAGAGTTCATAGGCGCAAACCGCCTCGGGTTATTTTAGACACCGTGGAGAAGGGTTGCGGAAATTTCAACCACGTGAGAGTTTTCAGCCTGAACCGACTTCGCACAGTACACAAACCCACAATAATATATGTCTCTGCTATGAGCTCAAATATTTGCGCATAGCTTGTGGGCCGCTGTGTGCAAGATTAACGAGCGATGTAGGTGTAATACTGCTACCTATGGCCGGCGCTGCATTAGCGCACATCAGTTTTACGATTACCTTGCCCGCGCAAGACGACAAACATACATTTGTTTTCAATGTCACGTCGAATCTAGCGGACACAACACTTCATGGGGTTATTCTAAGTTCGGAAAACGACGGGCAACTGTGGTCATTATTGTGCACAATGAGGACAAACAGTAATATGCTTGTCTATTTTTCGCTCAGGAAAGAGTCTGGTATAATGTACTTTACTATAGTGGCTGCACTCATAAACTTTGCCTCAGAATTTAATAAACAGCGGTAATAAATATGTTGCGATCTAGAAACAAAAATCTATAAACATTTGCGAAGTCTTGAAAGCTTCTCTTCCGAAGTGCTTGTAAATGGGCGCCGCTATCATTTCGCGTACGACTCAGGACGACGTTTTTTTTTTTTTTTGACATTCGTTCGGCGGAAGCGGTACTCCGGCTCAGCTGATCATAATGAGATTTAATATTTGTGTACTAACTGTGTGGCGTTTGCTTCAGGCCTGCTGAATCACTACAGAATGGCTTTTCATTGAAGGTACTGTGGACACGACTTACCTTGCTAACCATCGCCCTGCATCCTAAGACACTGCCTAAGTGCGCAGTATTTCCCAATGCGGCGATGTCCTACGCCTGATGAGAAAGCCAATAGCAGCCGCGGTCGAGGTTTGTCGTGTCGCTCGTGTATAGGTGCGTGCGCCGATGGCGACGTTGCGAAAGTACCGCAAATGATCCCGAATTCCTTCTTTACGCTCATGGAATGATCATAACATTTCCCAACTACCTCCGCAGACTGCCTCACATTCTAGAGTTTCTTTCCTGTCCTCATTACCTCTCGGCAAATGAATCAAGCGAATTTGTCTATTTTGCTGTTCTTTGGGCACGCTTTGATATTAGTTTTGCTATACTGATGTACAATCTTGTTGAAGCTGGGCGGCGATGCTTTCTCTCCGCTCTTTGTTGCTATTGTTTTGTGTCCACGTTCGACCTTTCAGGCTCCGCCTTGATGTGCCTTTTTTATGCATGTTACAAAACGTTTCTCTGCATAAGACGTGTAGCGGACTCGTCTCCGGTCTAGCAACTCGTTAACTGCGGGCTAAGATGCTGCACTGCTTGCGTTTGCTTGTTTCTTTTTCTACATTGCCAATGACGACCTGAATCCTTAGGATCTTCTCTGTTGAGAGCAATTTCTAGGTAAATCATTGGCATTTATTTCATTATCTTACGATCAGAAATTTTTGTGATAGTCTGCAACGAAAGTTTCATTTTATTGTATATGCAGCAAAACTGGCATTTCCCGGATATGCGGTATTTCTGATAGTTCTGTTGCATTACCGGAATAAATATGCAAAATTTCCGAGGAAAGCAGTCATTGTTCACATTGCCTAAATTATTTTTATATGTCCTAGAACTCATTGTCATGTCACTTTAAAACGTATTTGTTGCATTATAAATGTCAAGGCGTCCGTCATTTCGAGATATCTAAACGTTCAAGTTAGTAGGAACCTGTACCTAATCGCTCAAAAAAGATAAAGGATAATTGAGATAGAAGCTTATCTCCGGAGGTTGCGGTTGCCTAATTCCAAAAATTACGCCAAATTAACACTTTTTTTCGTGGCTTTATAAAATAACAACCCTTCGTGCTTTCTTACTTTCTTGCAGTGAAGCTTCATTTTGCTGAGAAGCCATAAGTCAGATTTCACTTCCATCCTGCCGCGTGAAAACTAATGCTCGGACATCCTTATACGGGTGTTATAGAATAGCACCTGCGTTGAGGGATGATGGAGACATTATGAGTGGTATGTGGTCTAGTTTTTCTCAATTGTTCCATAATCTGCTGGCTTTTCAAGTTTAATTTGGAAGCGTTTCCCATAGGGGGTGTGCATTTTCTAGTTTTCTAGATATATGGATTTATTGAAAGGAAAGGCAGAGAGGTTAGCCGGAATGATTAAAATCTGGCCTGCTAATCTGCACTGGAGAAGGGGAGAAGAAGGAAGATCATGATGGGTTACGATGTGGCAGAAGGCTTATTAAATGCATATACAGGCACGGCAGCTTACTTTACGAACGCGAATAAAGTCCGTTGGCACACAAAAAACGGCAAACAGCCCGCACTGCCTGGAAATTTTCTAGTTAGCTCCGGTAAGCAGGCTACAGGAGAGTATTCGCGCAGTACATATGATTTCTAAATATTGATGTAATCTTGATGGCTGACATCCACCAATCGGAAAGCGTAGTAGTGATCTCAGTATCGATGGCTACCACCGTAGGCTCTTTGCAACGCACTGGCATCAAGCAAATCTGGGGCTGATCTGGGGCTTAATACCTACGTAAATTGAGGTGGCACAAGGCATTCATTTCATCAGGTGAACGCTTCTATACATTGTGCAGCGGGCCTCCCTTTACCGCGTGCTATACGTCAACAATTTTGCGCGGAGAGTGTGTTAACTTTTTCGTGTGAAGTTTGAGGGATAGGATAGCGGACCCAAATTGATAATGAGAGCAGGGGAATGACATGGGCAATACGTTTGGTTTACATGGGTTAGCTACCGACCAATTCTTTAGCGTATTTCACCTAAAAAAAAACAACAATTAGGGTACTAATCGAGATGACGTGTAGAAATCCACTGGAAAACAAGGGCCATTTGGAAGGACTAAGACGGGATAGCCGAAACTTCTCTACATGACGATGACGGGTAAGGAAAATAAGCCAGCGCTATCCTGAGGTCAAACTTAGAGAGCGCCCGTTACAATTTTTTTGTGGTAAAATTAATAAAAGGAGACGTCGATACCGACAAGATTGTAACCTACAATGAAATTGTTTGTTTCAAATAAGAATGTTACTTGTCATTATTCTTTTGAAGCGCCAAAAAAAAAAACCTATACAACTCACAAAGGACATTCCCGCGCATCTGCAAGGCTTTCTATTTTTGATTTATTTAAACATTTAGTGACTTCGTTCCAACACCAGAAACACCGGCAGTTTGCATTACAGTAAAACAAGATTACTAGGATAGTCCTCAGGAACCCAATGTTGCCATTCGCCAGACCGTCCGAGACGCCCCTTGATCATATGGTAAATTGCGGAAGGTCAAGCAGAATCTCGCGCCCCGGGAGAGTTGCGCTCCCCTCCCCCTGCCCCATTTATATCCAATGAGTAACTATGCGAATTACAAGATGCCTGAAACTAATAAAATAAAAGCACGAACACCAAAACCCTCCTTAAGCACGTGTGTTTGTTTTTAACCGGACGGTGTTTTACGCAGAGCTCGTCCGGAATGACACCACAGCGGCGGAGCTGGTTCTTAATGGTTGTCGTCGCCACTAAGTGAACCTTCGAAGGTTGATCAAAGGGTGTGGTAAATAGAAGCAATGAGCATCTCCCCACTTGCGGTCTGGCTGAGACATACATTCGGAGGATACCAGGTTGAGTAGCTTAAGGCGCAGCGACGCGGATAGTCGACGGGAGCTTGGTGCACCATATGCTCCTTCATTAAACGTGTTTTTTTTTTTCGACATGATGTATGAGCGAAGCGTAGGATGATTAGAAGATTCCGAGTGCCACAGGGTTGAGAGTATATTGCGCGCTGCTACCGAGGCTGCTCGGACGAAGAATATTGCGCCTGCTGCCAAGAGCCTACAATACAAGGTCAGAAGGTAGACGTACTAAAACTACCGATTTAGCTTGCGGCGAACGTGGGTGCAGCCGTGTGTTCTCTCTTGCCCACTGAGAACCGTGTAAAGAATTGAGTACTCATGTGTCGGACTATATACCTCGATTAGGGGCAGTGCTATGCTCACTACGAAACACACATCAGTACAGAATGGCTTCTCAAAGTACGTCCTCTACTTCATCAGAAAGGAATACACAAGCTGCAAAAACAATACCCCCAACGCAGTTTTGTCATCTTCATGCAGATCATATACAATCCCACGCAAAGGACACTCCCTCATATAATAGCTTGCGTTCACTTCAACGCTAATTGTTTGGTTTATGAGATTTAACGTGCCAGAGCGACTCAGGCTTGAGAGACGCAGCAGAAGAAGAGGGTTCCGAAAATTTCGATCATCTGGGGTTCATTAACGTGCTCGGATGTTACACAGCTCACGGGTGGCTTGCTTTTCACTTCCATCAAAAAGCGGCCGCTACGGCCGGAATTTCATACCGTACCCTCGTGTTCAGCAGTCGAGCTCAATAGCTACTGAGCCACCATGACGAGGCTCAGCACTAATGAACCTAGTTAAAACGAAACTTCGAACTGAACATTTATAAGAAGCCCGTGAAGAAATTTTGTACACGTATGAATGCAATTCAAACAACATGACTAAACAGATACCTTTTGAAAACATTGCAGTATTCATGCTTTTGTCAAGCGCTGGTTTCTTTTCTTTTTATCAGACTCATTCCCTTTTGCGCTGGAGCACAAGTTCGTCGCTTCCATTACAATGCTCTTGCCCATGATCGCGCGGGCTGGTAGAGCACTCGTTGTTAACGTTAAATGGGGTCGCATTTGCTACCTTGCTCCGCTTATCACTTTCGTGAATTGGCTATTTTTGTGTCTTCGGCCCACCGTTGTAACAAACATTGTCAGACCTGTTACCAGCTCATAGTTCGTTTTACCTAGTCAGGTGTACATACCTATGCAGTATAAGGGCACCGGTATCGGCTATGCCTCGTGATCGAAGTATCATAGCTTTGAGTTCATCACTTGACCATCTATTCTTTTTTTATTTTAGGCGACGTCATTGCTTGTACGCTCAAGACTACACACAGTCCTTCTAAGTCAATCATGATTTTTCAGTCACGCCGACGACGCCAGTTTTCGAACCTGACAGGTCCTTTGACGCTGTTGCCCCACTACGGCAGTGCAGTGCTTAGGGCGCTCTACTGCTGTACTCAATGATGCGGGAATCGAATCCCTGGCGCGGCGGCCGCTGTTTGATATAGGCGAGAAGCAAGGCGCCCGCATGTTGTGAGATGTCAATGCATGTTGAAGAACCCCAGGTGACCGAAGGTTTTGGAGCCCTTCACTGTGGCTTCTTGCACAGCCTGAGTCGCTTTGGGACGTTGAAACCCCATACACCAAACGAACCCAATCCTTTAAGGCTGTCGTGCTAGAACGCTTGTACTAATTGTAGCGAACTCGTTGCTTGCTCCCGCAAAACCGCCTCACACGAAATGCGTGCCTTATATTGACAGGAAATAAAGCTGAGAAAAAATGCTTTTGTCAAGACTTCTATATCAACGGGAGTTCTCAGCAGACTTGTCGCAGGCGCTTCTTCATGGCTTGGTACTTTAAACGAGCGTTGTGAAACAAGAGCATCAGGGTTTCTACAATCGCCTCCTGTCTTCTCGTGTTTTTTTTTTTTTTTATATTCCGAGCTCATGATACTAGAATATTGAGCAGATCTGTTCACATTTGTGAACTATTGTAGTGTTGGTGTAGCATTCACTAGGCACCTTACTTTTTTCTGAAACATCTATAGAACCAATCCCCTTTTTGCACATTTTCTTGAAAAAAAAAGTAAAATAAATGAAAGGCGAATCAAAATGTACAGCCCTTTCAATACGATCCTGGCTATGGGCGCAACAGGCGGTGAGTGACGAAATTTTCGGGGGCTGCTTGACTTCCCGTTGCGCAATGTTGGGAAATATTGTTAGCACTAAGGAGAAAGCGGCTAACTCATGATTCTCGCTCCGGAGGCAGGATTTCCGTCGTCGGCCTATTTTCTTGCCATCTGTTCGCTGTTTATCTCTCCGACGCAGCTAAGCCAACCGTTCGACACTCGCCTGATATCTTCAGAAATTGCAGGGTGGCACATCACGGTCGTCATTCATATATATTGTTTTTCCTCTCTGCTTCCGAGTATAAGCAAGCTAGCTACCCCCCATAGACATTGCACGGGATCCCTGGCTGCCCGATTAAAACAAATCTTACTGAACCAGAGCTCTGCTGCATCTTTTGTTCCTGGGCTCGTCTGGAGTACTTTCTATGTGATTATTATTCGTTTTATATCACGCAGTAAGATGAACGACTGTTATTGACACACAAGTCATCCTCATTATGCTGGAGCATGTTGAGGAACCAAGGTTCATCATTTATAGTTTTTACAATTTGCACTTGAGCTACGCGTTAGTTATATATATACGTGGCTGACGCTGAGTAGATTTAGTGGTCGATAGGACTAGCCACTCGTCTCTGTTATTTGTGGTGGGGCTTATTTCAGAACAAAATGCAACATTTCTTCACGTGCACAGCGATGCAATGACTGCGAGCTCGAGAGCTTGTGAGGGGGCTTCTTACTCGGTACTGAATAGCTTACGTTTCGTAATAGGTAGAAAGTTAAACAAATTTGCTTTTAATTGTTTGGTGAAACGCCAGTTTATTATATAATTCCTATAGGTTTAGTTTCACATAAATGAATGTAGAACACGGGTAATTGGTCGGCAACATTCAAGTTCTTGAGCAGTATGTTTAGCAAAGCAACCTGAGCGACGTGGGCTAAATATCCTCTTGGATGATATTTTTGGAAATGAAAAAATTCGAACAGGTACGTAGCACGTGCATTGTACTTTAGAAAAAAATATTAATAAGGCATACAAGGATACTACTTATGCGTTACATAAGAGGAAGATGTCAGTAAACTGTAATTCAGCGCTGCTCTCGGCTAGTCTAACATGTAACAGCCGATCAGTTTTCTGAACTGAAATGAATAATCGATCCGGTGTGCTATTTTGGTATTGCCGGCTCTTAGACAATGCTCGGAAGTATGAATAGCCTGATCTACTTCAAATGATAACATATAGTTGTATATGAGGCGTAACGTCTTGGAACATGTGCTACTAGGCGGAGTAATGTTATGAATTGCTTTGAGAAAGTGAATACCGTTGCAAGCACCGCGAAAGACGTTTCTACGATTTTCGACGTTTTTGTTATATTAGTTTTTTTTAACTCAATGTTATGAATTGCTTTGAGAAAGTGAATACCGTTGCAAGCACCGCGAAATACGTTTTTACGATTTTTTACGATTTTGTTATTTTAGTTTTTTCTTTAACTCAATGTAAACATAATAGGAGAAAAACCAGCTGAATAGAATAGAAGATGGGAGTATATACAGAAAACGTAAGTACCATCTGATAGGTGCAAGTAATGGAGTACAGTTTGCAGACGACATCACCTAACACCGCTGAGTAGATGCGTTGTACTTGCCCCACAGAACAAACAAATCATCGTTGTGCATGAATTAGCACAAGGGTGGAGACATGGCGGTTGGAATTCTCGGCAGAGATATAAAATATTGTAGAGGTTGGTTCTCGGAGCCCCACAGAGAGAGTATTCCGTTTTTTAAGACCACAAAATCTGGTCTTAAAAATTCAAAACTACCACATGCACTACATGCGGTGAAGTCTCGGACATCCTCCACATAACATGGAACTGCAAAGAGCAATTACAGAAATATAAAGCTCGAGCACTCAGCCAAGCGGAGTGGGAGGCAGAGCTGGCCCAGACGGGTCTCTCTGAGCAGCGCAGCCTGCTCACCAGGGCCCGAGAGACAGCCCAGGCCAATGGTATCCTGGACTGAGCACTCAGTCAAGAAGAGTGGGAGGCGGAGCTGGCCCACACGGGTCTCTCTGAGCAGCGCAGCCTGCTCACCAGGGCCCGGGAGACAGCCCAGGCCAATGGTATCCTGGACTGAGAAAACCACCCACGCTATTCCGTTAAACAGTTAAAGTTTACTCTCTCTCGCGCTCTAGGAAGAGAGTGGGCCACTTCGTTACTGGGGTTACTTGCGTGGGCTGCCACCCAAACTATTTTAACTGGTCTGGGCTTTGTGGAATAAGAATTTCGATTTTTTTGGGTAGGAGAATAAATTTGTCCACGTCAAAATTTGTGATTTGCTGTTTCCGACCACGGCGGCTGCGTTTCGATGGAGGCGAAACGAAGTGGCGTCCGTGTGCTGTGCGATGTGAGCGCACATTAAAGATCCCCAGGTGGTCGAAATTACTCCGCAGCCCTCCACTACGGCTCCCCTTTCTCTCTATCCACTTTCACTCCCACCTTCATCCCTTCCCTTACGGCGCGGTTCAGGTGTCCACAGAGCAAGTGTGACAGATACTGCGCCTTTCCCTTCCTATGAACCGACCGACCGACCGACCGACCGACCGACCGACCGACCGACCGACCGACCGACCGACCGACCGACCGACCGACCGACCGACCGACCGACCGACCGACCGACCGACCGACCGACCGACCGACCGACCGACCGACCGACCGACCGACCGACCGACCGACCGACCGACCGACCGACCGACCGACCGACCGACCGACCGACCGACCGACCGACCGACCGACCGACCGACCGACCGACCGACCGACCGACCGACCGACCGACCGACCGACCGACCGACCGACCGACCGACCGACCGACCGACCGACCGACCGACCGACCGACCGACCGACCGACCGACCGACCGACCGACCGACCGACCGACCGACCGACCGACCGACCGACCGACCGACCGACCGACCGACCGACCGACCGACCGACCGACCGACCAACGAACCAACGAACCAACCAACCAACCAACCAACCAACCAGCCAACCAGCCAACCAACCAACCAGCCAACCGACCAACCGACCAACCGACCAACCGACCAACCAACCTACCAACCAACCAACCAACCAACCAACCAACCAACCAACCAACCAACCAACCAACCAACCAACCAACCAACCAACCAACCAACCAACCAACCAACCAACCAACCAACCAACCAACCAACCAACCAACCAACCAACCAACCAGCCAGCCAGCCAGCCAGCCAGCCAGCCAGCCAACCAGCCAACCAGCCAGCCAACCAACCAACCAACCAGCCAACCAACCAACCAACCAACCAACCAACCAACCAACCAACCAACCAACCAACCAACCAACCAACCAACCAACCAACCAACCAACCAACCAACCAACCAACCAACCAACCAACCAACCAACCAACCAACCAACCAACCAACCAACTTTAGAGTCCCTCAAAATAAGTGTGACAGCGGAAAAGGAAATGACAAGCGCTATGGCTGCTTCTTCGGCTTCGAGTATGGCTGTTATCTTGATCGAGCACCAGGCTGTGTGTTTGACGTAATGCGATGTTACACTGATGGCGTAGGCCTAATTGTGGGTGTCCTCTGCCGCGTTCACGTGGACCGAGCCTTTGTCGTTTGCATGAGATTTATGTAAAGCCTTGGCACGAGCTTCGCATCTGGACTGGTTGTGAACTTGGTGTACGTTTTTGGGCAAAGGTTGAACTATAGGTTCGTCCTCGATGTGTGTTGGGATTTAATTTTGGACGGAACGACGAAATAGCGCTGACAGACGGGGCGTGACAGAAGGCACAGAGCGTTTGTCTGTCTCTTCTATCCCGTACTGCCTGTCGCGGCTTATTTGTCGTTCCGTCTAGACGTGCTACATGCAGTAAAAGAAAATACAAAAAATTGTCTGGGATGCAAGCCTTCATTTTCTTTATGTGCAGTGAGTTGTGGAACCAGGAGTACTGAGAACAATACCTGTGCCTCGACAGCATGAGAAAGCAATAACAACACAATATGGCAACTTGGACGGTTTTTCTATGACGGCTGGTTGGTTGGTTGGTTTGTGGAGTTTAACGTCCCAAAGCGACTCAGGCTATGAGAGACGCCGTAGTGGAGGGCTCAGGAAATTTTGACCATCTGGGGTTCTTTAACGTGCACTGACATCGTACAGCACACAGTGTCAGTGCACTTTAAAGAACCCCAGGTGGTCGAATTTCTGGAGGCCTCCACTGCGGCGTCTCTCATAGCCTGAGTCGCTTTGGGACGTTAGACCCCACAAACCAATCAACCAACCATCATAGAAAAGCCTTCCAGGGAATCACTGTAAAAAAGAAAACAAAATGACTTCGACGTTCGAACTTTAACCGCCCTTTCAATCCGAGACTTCGTAATAGTTGTGGGAAGGCACGTATTATCCCCTCCTGGCTACAGCGAGGCGGCGAGGGTGAGGCGCTGCATCTCCTCTCCACTTCACGTGGCAGCCACCTCCCCCCCCTCTCTCCCTCGACTGCGGTGGCGAGGGAGGCGTGCGCTGTGTGTGAGTGTGGTGGTGTGCGGCCTGAACACAGAGCGGACCGGACGGGCCAGCAGTGCGGACGCGTCCGGAAAAGGCTGGAACCAGGTGAAGTGAATTGCTTGATCGCGCGTGCGCGACTGAGGAAAACAATTAAACCGGTTACCCTTTGGTCTTCGGTGTTCGTGTTGTTCTTGGGGGCCACCACTGTGGTCTGAGCTAGCGGAGCGCTGTTTGCTCTGAGAGCGGAGCAGCAGCCCCGTAGAGAATCCCACATAGTTTTGTTTAAGAAATTTGTTTGGGGAAACGGAAGACGCACTATTTGTGTCACTTCTTGGTACTTATGCCTGCAATTACCAGCATACACTAGCAGGAAAATATGTCATCGGTTCGAATTCCTGTTCCAAATCGGCCTCCAACGTGTACAGCCGATTGATTCTTAATTGGAAGCGATATGGTGTGGCACCGCCCTAAGCGCTACATACAAATTAGATGGACGCTAAACCTTCGCTTTAGGAATAGATGTAACAGCTACTTTAACTCCACCATTTCATTCCGTGATGCTCTTTTTTTTTTTTGGGGGGGGGGGGGGGTGAGGAAGGGGCAGTAGTGCCTCAATTCTCGGTGGACACTTATAATTAACGGCATAAATTTGGAGGTACACATGGCGTCGGTTCGAATCCCTATCAAACTAGCCTCCAGCGTGACTAACAGATGGATGCTAAATGAGAAGCGAAATGATATGAAAACACCCTCGACCTGGCACAAAGAGCTGCTGCGTCACAGTTTTGAAACAAATTCAGTGAGTACTTACGAAGTTTTTCCAAAAACTTTGTTTTTTCTCCAAATACGAAGCTTTTTTCCTAAAATTCTGGTTGGTTGGTTGGTTCATAGGAAGGGAAAGGCGCAGTAACTGTCACACTTGCTCTGTGGACACCTGAACCGCGCCGTAAGGGAAGGGATGAAGGTGGGAGTGAAAGTGGATAGAGAGAAAGGGGGGCCGTAGTGGAGGGCTACGGAGTAATTTCGACCACCTGGGGATCTTTAACGTGCGCTGACATCGCACAGCACACGGACGCCACTTCGTTTCGCCTCCATCGAAACGCAGCCGCCGAGGCCGGGATTCGATCCCGGGAACTCCGGCACAGTAGTCGGGCGTCTTACCACTGCACCACCCCGGCGGGGCAACCCCGAAAATTCTGATGTACTGCTTTTCGGTACAGTGAGACCAGTACGCTATCGCGTAAAAACATTTGCCTCCCAATTCTATCATCAAATAATAATAATTGGTTCACAGGAAGGGAAAGGCGCACTATCTGTCACACGCTTTGTGGGCACCTAAACCGCGTGAGAATTTTGGGCTTAAACTTAACATTAAAAAGACAAAGATCATGGCGTCTTGCCCTATCAAGTCCTGGAGCATCAATGCACAAGAAGTGGAAGCTGTGACAGATTTTCTCTTCTTGGGCTCCAAGATTACCTCGGAAGGAGACTGCAGCCATGAAATTAGGAGACGCCTGCTTCTGGGAAAGAGAGCAATGGTTAGCCTGGACCGCCTAGTAAAGAACAGAGACATTAGACTGCCAACCAAGATCCGTATAACTCGTGCTATGGTCTTTCCAGTTGTGATGTATGGATGCGAGTGTTGGACTGTGAAAAAGGCTGACCGCCGAAGAATTGACGCGTTTGAATTGTGGTGCTGGCGAAGACTCTTGAGAGTTCCTTGGACTGCCAGAAGATCAAATCAGTCGATATTGTCGACCATAAACCCTGACTGCTCATTGGAGGGTCAAATTCTAAAGTTAAAGTTCATTTACTTTGGTCATCTGATGAGAAGAGAGAAAGATTTGATGTTGGGAAAGGTTGAGGGTCGCTGGAGAAGAGGTAGGCAGCGAACGCGATGGTTAGATGGCATCCACGGGGCACTGCAGATGAAGTTATGTGATGTTAGGAATACAGTGAGAGACCGGAAAGCGTGGCGTGACATGGTCCATAGGATCACGAAGAGTCGGACACGACTGAACGACTGAACTGAGCTGAAACCGCGCCGTAAAAGAAGGGAGGAAGGTGTGAGTGAAAGTGGAAAGAAAGAGGTAGCCGTAGTGGAGGGCTAAGGAGTAATTTCAACCACCTGGTGATCTTTACCAGGCGCTGACATCGCACAGTACACGGACGCCACTTGGCTTCGCCTCCATCGAAACGCAGCCTCCGTGGTCAGGTTCGAACCCGGGAACTCCGGCACTGTAGTCGGGCGTCTTACCACTGCACCACCCCCATGCGCATTTTCACATTAAAAACATAATATTAATAATTGATTCACAGGAAAGGAAAGGCGCAGTATCTGTCACACCACTATGACCACCTGTGCTGCGCTGTAAGGGAAGGAAGGAAATGGGAGTGAAAGCGGAAAGAGAGAAAGGGTTGCCGTAGTGGATGGCTTCGGAATAATTTCGACCACCTGGAGATCTTTAAAGTGCACTAACATCGCAAAGGACACGGGACGCCACTTCGTTTTGCCTCCGTCGAAACGCAGCCGCCGGCGGCCGCGATCGAACCCGGGTACTCCAGCACAGTAGTATTACCAGTGCACCATCGCGGCGGGGCCGTTACAACCATGACATTTTTTCGGCGACATTCGGGCCTTGCGCTACCGTAAATTTTAGAGCAAGCACAACGGCCCAACTCTCTTCATTTATTTCCTGAAAGCGTCCGTCATGTGGCGCCACATGTAGGTTTCGAGGTTTATGCGCAGGATAGTGCCACTTTTATTAGCAACTATTTTTTTCTCTTTATACATGACATGAAATTTCTAATAATAGCGCGGGAGGAAGGTAATAAACCCTCCCTCTTCTAATTAAAACTCATTAGGGGACCTGTACAGGCAGTTTTGTCTGAATGAAATAGTTTTGAAAGGATCCGGCGGGATTTCAATACAGGCGTATTAAAGACACAACTATGAACTATGAATCGATTAGGTTTCTGAAAGGCACAGCTATGAACTGACTTATTACGACCAGGGACACAAAGCACATATTTGTCCTGCGAGCGCCAGCTGGTATATCAAATAGGGGAGAACTAAAGAAGTGGGCTAAATTTTGCGTATGCACTTGGTACCATCCTCTTCTTTCTGACTATCAAGTCTAGGCTGAAGGCCAACTGTCGCAGTAGAAGCGCAAGAAGGTGCTTTGTTTCAGTGAGACTTCAGCTTATATTTAAAATCATTCACCACTTGCAGCTAGCACAGAGCCGGGTTAAGTGGAGAAATATGGGAGAGGCCTTCGCCCTGCAGTGGGTATATTCAGGCTGATGATGATGATGATGATGATGATGATGATGATGATGACGACCACTTGAAGATAAGTGAGGTCCCGACAATCTAAAGCTGTCAAGGTGACAACATTATTTGATATTTTTCCCACAGAGTCCACAACAAAAGTGCACACTTCTCCTAGAGTCTACTAAATCAAATTGAAAGGTAGAGCCGCATGATTTGTTGTCTTTAGTATCAAACCTCTTTAATTACGAATTATTTTTAATATGCGCTACTTAAATGAAAAAAAAATGCTATTATTTCAATCGCGCTCATTTCAATTTTGGTCATGGGATACTTTTCTACCCACTAAGCCTGCTGTCTTGACATATTTGTATACTGAATTATAAAATGCAATTAATTTGCAGTGCCAGTCAAACAATTGCTCAAGTCGGTAAAGCCGCACCAACTGCACCTGCTATCGAAGATTTGACTTCCCAAGGCCATGGTTGTTACCTAAATCCATCTGAACCCATTCCGGTCACCTTCAGAAACTTGGGCGCTATAAACTATGGTGAATCAAATAATAGAATTCAACCTTGCGGAAGTGCACCTGCCGTCTTTGATAAATAAACGGCTTGGCGGGAAAACCAAATCCCGCACTGCTTAATACCGCAGAAGGATATCATAGTGTTAATGCAGCCGATGTTTGATGAAGGAAGGCACGAATGTTTGGTTTTTATCTTCTTCTGTAGGTATCGTACATAGCGCTGGGCAAGTGTTCCAGCTTATAGAAATAATTACGCTTCCCGAACACAATAGGCTTGCAAATATCGTTGAGGGGTGCTGCAGCTTCTGATGCACAGTGACATCTGCGAAAAAAAAATACAAACAGTGGTACGGAGTGCTAGCCTAGCAGATTTCGACGAGTGTGCCGCGGGCTTTCTTTGCCACGTGTACGCCTTTGCACTTGGGCCCCGCAGTCTACCGCCTGCATTGTGCTTTCAAGATAAGCCCCACTGCTGCTGACTTCCTCGAAGCAGAATTAATTAAAGCGCAATAACTCATTAATCACGTGTACTCTGTCGAGTAGGCAATTGAGGGTGACGAGCCACAGTTGATTGTAAAATACGTTTTCAAAGTGAGAGCCCACATTGTTTGCAATGCGCACATCGAGTTAAGGGCGCAATTTAACGAAAATTCTGCTTGTACATTAAAAGAGCATCTGTAAGGGGTAGTTGTTGCATCAATACGCAATTTTTGAAAACAGTAACTACTCACAGATAATTTACACAAACACTAACATGAAGAAGCGCTACTAACAACTGTTGATTTTGCGGAGGCAGCATGAATACTTAGGCACAACAAAACGTCAGATCATGCCCAGAAAAGAGCGGTGTCGCTTCCTCGTTTTCTATTCGCACCTTTGTGCACGAAAGAAAGGCATCAAAAATGAATGAAAGAAGTAGGAAAAAAAACAAGAAACATGACACTGAATCAACCCCACGTACGTATTTCAAAAGCCTTAGGTTATAGGTCTTCAAGTAATTACGTTCTGCTCCCCCAGTGTCACCGAAGGTGCACCAACGCATTGATTTCCTGACGATATGACAATAGCAAAGGCTCCGATAATTTCTCGTTCTTTTCTGTTTATGGCTCTACCAGTGACGTGGGTGGTTTTCAATCATGGAAAGCAGTCATATTTTGCGCTGTGCGGTGCGAATTTCTCAGGTTTCGCGATCTTTTCGCAAGCCTTCTCGTGCTCTTTTAACCGCTTGTTTAAGAATCTCCCCGTCTGTTCAGCATAAGACGGTTTGCTGCCGAGCGGAATGCTGTACATCACTTTTTGATCGCAGTTTACATAAACTGTGTCGTGTGTGATACCGCACCTGGCCTTTTTTTTCTGTGCTTTTCTTGCTCGTTATGCACGTTATAGTTCTGGAGCATTCGTAATCTGTATCAGTTTGTAGGGGGAAGAAAATGTCATCTTTACGCCGTGTTCGCTTGTGCGTTTCTTCCGACTCTGAAAAATATGAATATATGGCATCATAAGAGAACGCCCTTCATAGCTAGTTTCCTAATCCTTCCAGGGACCAGCAAGGCTAATCGAAAGGTTTTCACAATGCTGCCCAAAACCTGTCTATGATAGCTACTAAACTTCAGTAGTTAGACTGCACAATTTTTTGACCACTTGATTTAGTCAAAATAACGCAACTCCTTGCTTTACAATTTTATAATGGCCGAAATCGAAGCGTAAGAGTGGTCTTTTAACCCTAGATGTGTACTCCCAGCAGAAATGGTCGCCATTGTAGGTGATGAGAATGTCTCGAAATCGTATCTGGTGGCGTTTTAGCGTTTGACGCGCAAATGGCCTAGAAATTGCTGCGGTCCTGCAGCACCTGGCCTGGGATATCACGCTATTTACGTAGAAGAAGGTATTGTCCAGTGCTTACCAGGCTACCTCTAGCTGTGGACAAAAAGACTAGAGGCTTATAGTGGCAGGATCTGCGACCATGAGCGATCTTGACTATTAAGTACTAATGCCTTGGACTAATATACATGGCTGGTGAGCGGCTTGCATGGCGGGCGTGGATAGTGGACATGGGTCGTAGAAGCTCGGAATGACCGGTTTTAGGTTCTAGGAATCTATCTGTGGAGGTCACTGAGAATATCGCAATGGCAAGCACATCTAATTTTGGTTAAGGTTATTTAGGTCAGCACTGCCTGGTAGCTATAGGCATTTTATCTTTCGCGTGCCGCCTACCTATTTTTTGTCCCCCCCCCCCCCCCCCCCTGAGTGCAAGTGATGAGACTACAGGACTAATTGGCTGATCCTTACTCAGCCATTTGGGAACTCCAAAGGGTTACAGGGAGCTCTCAGCTCTTCAAAAGACTCTGCAGCAATAGAACTGTCCAGCGCTATTCTTGAATCACTGAACCCAAGCACAAATTCTGAGCTCTGTATAATGCTGTTTTACGTAAGAGAGACAGCTTACACGTAAGAAAAGCAAGGCGCGCTCAAAGACATATAACGGCGAATGGAACAATAAGTTAGTAAGTTCCTGTGCGAATTGCGAACGCAAGTACGGATAGTTTTTACTGATAAGTTTGTGCAATGCTTAATCTAATCAAATTATCATTTCGGATACTATCCTCCTCTCTATTTAAAGCTTTTCTCAATAGTTTACATGTCTTCAGACCAGCAACGCCTGCCTCCTCAGAACGTTGATAGAGTCTCGACAGCTTTATTACAGTGGGGTTTTATACAAATAAAACAGAGAGATAAGGTGAATCCTTTGGAGTCTCCCAAGTAAAACGTCACCGACAAATTCGGCACAGTACCACACATAGCAATTTACGAACGTATGAAAGATTTTTTTGTAGTCATATCAAGAACTGCCCATGGTGATACAAAGAAAATGCTTGTTGATCTGCATTTGCACATACATTGTAATAAAATTCAAGGGATGGTCTTAAGTATCGTCACGTGCAATAATGAGAAAGCAAATAGGGGCATCTTGCGTCGGCTTTGTTTGAATTGTTGTATGAATTATGTTTGCTATGAATTGGATTAGGGCTATGAATAATCTCTCAAGTCATTATACAATGTCATTAAGGCCTTATTGTGAAGTAATTATTATTGTATTCAGTATGTTGTCTTTTTTGGCTGGTTATGTAGATTTTGTTGGACTGACTTTGGATATGTTTTTTGGTGAGGCCTTCCGCGGACAGTCACTTTCTGCGCGAGCCACTGATGAGCCAAGAAATGTTTTCGCAATACAATGCTTTGTTTACATCTAAGAAGAGATAATGTGCGGTCTTGTTATTTTCTTACGTGCAGTATAACATCTGACAGCTCTTCTAGTAATGCGATTGAATTCATTCACGAAACGGAACCGCATTTGTAACGGCTGAGCGAACTACGCTTTAATAGCAATGCTCCTAATACTGCTACAAGATTTGTTTTTTATGAAATCTGTGAAGTACAAAATAATACAAAGTTTAGTTGGTAGTCAAGTTTCTCCTTTTTCCTCGTCGTTAGAAGGCGTTATACACACATTTTCTTGGTAAGCTTTACAACTTTGTGAATTTTTTGCAATCGCAACAGCGTGTTTCTTCGGTGTTGTGTTGGACTCGCAGCTTATGCAGTCTTGCAGTCTTGATAAAAGTGCCACAAATGCGTGGCGTCCCTCTGCGCGGCCGCCGATAAGCAGCAGTGCTTGTTACCGCCAATCTCAAAAGGGTAGCAGGCGACGCCCCTTTGGCAACAGCATTTCCGCTAATGCGTGAGGTCCTTGCCCTATTTCCGGTTTAGCTATCTATGGTGCTGCTCCACTGGGAGGTCGACGCTGGAAGGCAATTGCTAACTACTTGTGTGATGAATGCCACAGGGCCTTAGTGATTGTTTTTTTTCGTCCTATTTTCGATTATAAAAGCGCCAGCAACCGCGTCTAACACTGCACGGGGCCCATTGCAGCCACACTGAGAACTCTTCTCGATTCCGAAGGCGACCATGGCTAGTCTGCAGCTTCTTTTGGTACTGGGGCTTGCGGTGACTTTCGCTACGTGAGTAGTTTGTGTTATATACAGTACTATATTATATCATATATATATATTTTGTAGCCTGAAAATGAATTTTTTATATTGCGCTAGGGAGTATGTTTTCGAAACCTAGGGCCGTATCTTATCTTTCACACTTTTGCATTGATACTTTCTTGCTCTACTAGCGTAAAGTTGGTGCGTTAATTTGCAATTTATAGTTAAATGGCAGGTCGATATTAAGTTTTATCGTATAAATAGCGGGGAAGTCATTCATGGCTTCCGAATAGCTTTATAATATATTGCCTGGATAATTCGAGATTTCTGGAAGGGGTTATTATAAAGCACTGGGAGATTTATTTGAAGATTAAGAAAAAACAATTAAAAGAAGGCCGTATTGCTTTCGTTGCCCGATGTCAAAGTATGAATCTATTCTATGAAGCTAAGATCTAGCATGTTCAAAAATATTTCGGGACAGACGTCAGTGAAGCATACAGCTCAAATTGTAGAGATATTATTTTAGTTGGAAAATATCGAATGTAACCTGTCCAAAGCCGTTGCGAAGGACTACTAATTGCAGTAAGAAGTTTTGGAGAGACGCGTACACCGTGAATTGCACGCTCGAAACACAAAATAATCAGTAGTGCAGTGATCAAATGGCGTGTAAATGCAATAAAGGAAATAGCTCGAACCTTTGACTGATCTTTGTTCTTGATGCTATCATAGTGAAACTTTTCTACCACTTGCATATATTAGCAACAAGTAGCGCTGAAGGAGAGGCTATTGTTTTTCAAACAGGACTTGTGAATTAATATTCTCAGGCATGTGAAATATCAGAATGAACCGCAACTGATAAGCTTACTAATGAAGAATATTGCGAAGAAAATCACCTGAAAAACTTAAACCCAATATTGGAACGCCGTAAATGGCTTTCAGAAGATTCCCTTCTAGGAACCTACTGGTTTTAGGAATGAAACAAAAAGCAAATATTATTAGAAACCTAAGATGCGTCGTTCAGGGACATCTTGGCCTCGAGCCATGCTTCCAAAGGAGGAAACATTTTACTGCCTTACATATATACTCTTACTTATAAGAAAAATGTTCTAGCGACACATGCTTTTAAGCAAATCAGTTTTAAATGCCAACCAGATAGAGAGTTCTTGTATTCCTAGGTAGTTATGTTTCTGCCATAGGCAGGTGAAAGAGTACGTAGCAAATTCGCGATTCACGCAGCAATTTTCATCACAAGCTTCAGAATTAGGTCAGGGTGAGTGGAAAGGAGTGAAACATACTTATCGGAGGGATTGTTCTTAACGCAGATAAATGTATTGCATGCTGCTGTTTGGCCGAAAGTAAAACACGGCGCTGTAATGAAGTAGCATATAGCGTCTCTCATAGCCTGAGTCGCTTTGGGACGTTAAACCCGATAAATCGAAGCAGCATATTGATGATACCAAGCTCTTTTAAATCTTTTGCGTGCTATGCCGAAGATAATCCTCGGTGCGGCACGTTCGTTAGAGTTTAACGCCTAATCCTCATTTACAGGGCACTCTGGGGCCCGGAGTACAGGGAACATGCTCAGTGCGTTGCCAATGTGAGTATATTAACATATCAACTTGACCTCATGGTGGGTGTATCGATAAAGGATAGATTGAAATCAAATACTTTAGGGCTATGTATTTTTGCATCAGGAAAATGATTGCAGATGATACGCTGCCACTCTTTTTTTACAAAATCATGGATTATAACCTGAATGCCGTGTTAGGCGCAGCTGCGTTCCTTCAACACAGTATCTTCGGCGCTAGAAATAGAACAGTTGGCAGCTCTCGCTATTGAACGAGTTGTTAAGAACTTTCTTTGGGGTACCCCTTTTTTCCAGCCTGTTTGTGTCATTACGAATATTACATGCAGCATAAACAAACAACTGTCTAAATGTTTGCTAACTGTGTTTAGTTTTTCATAAATTTGCTCCAGACCTTCATGCATATCATAATAAAACAGAACTGTGACGCTAAATGTTGACTACATATGATGGGTCTCTTGTATCGTAATAATTGTCAGATAAAGTGATAGTTGTAAGGCTCATGTGAAGCGGAAAACGAAAATTACGTGTTTTCTCTAAAACACCACGCCACACCAATGTTATGCTAAGAAACCCACCTCGCGAGTGGTGAGTGAAATGAAGATAATTGAAAATATGTGTTTGATGGGAATACAGCTGTCCACATGTTTCAAACTGCTTGACTTTAGTAAGTAGTACGGATTTCCATAAACGGATATTTTTCATAATTTTCTTCAGAGTTCAGAACCGTGACTCTTACCTGGTTAGTCAGGAACTCACGAACTATTTCGAAAAGGCACGCTTGTATGGCTTCGATGTCTAATAATCTTGGGCATAAAGTATTAACTAATGTACTTATGCTTATAAGCATGTCGCTCATTAGAGAAGTAAATTCGGAAGTATTAAATAATCTAGTAGCCAAGCACATGATAGTGACTTCGTTGTTTGGAGTGGCGTAGAGGCACGGACATGCGGCGGCCACCGGAACCCCCCAGCGATTACGTGCACCGCTTCCCCAATAGTTGTACGCATGAGGACCGCAAGTGTAATCTCCGTAATCTGTGTCCGAGTGGAAGACCCCAGTGCGGCTTTAACGTTCTTCCTTCGTAAGCGACTTTCACAATACAATCTGAGAGTTCGATTACGCTGCGCGCATGAAGCTGGAGCCTAAATATCCCCTAATATTTTGTCCTAATTGTGGCTTTGTCAAGAAGATTATAAACTGTGAAATAAAACGAAAACCATGGATAACAGCTTTCTGTTATCGGATTGGGAATTTATGAACGGTGTTAGATTGGATCTGTTAAGGCGAACAGCGTGTCGAAATGTTGTACCGTATATTCTAATGCGAATCTTTTGCAGTGTGACCCGGACAAGTGCCCTAATGAGTGTAGCAGCAACTGTGTCTGCTATCGAAGATTCGACTTTCCGAGCAACGGGTACTGCATGGACCCATCTAAGCCAATACCTGAGCAGTTCCGCAACCTTGGAGCAAGCAAGTGATCACTATTGCGCTTTGGTTGATTGTAGATGAATAAAAGTGCTTTACAGGGAATCGAAATTCCCGCAGATTTTTGACGCCCTCAAAGCTGCTACAGTGTCAATGCTTGCATGCTTTCATAAACAAAAAAAAAAAGAAGAATGTTCTGCCTTTTCTCATCTGTTGATGTAACCGCATGTAGCGGGACGCGCGCGCTTCAGCTCGAAATTATTTATTCTTTCTTGACACTTTACCCATGGTGCACCGTACACAGCACTAGAACAAGAAATATTGATGTTGTGAACTTATAAGAAGGTGTCATCTTAACGCGGCGTGCATATGAACAAAGAAGTGGTTCTCTGTGATAAAAGCAGACAAAAAGTTATCTGCTTAAAGTTCTCACTTAGATACACCGCTTGTTGTTTTGCGGGTTTTAAGATTACATATAGCTCGAGCTAGCCTAAATAAAAAGCTGCAGTTGCATATACGACCGCCAATACACGTTAAAGTTACGGCTGAATTAGCATGGCCGTTCTAAACATTACCAGAAGTTTCCTGGATGATCAAGCAACTCAGCAATTGTTGCCGACAGGTTTGGCTTTCGCTGTTTCAAGCACTTCGTAAGTACAATGAGATTGCCAGTGCGACATTGACAGTGACAGCTCCGGGTTACTGAGATGGACAGAATATAAATATTTTGCTTCTTTAGGTAATGGTTTACACCTGGTTGCGTTTTTTTTTTTTTACATTACCAGCTTATGGGGACTTTTGAAAGTTTCTACCTTTACTGCTAGGCGTCTTGCCAAGCGAACACCAGCTATGCATTTTTTGTACCATATCCACGGAGGGAGTGAGGGGTTCCACCATGCCAGCGAAGACTTTAAAGGTACGGTTTTGATATTTAAACAGTTTTAAGCAAGCAATGTAGGTGGAGGCGTTCTCACTGCCACGCGAATGACAAAACGAGGTGTCAGACAAAGCAGTATAAAGCAACATATGTCAAGCGGCAAAATAGATGTTATCGCCGAGACAGCCTAATCATTCGGAAATCCGCCTCATATATGCACGATCTACCGAATCAGAATGCTAGTGCGACCAGGATCATAGCTGTGATTAGTCTGGTACCAACTTTCTCTTGATAAAAATTGCGGCACCTATTGAGGTGAAATACTTGAAAAATACTTGGGTCTAATTAACACCAATTTGCATGGACGAAGCGCGCCTTCCTTGATGGAGCTCAAAAAAGCGAAGCATTCCTTGTACCAGTATTACCTTCTTCATTAAAATCACTATATCCGCGTTAAAAAAAATTTGACATTTCTCGTTGGAAATTATTTTTTAGCTGGTTTTTTGGAACATTTTGCGACATAGAAAAATAGTAAATGAAATTAAAAAATATCTGCAATTTCAAGACATGAGAAATGTCGGATTTTATTTATGTATTTGACACTTTGTTTCTGAGAACAAGGCATATTCAATGTTTCAATATATTTTTCAACGCCCGCCCTTTGGCCTCAACTGAAGCGCAGCCAAAACAAGAAGCAGGAAATAATAAATGCATCGAGTCTTGTACTCCCGGTGCAATAGCATGAGAATTAAGTTTCAGCCTCAATACACGCCGGGCATTTTTTGCTCCTCTTCTCAGTCTTGTATTTGAAAGGAATGGCTTGCAATTATCAAGAAAATAACAATATTGTCGCACAATCTAATGCAACCTCTGAAAGATAAAACTCATTGAGACCAGAAACAATTTTAAATACAAGCGAGTTTTGAACGTAGGTCTTTGTGTGCCGAACCGGACGGGACACAGTGCATTACACCGCTAGTGCAGCCCAGCTCTTGAAGATAATTCATTGCCTTTCTGCAGGCCTTTCTCGCTTCCATATCGTGCGCGCCTAATCAGTTCTGACATAGGAATGTCTTCCTAACCAAGTTAGAATTTTGCTAATTAGCCCCCGGGTCTTGCAGTGGTGCAGACCTCGAAAGGGTAGTAAAAATTATTCAGAACTCGTTTACTGCCCATTTAAAAATCACGACGAGGAACGTAGGTGCTGCACGCGAAGTGATAACTGCAGGTAGTGCCTTACCTGCACGCAGCTTCAAAAAATGCATACGCTCGTCTCGTTGAAGTGACGGCGATATTAATGGGAAAGGAACGCTTAAAGAGAGCGTATTCTTTTTAGCTTTGGGTTATGAAAGATGCAGGGGACGTAGAAAAAGTGTTGAAATAGGTTTTGAGAGTGTAATATTTCCACTGCAACAAAAAGAACGAAATTGATTTTCCCAGTCGGAAAAAAACTACAGAAAATTTTCTGATGTTACGACAGAATTTCTGTGCTATTTTTGACGGGAAACCGGTCGTGACAACAGAACATTCTGTAGTAACATCAGAAATTTCTTTAGTTACAACAGAATAGTGCTACAGAACTACAGACAACAGAAATATACTACAGAAAAAGTACAGAACTACAGAAAAATCTGATGGTTACGTCAGAACTATAGGATATATTGTCGTGTTTTTGACAAAGTTCTGTAGTTTTTTTCGACTGGGAACCACTAAAGAAGAAAACAGCCCCGTGTAACTCATCAGTGTGTGGCCCATCAGTATGTAAACGAATTGCCCATTTCCGCTAAAATAACTGTAGTAGTCTATGGCGCAAATATGGCGGTCAGGAAAGCATGTAGCTGGTCCAGGGTGTGGAAATAGCGTATCTTCACAATTTCAGTACGAATCCCAAATGCTGACAGGAAGTAGTTGCGCTAATGGCGGCCGCGGAGGGGTAGTTTTAAATGGTCACTAAAGGTCGTAAAAGACATTCAAATAAATTCATGCATGTAATGGCTGCAGCTCTATCTTCCAGTGCATAATCATAGTGAGTAAGGGAGATCTCATAATGGTACACAGAGTTTGCGGCCTTATCATGTTCGCGAATCGCGTGTAAATGCCCGCTTCCGTAGCAACTTCTGCCAAATGACATTCAAATCCACAGCTCTTTATTCCGCGTTTAATAGGAAATAAATGTCTTGCTTGTTTTATGATGCGCAAATCATAAGTTGCTCTTTCCAGGAAAGAGCGGACACAGTGTGGGAATAAGCCGAGGCCCTGGCAGAAATATTTGCCATCTACAGAGTGCGAACAATACTAGACATGATAATTTTTTATTGCCTCAGAGTGGGCTTTAAACGGGAAGAAACCAGTAAATGCTCTGCACAGACATGATCAAGCGTGTCAGCGTCCAAGGTTTATGGCTTGCTGTTAACCGCTTACCGAAATTCAAAAACTTCCTTAAACAATTACCGCCTTTGGTTTACGTTTTCTAGTCTTCCATTTCTGTCCCGTTGGCTGCTTACGTTACAGCATGTAAGACAACAGTGTAGCTAGCATATTAGGGCCTAAACCATAATGGCCGTAGAAAGGGGAAAAAATGCGGCTTCTTATGAACTCTCATCATAGTTTCATGTTTCGCTGCCTTCATGCATGGGTCCCATAGGCAGAGTTGATATCGACAAAGATACTACCTGAAGAGAGAGAGAGAATGGAGTGGAAAGGCATGGAGACTAAAAGGCAACACTGAGCTGGCTACCATGGGCGTAGAAAGAGGAATCAAGGTAAGGAGAAGGAAGGATTAAGGGCATGCGAAACAAGTCTCGTAAGTGTTGGAAACGCATAATCTTTGTGTATAAATGCGGCACCCCGACAGATCACAGGCATTAACCGGCCCTCAGACATCTACGAATGTCAATGCAGCCTTCACTACTTTTCTCACAGACGATTATGCAGTCCAATTTAGCTTGGCTTCTACGACAGAACACGCATCTAAGCGGTGGAGTGCAGATGTCGGGAATAGACCCTCATGCTCAAATAGAGTGCGTTCACAAACTAAGTATCCAATCTCATCATCGCAACCGCAACTCTCAGACATTGCAGTTGACTGTGCTTCATTTTTACAGCTTTAGTAACATGCCTGCGTCTCGAGGTATGCAAGTTAAGCGTTAGCGGAAACCATCTGATTACTTATGCCGGAATACGGCACCCCGCAAAAAAAACATGCTCCCCCCCCCCCCCCCTCTCTAGAGTGATCGACCAGCTGCATATATATGGCGCCCCGCATAACAAGAACGTGAAAGGACAGGCAACGGTCATAACTTTTCCTTCTTGAAAAACAGTGTAGTATACTGCTCATGATCGCATGAGATGTCTAAAAATGCACCATATCTTATCGGCCTCACATGAATTAAACCCTCAACACAGAGCGCATCGCCTCACTCTATCCACCCTACGATTCTTGGGTTCCGTTGACCGAGAGCGAAAATACTGCCCTTGAGCGATAAGTTCACTTTGGCCTGGCACTCTACATTCTTGTCCGGTTGTCCGAAACACCGCGGTGCAAGAGCGTTCCGCAAAAGGAGTACACCTAAAATTGCTTCGTCGCACATAGCACACGCTTCTTGTTCAGTGCCGCCTTTTTGAGCACGCAGTTAAGTGGTTTTCCCTGAAATTGCAGACGTGCATATGTCGCGACTAATCCGCTTTAGTAAATTTTGCACAAAATAGCACCGTCGGTGAATAACTACTGCATAAAGTTCACAGTACGAAGTGGGAGGCCAGCTGCAGTCAAAGAAGAAAGGTTAAAAATTGAATTTCGGCTAGTTTCTAAGTTTACAATGAAAATTGTGCCTTCACATTTCCACATTTTCAGAACCCCATTTCATACGATCCCACAGAAACCACTTTGAGAAGACGTTTTGTAGCTTCGTAACATTTCTGAAGTTTTATTTTGGACATCCTGCCACGCGTATTTTTTGTAAGTATGCTGGCTCTTGCCGGAGCTATTTTAGCGCTTTTGTGTTAGTAATTGCTCATTTGAAATTATGCGCAAGCGCAAACCCAATCACATCTCTTCAGTAGACAAATGCGCTCAAATGATATGGAGAGAATGACTTGCCCTGAATGCTTTCGCAAAAACACTCGTGCAAATTGGGCACTCCCTATGAGAATAGAAAACGGAGAATAGAAAACGGACTTAAATAAAAGTGAAAATGCCAAGGCGGTGATGGCAGCCAAATAATGTCGAAAGAAGCGTGCGCTGAGAAGACAGCAACTTTGTTCCGGAAAAACTGCTCCGTAAGGCAAAGCGAGCATTATAGGAGCGGAATGTACAGCAGATGGACCCAAAAATAGTGACGACTTTAAACAAAACAATAAATATAAATAAAAAATAGCTCTCTTCCGAGGTTCCAGTTCATTTCCTTGATTACCACGCTCAAGCAGATCTAAAATGGCTGACAGTAAACAAAATATTACACTTGCTCCAAAACTGCAAATCTAAATAAGCGCCTATATTTTCAATTATTTCGCCCCATCTTTATATGTTCTCGGCGTAAGCTTAAACGCCTGAAATGCAGGCTGTTAGTTCTTTCGAAACAAGAACTGTGGGATGAAATAGTGGCGCTCGCAAATTTCTACGTAATGCGATAAAAACACGAGAGAAATGGATAAAACGAATGGGGGAATTCAAGCAAATGTTTTAAGCCACTGGCAACGCTCAGAAAACAATTTCTGTGCCGTGGTAATGTTAACCAAATGACGATGTGACTTACACAAGTTGGACAGAAAACTATAGAAAACACGAAAATATATTTTGTAACCGGATACGAATTGAGTTTTCGAGAGCAAAACCATACTTACATATTTGGCAGTAACTTTACGCATTTCTAATGTTATTGGAGTTCGTAACAGCTACAGCAAAACGATCGACTCAAGCGCAACAGGAATGTAGCAAAAGGACGACGAGCAAAGCCATGAGGTGTATACACTATGCTATGCCCGGTGCGAAATGTTTCTGCATGTAGTTTAGTTTGTTCAACGCTGTACAGTAACAGAGTGAATAAGAATATGTACTACACTAAAGAGCCAGGAGGGGTGCGTTCTAAGAGAAACAAATTTCAACATTGGCACTCAGCGTAGCAAGCAGTAGAGGCGTTGGTCATAAAGTGACAATTTATTAAATTTCGCAAACGGTGAAGAAATCGATGTGGGAGTAATATAAACAATTTGTGGGATATAAGTCAACTTAAGTTCTACTAAATGTTGTTGCTGTTATGAGTATTATTATTATTACCTGAATTGATGTCGCTTTCAAAAGATAGATGGCACTCTGTGTTCTAATATGCCTAGGAGAATGTTGCGCAAGTCTGGACAGTGATTTCACTTTTTTTTTCTTTGTGATTGCCTTTTTTCTCTTTTTCTCATTTGTTATTGACGTTTTTTATCTAACCGGCTAGGATATGTATGCCGTGTCCACCCGTCACAAAGGGAATAGCCTCAAAGCATCATCATCATCATCATCATCATCATCATCATCATCGCCGTCATACTGCGCATCTACTTCAACGAGGAATCGAAGAAAGAGAGAGAGAGAGAAAACTTTTAATGAGCATATAATCAGTAAAAATTCGCAGGAGCTGGGTGGTCGGTGCCCCTAGTCCAGGGCTCCGCTGGCAGCAGCTGACTTGCGGACTAGGTGGATAATCGAGGCTTGCTGATCCAGGTTGTCGCTGGTCAGGGCCGCCTCCCACTGCTCGTGTGTCGGGCATGGCACTATTAACGTTGGGTCAGGTTTGTCCTGGCATTCCCAAGAGATGTGATAGAGTGTGGGGCTTGCACCGCACCAAGGACAGTAACTCGTGTATTTTGTTGGGCTTATCTTATTTAAAATTTGAAGATTAGGGAATGTGTTTGTTTGTATTTTTCTCCAGTCTATAGCGTCCGAGGAAGGAAGTTGTTTGTGTGGTGGTGAGAAAATTCTTCTTTCTAACCGTAGGTGTTCCACCGTAGGCCTGTCGCCGTACGGTCCTAGGAGAGGGGTGAGGTAGGGATGGGGATCCGCCCGGTTTGTGAGAGCTCGGGCTAGATCATTCGCTACCTGATTTCCTTCTAGGCCTTCGTGTCCAGGTGTCCATGTAATTGTGTGCGTCTGGGAGATGGAATGTAATATTGCACACGCTCTTTTGTGAGGTTTTCCGGCCAGGTAGTCCCTGCAGGCTGGTTTTGAGTCCGTCACTACGTGTGATGACTTCTTTTGGTTGTCTTGTGTTTTTATGGTGATGGCTATTGCCAGTGATTCCGCTTCCGCAGGATCCTTGGCATAGATCGAAGCCTGAATAATTGGCCGCTTCTTGTGGTCAACTGCAGCTATTGTGAACTTGCCAGGTTCGCCGTAAGCCCCTATGTCCACGTAGACAACTTCCGCGTCTTTAGACAATTGTTTTTCCAATGATTTGACTCTGGCTTTCCTTCGACCCTTTTATAACTCATGGTGCATGTGCTTGGGTATCGGGTTCACATAGATGTTGTTTCTTGTGGATGTCGGAATTTTTGATTTGATCTCAGAAGTTTTTAGTGCCTGCCATAGCCCTACTTTTGACAGGATTTCCCTACCCGCCTGCGTTGTTAGTAGGCGTTGTTTCTGACTCTCTAGAACCGCCTCCTTGAGCTCCTCGAAGTTGTTGTGCACTCCGAGTGCCCAAAGACGTTCCGTTGATGTTGTTGGCGGGAGGTTTAGGGCCGTTTTATAGGCTCCTCTTATGATAGTGTCAATGGCCCTTTTATCAGTGAATCTAATTTCGTGATATGGGAGCCCGTAGGTAATCCTGCTAACGACTAGGGCTTGTACAAGGCGGAGGGTGTCCTCCTCCCTCATCCCTTTCCGGTGCCAGGTCACCCTTCTAATCATTCTGGAAATTTGGTTGACTGTGGTTTTGAGTGTTTTGATTGTATAATCCACTCTCAAATTGCTTTGCAACCACAGCCCCAAAACTCTGATCTTGTCCTTCTCTTGAATTATCTGGTCTCCTAGAGAGAGCTGAATTTCTCCTGGGGACTTGTAATTTCTTCTGTGTAGCCTGATAAGTTCGGATTTTTCTGGGGAGCATTGAAGACCGCTCTCCCCGGCAAATTCCTCGACTAGGTCGATAGCGGCTTGCAGAGCTTCTTCTTTTTGCGCCAAGGATCCCTGAGTAGCCCAGATGGTGATGTCGTCCGCGTATAAAGTGAAGCCAATATCAGCGCAGGTCAACAGTTTTTTTGCTAAATTTATCATTGCTATGTTAAATAGCATTGGAGAGATTGTAGAACCCTGCGGTGTACCTTTGTTCGGCATGGGTCTTTTGGTGATCGGATCTCTCCAATTCCTATGGTGGCTGTGCGATCTGAGAGGAAAGCCTTCACGTATTTGAAAATTTTCTCCCCGCAGTTGATATTGTTTAATTCATGAAATATGGTTTGGTGGCCAATGTTGTCGATGCTCCTCTGAGATCTAGTGCCAGAATGAAATTTTCGCCTTTTCGGGGTATGGTGTTGATGACTTCTTCCCTAATCCGGAGGAAAGCATCTTGCGTGCAGAGTCCCTTGCGGAAGTCCAGCATGCAGGAAGGAAAGATGTTGTTTTCGTCGATGTAATTTTGGAGCCTTAGGTGGACTACTTTTTCATAGAGTTTTCCCAGGCAAGAAGTGAGGGATATAGGACGGAGACTCTCCACAGCCGGTGACTTTCCAGCCTTTGGTATGGTGATGATATCCGCGTGTCTCCAAGCTGATGGGACCTGTCCCTTCTCCCACAGTTCTTCGTTGATGTACTTCGTTAGGTCTTGCAGATGTTCGGTGCTTAAGTTCCTAATCATAGCGTAGGTGACTTTGTCTCCTCCAGGGGCAGTGTTTCTTGTAAATGTACGGGCGGCTGAGTAGACCTCCGCCAGTGTTATGGGGGAGTCAAAGGAGGGGTTTGGTTGACCCGCATATGAAGTTTGGCAAGCCGGAGTAGGGTCTCCTATGTATTTCTTGTGCATGGCGGTGATCAACTCTGTATCTGTGCCCGGGTATTTATGGGCTATGGTGTGGAGGGCTCTTCTTGTGGCCGTTTTGGTTTTTGAGGTGTCTATCATGCTTCTTAATATTGACCATGATTTAGCCGTGCTTAGGGTACCTTTCAGCGAATTGCAGAAATCTGCCCAGTTTTGCTTGGCGAGCTTTATAGCATACTCTTGTGCTTCAGCCGTAACCTGTGCTATCTTCATTTTAACTTTTCTATTTAATTTTTTCATTTTCCACCGTTTTAATAGACTTTTTCGGGCTTCCCATAATTGTAGGAGATGTCTGTCTACTTCTGGGGTTTTTGTCGTT
The DNA here is from genome assembly GCF_055883805.1 of Amblyomma maculatum. Classification (NCBI taxonomy): domain Eukaryota; kingdom Metazoa; phylum Arthropoda; class Arachnida; order Ixodida; family Ixodidae; genus Amblyomma; species Amblyomma maculatum. The sequence goes on from NC_139345.1 coordinate 70,539,622, forward strand.
GTGTTGATGGTCTTGGTCGTTTTTGCATGAGCATCCTTCAGGCTTTGAACCCAATCTTCAATTGTTGTGATGCCGTCGTGTGGTGGTCTAATTTGTCTGAACTTATCCCAGTCTGTTATTTTAGTAAAGCCAATGTTCCTTTTCATACGGGTTGTCATTAGGGATAAGCTAAGGATTTTGGGATCGCTGCCAAGTGTTTCTCCTAGATTGGTCCAGGTGCAATGTCTTATGTTTTTGGTGAAAGCTAGGTGTGGGCAGATGTCTCTGCTTACACTGTTTCCTATTCTAGTGGGGGACATGGTGTCCGTCATAAGACAGAGATCCAGCTTTTCAGCCGCTTCCAACAACTTGGTTCCCTTTGGGGTGTCCTTGTGGTAGCCCCATGCCGTATGTACAGCGTTTAGGTCCCCCATAATAATAAGGGGGTTCGTTCCGGCTATGCGTGTGCATTCCAGTAAAAGTGGCTTGAAATCTTCCTGCGTGTTGCTTGGAGGACTGTAAAGGTTCAGGACAAACACACTCTGCTTTCTTCTTTTTTGAGAGATGATCTCGATGAGAACTTGATTAATTTCACTGAAGGGAAGGTCGTGCGGTATGACTGTTAGTGTGGGGGCCACTAGTGTAGCTATTTTAGGTGCCGTGTCATGGGTGTATGTAAGGTATCCTTTGAGGTATGTAGTGCATCCTGTTTCTTGGAGACAGATGACGTCCGGAGGTATCGGTTGGTTTTGAATAAACATCTGCAGGGAGCTGCGTTTCCTCTTGAAGGAGCGACAGTTCCACTGCCAGAGCTCTAGGTGGTTTGGTTGCCGGTTAGGGGAGGCAGCCATCAGCGTTACTCGCCACTGACTCGCAGTCGCTGAGATCTGTCATGCCAGCGGACCTTCGGTGGGTTTTTAGTCGAGGGTCATCGCACCCCCTGAGTTATTATTTGGATTTTCGAATTGAATTCTTCTTGAACTGCCGCAAATTGAGTTTGCGTGGCAATTTGTTGGTCTTGGAGTTGTTTGGTTATTTGTGTCATGGTCTGCTGCATTTGAATAATCATTTGTTGCATTTGAGTAAGAATGCTTGGTGCGTTTTCTTGAGTGTGAAGTCCGAGAGTTTGCGTAAGCGGTTTCTGCCGTTGCGTTTGGAGTACACTCGCCTGTTGAGGTTGAGATGCGGAGGTGTTTACAGCATTTTGTACCGGTTGTGGCTGTATCGATACTATTGATGAGGGTTGGGGGGCGGTTTTGGCTGTATCGATACTATTGATGAGGGTTGGGGGGCAGGAATCGAAGAACGTGCCGGGGAATTTACAAACGCCTTCAATGCAGTCTACGTGATATATATGTAGTGTTGGGCGATCGATAAGGGTGGTTTCTGGCGTCATTGATTTACTTATTAATTTGTAAGTAATGAGTGATAATTTCTGAACGAATCCAGTATGATGTAGACGAGTAGGCCCGTGTGTGTTGGAGAGTTTAATCACGCGATATAAAACCTGTGGCTAGTACTTATACGGCAGCCTCGTCAGTCATTTTACCAGGTACACATAAAAGATGCGGGAAGTTGTCTTCGTTTCAGGATGCGTATTTTGATGGCGGTACGCGACGTCCAGGGAGCCTGTTAGACGGTTGGAATCCACAAATGAAACACTGCTTTTTTAAATGCGAAACATAACAACACCAGCTACCTCATCACAAATCCTTTCAGTGACTAAATATACCTTTTCTCCTCCTTCTCCAATGAGCACTGCGTGAACGCGCATAACGCTTTAACAGGTGACCTCATGCAAAGTACGCTGTGCACAAGAGATATGTAAGAGACCCTGCTTTGTAATCCAGTTAAAGTAAGCTTCACGCGTAATGCTTATATGTAGTCTTTGTAAAGCTTTTTTTTCAGAAATAATCTAGGTTGGAAGCCTGCAGTGGGTTATAACTGGCACAACTTGAAGCTTGAACTTACAGTAGGAGGTTTTTTTGGCAACGAAAATGTGTGGTTTTTATAAGAACTAATGCAGCTAAAGGCATTTCTTAAGAAGTTGCTTTTTTCACTCTGACTCGGAAAGCTTTAATTCGCAGACCTCATTTTTCTTGTTAGGTAGCCACGTGCAAAAGAAGAGGCGAGTTTCTAAAACAATAATGCTGCGTGTCCTGACAGCGGTGCCCTTTATTATTGGGCATTCGCGTTTCCGTGTGTTGGTGGTGTTGCTATGTCATGCAAAAAGTTGAAAGGAAATAATTCAAAGATAAGGATAAATATTTGGCCGGAAACGCAAGGACAGAAACCTTGATGGTTGATTTTACTAAGGCCTGAGTTCTCCATTCTTCTTTAGGTAACCGTGCTGTTGGGCATCCACTGTCGCCGCTTGCAATTTCGTTGCCTCCTTCGTTTCTGAGCATCTATTTCATTTAATGCATGATAAAGGCAAACTCGGTTATGCTGCATAACAAGTGCCTGAGCTTTATGCAGTAAATCGGCACCGCAGCATTTATTTCAAAATATTTTTTATATTAATGTTTTATATAAATGTTAACACACCAGGCATGATGAAGTATTGTTACAGCTCTTTCCTATAATTTATATGCGCACGCAACCTGATCGCAGCCAAAATTGTATTTTAGCCATATTTCTGAGCATAAAAATTATCCCAGCGAGACATAGAAACGTGCCTCAAAGCACATTCCTCAGTACAGAACACTGTCAAAACTACCAGCACCTCCAATAGGTTTGTAATGAACAAACTTCATATGAAGTAGGTACGCCCCCTAAGAACACGGAAAATGCAATGCAAATACAAATCTAGCAGCCACGAGTATTGACACCATTCTTTTCGTCTTGAAACCCGAAACTCGATAGCTAGCTTGCCCCTTTACACATACGAACGAAAAGTTAAAGCGAGTGACATATACTAGCCAATCGAAAGCATAACTACAACAGCTATGCGACGTCCGCCGTGAGCATACGCTGACGCTGTAGAGGTGGTCATATTATAGTGCATTATGAGGGCGAGACACTGCAGTGTACCTAACCTACTTGCCGTCAGCTAATCTGACCTGCACTGCTAAAGCTGCGCGCCCTAACAAAACAATAGCGGTAATATCGCGTGAATAACACCTGTACCATAAAACAAACGCAAACGGTCGGCGTCGACTGTGTTATGCAGCAAAATGAATCTAGGCGTGCAGTAACCCTGCCTCGAGGCAAGCTTGGAGCTGGAATTTAGTGCATCTGTGTGCACAATCTACCGAGTGTCATTTTAACTGTTTATAGATCGTAATTCTAAACCATGTTAGATATTTGTTCATGTGAGCAAATATGGAAGCCGTTTGTTTATATTATGCAGCAGAAGCAGCAACGCGGTGTGTATCACATTACTACGCCTAGCAACTCCATTTAAAAAAAGTTAACATTCTGAAGCCAACTTTACGAGCTAAGAATACGTATATTTGACGTTAAATATTTGAAAATTCATTCCCCCTAAAGTTTTACATCAGGACTGAAATGTTGTATTGAAAACCTTAAAGGCCCATGATTTATTGTTTGCGTTTAAAATCAAGAGGAAAAAGCACAAATGTATTTTTAATCATTTTTTCCATCACTGAGGTCTATTACGTGCTTAATGCCGCCTTGCTGTACAATTCACCTGCTTGCACTGCACCTCCGTATCTCTCGTGAGATTTAAAATAACAACCTGTACACATTTAAATAAAAAATCCGTGATATCTGTACTCGCATTACTCATGTCATTTCACAAACGGATGCATTTCATTTGGAGCAGCCGGAGAATATGTTGCGTTTGCTCGGGTTCTGAGACTCCGTCTACTGAAAAATCCTTGAGGTTACAACCGGCGCAGACTGCCGATGGGGACGGTTTGCTCTCCAGGTCTGTAATGACACATAATTATCAGGACGAATGCACAGGTCAGAGCGTAAAGAATGTCCATCTGGACGTGGACCTTACCGTCTCGTCTCTACTCTTTTCGCACGCAGGCTTCGATAGGCTACATATCTGCTTTCCCACATGCGCCAGCTTGAGTTGTACTGCTGTCTGAGATAGTTCGATTCTGATACCATGCAAGTGGCTTCAGAACACGCCGACGTATATTTTGTTTTTGATCAATTCAGCTGGTAAAACTTCCACCTTAAAAGGAACAAGATTAAGGCAATTTTAAGTTTTCCTAACCTCCTTTATCTGTGCCGCCCCGCACACGCATCTTGCCTGCTATATCTGCAACGAATGGAAATAAACACATGATGTGGTTGGCATACTCCAATGGACCCCCCAACCCCCCAATATACTCCTGAAAAAATATTCTTCTTCCTCGTAATATAGTCTGTAACATTGCAGCAAGGCCTTCCAAAGAGCAGTGACGGTGCCATGCGCTGCGGTATGATAAGTAGCCAGATAAGTATCAGCGCGGCCTAATCATTCATGGAGCGGTCCCCTCCGATTGCAGCGTGATTTGGGAAAGTTTTCAACAGCTGTTCGGTCATGGCAGCTTCGTTCCATGCTAGACGTAGAGCGCTGCTCTGTTCGTTTATTAAATTGTGCGCGAAGACTAGTAATTATGGTGGCATTTACAAACATGCATCGAATCTTCATTTGCTCTTCGGGCCAGGCCGGTGGGCGTGGCGGAAATTGGTCTTTCAGTTTAGAAGCTTCCCAACGAAGTGTAGGAGAACGCTGCTGCGGTCCTTCCTTGCGGTAGATAACTAATAGTGTATGCCAATATTAAGGAAACCGTTTCAAGTAATTCTAAGTTGGACTTACAACCGTCAGTCAATGCTCGTAGTCCGATGCTGTGGCGTTAACAGCAGTGGCTGATAGATGTGGGGAGCTTAGGAATCTTGCGAACATCGTGTGCGTGGCCTGTTTATTGCATGCGAGTGCAGCAGGCACACTGGGGTGAAGTGTTGAGCATGATGTTGCCAAGTATGAGAGTAGAACGAGATCTATTTCGGTATCCCGTAAGCAGTGGATGTATTTCGCTCAATGAATTCGCTAGCGTTCGTTGGTAAACAGACCGTATCTCGTGTAAAAAGTCTACCCCCCTCCACAGGGACAGCATGGCTCGATGTGGACTCGAAGTGCCAGCGGGATGGCGCATCCACTGAGCCTCCTACTCGGCAGCATCTTCAAGGTTCTTTATTTCACCGGGGGAACACATGTGCTTCTTGGAACTGTATATTAAGGAAACGTGTGATTAAACGGACCAACTAGATATTTAGAAGTTCGACCATGGTTGTATTTGGATTGTGAGGTTTAACGTCCGAAAGTGACTGAGAATATGAGGTGCCACAGGGGACGCCTCCAGAAATTTTGACGGGTTCTTTAACGAGCACTGACATGGCACAGCAAACGGCCGCCTTCCCTTTCGCCTTCATCGGAAAACGGCCACCGCAGTCTCGATTCGATCCCGCTCTCTTGGTTTCAGTAGTCTAACGTCATAAGCAATCAGCCACCGCGGTGAAGCAAACTTTCGAGTCGTACCTTGTCTTATTTAGTCAGGTCGTGGTAGATACGTGTTAGAACAGTTCATAGAGACACAGTGTTTGGCCAAGCTACCGTGCCTTCGTTACTTTCAGCCTTCTTCAATCTCTTACCCGTTCTTTCAGATGAAACACAACCTCATCAACTATCTGCGTCGTTATTGTTATCTTAAGCACGAAAATATAAGATTGGTAGCTTGAAATACCTACGACATTAGCCCAGAGAAATTCAGTTTCTTCATGTATCGCTTTATTAAAAATTTTCGTCCGTAGCAGATTAGGAATGAAACCATAAGGGCATGAGTAAATCCATGTCCGTGAAGAAGGCAAATAGCTATTTTGAAGTTCTTTTTAAAGGAATTACGGCTCGGGGGCCGAAACCTAATACTCTAACGTTGGTCTACTAGGCAAAAATAAAACAAATCTGCTGAATCGAATCAGTCCAATTTGCCTACCCACGCCTGGTGGTGCGCTAAAACGCACACATTTGAGCCAGTCAAATTATAAAGGTTCAAGTTTTTTGCTAATGCAACCACTGCTATTGACAAATTCGATAGGTGCCAAAGGAATGCACAGGTCGAAAAGTAACGGCTTTAAGGCACATAAATTGGAACATCTTTAAATCACGGCTGTGCGCTCGTACCGCACGTCAAATCGGTTGAGCGTCAAGCTATGCAAGGCTAAATCTTATTACGGGAAGACAGCGTCTTTTGGAGCTCTGCCTTCTTACCTCTCCCTGCTTCTCGTGCAGCGGCGCTGACACCTGGCCCTGTCAGCGACATAATGCGATTACTCGGCAGAAAAGTTCAGGGCGGAGAACAAGGCCCGGTCTGCACACCCCGAAACGCCGAAGGGAAACTTGCGAAGCGAATGAAAGATGTCTCACTCATCCGTAACGAAATAAGGGAATCACGGTTTTGTCCCGAAGGAAAAATTGAAACACACAGGCACCACATCCTCGTCCGCTGGCATACTTGAATTAGAATGATAAACATTTGCGCATAGCTGAATACAGTTAACGGCATTTTCGTTATTAATCGAAATGGCCTCATCTGAGATGCTGCCGCTGATCAACATGCTTGCTTTTATTCACACTCATTTGCTCCCGTTCTCACAATTTTGAGGCGGTCGGTCTGTTTCATTCTTCTGCAGTTCACGTAATACATGTCCGCCTCAGCGCTGACTAGGTTTCTATATTCACGAGTGCTTGTCTTCTAATACCATGTTTGAATTTTCGTAACCACAAACATCTTTGTGTCTGCATGAGCTCTATACTCATCGCCACTTTCCCTATGTGTCTAACGTAAATCGCACGTGACAGAAACCGCACAAAATATAACTACTCTAAACGGTGACTCGTGCCTTCTGTTGGCCGGACAAATGCTCGCGCTAGTGCGAAAGCTTGGTTCCTTTTTTGTGTAAACATAGGTTCCTTAGAGAAAACAATATGCTGAGAATTCTACCGCTGAGTCACCTTCTGCCATGCCGCGATGGTATGAAACTCTAGGCTGAGTATTTGGGCGCAGTATTACGTATTTGATGCTTGATTATCGTAACCCCTTAATAGGTTCTCTAGCTGTGCGTTTCGTGCCTTTGACCGACACTAAATGTAAAATTATGATGATAGACTAATAATTCTGTTCACAGTTTTGTAAGACTCCGTTTGGGCTAAGTTAGCTTTTATTAAATAGAAAGCAAAGCCGAAACTGACTCAAAACTAGGACGATTCACGCTTTGAGGGCCTGGTCGGACCTGTGGACTCGAATAGCGCCTCTTCACGATTTCTTCGAAGACCTAGGTAGTTTATCTCAGACTGAACAATCGATGCTAGCTTGGCCGTCAGATTCGTGTTTTATGACCACCGGGCTAGACTGTGGTCGGTACAGGCAATCAGTCCATTCACGAAGGGGCAAGAGAGCAGCTGCTTATATATACCCAGCGTTTCAGACAAGCTCACCACAAGCATTCAAATGTATGCTTTCTGGTGCAATAATATTTCATTTGCGGCCCAGTAGAACTGGTAATGGCAGACATCTGAGATCAGGAGAGTGATGTAATTTTGGTAGCTTGTGAGCTGAGTTTTATTAGTGAACTTAATATCAATTACCCGGCTAGTTACCATTTGAGATGTGTGGCTGCCCTTTTATTATTGGCTATATCTTGGCGATCTCCATTTGAACACGTCATTCTGTGGCACATGTGCGCCGCGACTTTCTTTGTGCCGCATGCGCTGCAGGGCTCACCGCTGCTACCGGCTGCAGCCAAGCGTAAGGTGACGTTGCTGGCGGCCAGCGAGTGCAATTTCATGGGCATTGCTGAGCGCGGCATATCACAGGCATGCGATTCTCGAAATGAGCGAGGAGCGAGTGGAATGTGCATTTGCCTTTTGAAAGTCCATAAACTGATCTGTCCTTTAGTAGTGCCCACCTAAATATTTTAACTAGACGCGTATCTGCAGTATTCTAAATATGAGTGAAATTTGTAATATAGTTGCAACTAGCTGTGTAGTTAACAAGATTCGTTGGACTGTTAATGTCGGCAAAGATTGGAGTTACTGTAAAGCAAAAGCCTTAATTGTGTGTAAGAAAACGCAGCCTCCAAAAATTGCCGCGCCATTTACCTTGGGCCTAATCACAAATTACCGAGGTTAGCGTGGTTATCGCCCTGATTTTCTGTTTTTTTTTTCTTGACTGTTGATTGTTTGGCTTGATAAGAACTTGCTTCCCAACATGGGCATTATGTCATGCATGGGGCCCCATATGGGAGGAGTGACACAAATAGAAAGTAATGGTGGAAATATTTAAGGTTCGCGTGATCTCATATTGTTCAGGCGAAATTATTATGGTACATTATGTCAACGTTCAGATTACAGATATAATGCGTATGCTTTATGTATTTATGACACACTCTAGGCATTCACTGCACAGTACAAATTATATTGTTTTCCGAAGCGAATTCGGCGTAGCCAGGTTTAAGAAAATACCCCAAGCGCCATAAAAAGAGCCCATCATTTTCAAATCATGCATGTAATGCGAAAGTGTTAAATTCGCCTCGTTCTTAACCAAATGCGGCGTCAGCGTTGTCGTCGTCGGTGTTGTGAGCGAAACATTACGAGCATGGCTTTGTAAGGTGATGACCAGCTTGGCGGTGTGGTGATTGGTCCCTGGCTAATTGTGTGTGCTTCCGCCGGCACACGATATGGCCGGTTTGGCGGGAGCTACCAACCGAAGCGTCTCCTCTCAAGCGGGAAGGTGCGAACATGATCAGCCTCGCAGGACCCATGCACTCTGAGACAGACACGCTCCTCCTATATTGGCCATGCAGGGTACAGCTTGGTTAAGGGTGAGTTTATATCTATGTCGCGTAGCCTTTCATACACAATTGTATGCTAAAAAGTAAGTGTGAGACATTAGGGGAACACACTGAGGGATTAGCAATTAGGCGGGTAGCAACGCTCACACTATCCCAACAAGGATCCCAAAGAGAGCAGGAAATTGAAAGACATTAACGCCTTCCCCTCGTGCTCTTCAAGGCTCAGCCTAAGTGTCGCCAGTGTCACCCATAATTTATATTCTGGTCGATACCTACGTATTCGCAACTGCGCTACATATGAGCAATAGAGATATGAAATGAAGCTCGCTAGATACTGTCGAATGTTATTGTGGCGATAGACGTTCGGCTTAGGCAGCAGTGTGTTCGTGAGACAACTGAAATGTGTAGGTAAAAATAGTAAATGTATTAAATTACGCCTCTGTTATTCCAGATGATCTCTTTAAAAATCCAGCATGATGCTCAAAGGCTAGAGGAGAAAGACTCCCATCAAAATCAGTTATCTCTTACCACACATTTAAAATCAACAACTGGTATGACAGCTTCCCTCAAAAGTTCGTGGTGTAACTCGCGGCTTTACATACATTCGGATTCATTAGCGGTACTAGAAAATGGTTTATCGACATCCACAACGGTCAGTCGCAAATCCTGATTACAAATTTTACCACTGAGCTTTGACACGTTTTTCGCGCTACTGCCATGGTGCTCGAGCACATCGCCGATATTTCTGAATGTTTCGCGTCTGCAGTTGTGCTATGTACGGACACATTCTAAAATCTGCTCGATACTAGCCCCATATTTTCGGCTACGCAGCTCGTGACCTACCTGCTTTATTGCTCGACTATAGCTCTGGTTTCGCATCTTCGTCCAAGGTACAAGAAAGTGCTCCCAGGAGGCACTGAGTAAGTACATAAGATGATGCTTGCCCTATACGTGAACAGCTGTACCGAATTTCCCTGAAAGAACGTGAGGCCATTCAGAATCAAGTGAAAGAGATGCCTAATGACGGCGCACTACATCGGTCCAGCAGCCCTTGGTTGTCGCCCGTCATTAAAAAAAAAAAACGCGACTATGCGCTTTTGTGTCGATGACAGGAAGATGAATACCATCCCTAGAAAGGAAATTTATCTACTACTCCACATAAATGACTCACTCGAGACTGCACCACGCCCAAGTGCCTTCCTGAATAAAATAAACTTAAAACGCAAGTTTGGCAGATTTAGGTTGGTGAACAAGACCGCGAGAAATGGCAGATTCAGGTTGATAAACAAGGCCGTGGGAAAACGTATTTCATCCCACCCTATGGCCTATATGAATTTATTTTCCTGCCTTTGGGGTCTAAGTTCAGCGCCAGAGACGTTCCAACGGATGATGGAAACTGTTCATTACTGGTCTCATGTGAAAAAATAAAACTGTTTAGTGTACCTGGGTGATGTATTTTCTGAAATATCTCCAACGCCTCCGAACAGTGTTACATGCTCTGGTTCGGCCAATATAATGCTCAAGCCGGAAATATATTCCTTCGGATATGAACAGTCGGTCCTGCTGCAAACACTTCCTGAGCCCGTCCGCCTACTACTCACGATTTATTGCCGACTTCTCCAACATTGCCGAACTCGTGGCCCCTTTACCCAGCAGTGATATACAATTTATCTGGACTGAGGAACAGCTAGAGGCTTTTGTAGAACTCTGTAAACTACTATAAACTACATCTGCGCTGGCTTACTTTGATGAGGATGCCGACACTGAAATTCACGCCGACGCCAACAACATCGGTCTTGGAGCTGTCCTCATCCAACACCAAGACGGCATCGAACGCGTGATCGCGTACGCGAGTCGCACTGTCTCACGTGCCAAAATTACCTAGTTCGGAAAAGTAGTACTTAATTTTATCGTACCCACACGACTTTGCGGTCGTGTGGCCTACGATGAAATTTCGACCTTATATCTACGGGCGCTATTTGAAAATGGTCACTCATCATCGTCATTCCTTGTGCTGGCTGATCAATCACCGGCCCTCGTCGGGCCGCTTAGCACGGTCGAGCCTCGGCTTGCAGGAATCTGACTACACCTTTGATTACAAATGCGACCGCAAGAATGAAAATGCCGACATTTCCCAGAAAATGATGCCAAACTAGATTTTAGTGCACACGTGTGTGCTCCCGATGCAGAGGAGTGGTGATACGATCGAAGGCATGTTAATAAAAGCTATTGGTCTGCAGATAGATTTTCAACAATCGCCAGTACTTCGATTTAAATGTACTATACATCAGTGACAACTGCCTTTGAGCATTCAGTATACGTTTGATTCCAAATTCGCTAAGAAATAAACACAAAAATAAAAACTGACTGCCAAGCCCGATTCGTGGATATGGTCACTAATTTTTACGTCCGGCTGGCTGAGAGTATTGCTCCTCTTTATCTTTCCCTTCAGTCAATTCTAAGACCTTGTTCTCCCGCTTCTTTTCTCGTGACGGAGAGCGTTGTGTTCATTTAGCCCTATCTGGTCGCGTTCCCATGAGGTCAGACTTCGGAATATATGGAAATGTGATCAGGCAAAATGGATAGCTAACTACACTTTCGCAGTTATCCTAAATTCTTCAATATTCAGCACGTCCCATTTTGAGAGTCGTAATATTGTTCTAGAACTTATAATTATTAAAAGCTACACGCTATATTTGTTTCGAATGTGTAGTTATTAAACTGCGTTTGCCTTTTCGTTTAGAAGACCCGACAGATCCTGGGTGGCGGCGTTGCATAGACAATATCTTAGCAAGATTGCAGAATGGAGCATTTCCTTTCGCACATTTCAACTCTATGCGTCTAACTAAATAGACGCAAACATTTTATATTGAAGCCATTAGACATGTCACCAGTT
>NC_139345.1:70553807-70611307 GCF_055883805.1 Amblyomma maculatum
AGCAGCAGCAGCAGCAGCAGCAGCAGCAGCAGCAGCAGCAGCAGCAGCAGCAGCAGCAGCAGCAGCAGCAGCAGCAGCAGCAGCAGCAGCAGCAGCAGCAGCAGCAGCAGCAGCAGCAGCAGCAGCAGCAGCAGCAGCAGCAGCAGCAGCAGCAGCAGCAGCAGCAGCAGCAGCAGCAGCAGCAGCAGCAGCAGCAGCAGCAGCAGCAGCAGCAGCAGCAGCAGCAGCAGCAGCAGCAGCAGCAGCAGCAGCAGCAGCAGCAGCAGCAGCAGCAGCAGCAGCAGCAGCAGCAGCAGCAGCAGCAGCAGCAGCAGCAGCAGCAGCAGCAGCAGCAGCAGCAGCAGCAGCAGCAGCAGCAGCAGCAGCAGCAGCAGCAGCAGCAGCAGCAGCAGCAGCAGCAGCAGCAGCAGCAGCAGCAGCAGCAGCAGCAGCAGCAGCAGCAGCAGCAGCAGCAGCAGCAGCAGCAGCAGCAGCAGCAGCAGCAGCAGCAGCAGCAGCAGCAGCAGCAGCAGCAGCAGCAGCAGCAGCAGCAGCAGCAGCAGCAGCAGCAGCAGCAGCAGCAGCAGCAGCAGCAGCAGCAGCAGCAGCAGCAGCAGCAGCAGCAGCAGCAGCAGCAGCAGCAGCAGCAGCAGCAGCAGCAGCAGCAGCAGCAGCAGCAGCAGCAGCAGCAGCAGCAGCAGCAGCAGCAGCAGCAGCAGCAGCAGCAGCAGCAGCAGCAGCAGCAGCAGCAGCAGCAGCAGCAGCAGCAGCAGCAGCAGCAGCAGCAGCAGCAGCAGCAGCAGCAGCAGCAGCAGCAGCAGCAGCAGCAGCAGCAGCAGCAGCAGCAGCAGCAGCAGCAGCAGCAGCAGCAGCAGCAGCAGCAGCAGCAGCAGCAGCAGCAGCAGCAGCAGCAGCAGCAGCAGCAGCAGCAGCAGGCGAAGGCCTCTGCAGGGCGAAGGCCTCTCCCATATTTCTTTACTTAACCCGGTTCTGTGCTAGCTGCATCCACTTGACCCCTGCGAACTTCTTAACCTCATCCGCCCATCTAACTTTCTGCCGCCCCCTGCTACGCTTTCCTTCCCTTGGAATCCAGTTTGTTACCCTAAGCGACCATCGGTTATCCTCTCTTCGCACTACGTGTCCCGCCCATGCCCATTTCTTCTTCTTAATTTCCACTAGAATGTCGCTAACTTGAGTTATTTCTTTGACCCACTCTGCACGCTTCCTATTTTTTAATGTTACCCCTACCATTTTTCGTTCCATAGCCCTCTGGGTTGTCCCCAACTTAAGTAGAACTCTCTTGGTTAGCCTCCACGTTTCAGCCCCATAGGTGAGTACAGGTAAGATGCAACTGTTATAGGCTTTCCTCTTTCACGATACCGGTAAGCTGCTAGTCATAATCTGTGAGTGCTTGCCAAATGCGCTCCATCCCAATCTTATTCTTCTTGTTATTTCCTTTTCATGGTCTGGATTTGTGGTTACTACCTGTCCTAAGTAGACATATTCGCCTACTACTTCCAGTACTTCGCTACCTAATGTAAACTGCTGTTCCTTCCCGAGGCTGTTGAACATTGCCTGAGTCTTCTGCATATTGATTTTCAAGCCTAACTTTCTACTTTTACTGTCTAGGTCAAAAATCATTTGCAGTTCATCCCCCGAGTTGCTTAGCAAGGCAATGTCATCAGCAAATCGCAGATTACTGAGGTATTCTCCATCTACCGTTATCCCTAACTCCTCCTATTCCAAGTCTCTGAACTTCCTCTATAAGCAAGCTGTGAATAGTACTGGGGAGATTGTGTCTCCTTGCCTAACACCTTTCTTTATGAGAATTTTATTACTTTCTTTGTGCAGAACTATGGTTGCTGTGCAGCCACTATATATATCTTCCAGCACCTTCACGTACGGCTTGTCTACCCGCTGATTTCGCAATGCCTGCATCACCGCCGAGGTTTCAACTGAGTCAAATGCTTTTTCGCAATCATTGAATGCTATGTATAAGGGCTGGTTATATTCCGAGCATTTTTCTATTACCTGATTGATGATATGGATATGATCGATAGTAGAGTACCTTTTCCGAAAACCTGCTTGATCCTTCGCTTAATTGTAGTCTAAGATTGTCCTGATTCTTTAGCTATTACCTTAGTAATTACCTTATACGTAACAGACAGTAATCTGATTGGTCTGTAATGTTTAAGGTCCTTAGAATCCCCTTTCTTATGAATGAGGATAATGTTTTCATTCTTCAAGGGTTCCGGAATCGTCGCTGACACCAGGCACTGCGTATACAGGGTTGCCAGTTTTTCTAGCACGATATCCCCCCCGTCCTTCAGCAAATCTGTAGTTATCTGATCCTCTCCAGCTGATTTCCGCCTTTTCATATTTTCTAATGCTTTCTTGACCTCGTCCTTCGTCACTGGAGGAACGTTTGAGTGTTTTTTTCTACCGCCAATCTCGTTACGGTCCTGACTTCTTTGGCTACTGTAGAGATCTGTATAGAACTGCTCGGCTACTTTGACTTTGTTGTCCATATTGGTGGTGACGTTGCCCGCCTTGTCCCTTATCGAACACATCTGGTTTTTGCCTATGCCCAATTTCTTCTTTACCGCTTTAAGGCTTCCCCCGTTCTTTACAGCATGCTCAATTTTCTCCATGTTATACTTCCTTGTATCGACCAGCTTGCGCTTATTGATTAGCTTTGATATTTCGACCAATTCAATCTGGTCGGTTGGATTGGAAGCTTTCATACTCTGGCGTTTCTGAATCAAATCTTTCGTCTCCTTAGACAGCTTACCGGTATCCTCTCTAAATATCGCCTACTTCTACCGCACATTCAGTAGCGATATCTCTGAAATTATTGTTCATTGCTTCTAGGGTAATGTCGCCCTTCTCGTTTAGAGCTGAATATCCATTCTGTAGCGAGGTCCTGAACTCTTCTGCCCTCCCCACACCGCTAATTCGTTGATGGGTTTCTTTCTTACTAATCTGTCGCGTTCCTTCTCAGATTTAGGCTAATTCGGGACCTCACCATCCTGTGGTCACTCCATCGCACTTTTCCGATTACCTCTACATCTTGCATAATGGCGGGGGTTGAACACATTATGAAGTCAGTTTAATTTTTAGTCTCCCCGTTAGGACTTTTCAATGTCCATTTCCGGTTCTTCCGTTTGCTGAAGAAGGTATTCATGATTCGTAAGTTATTGCGCTCTGCAAACTCAACTAGCAACTCCCCCCTGCTATTCCTAGAACCAATGCCATAGTCACCTACTGCCTGGTCTCCTGCCTGCTTTTTTCCTACCTTGGCATTGAAGTCGCCCATTAGTACAGTACACTGCGTCTTTACTCGTCGCATTGCCGATTCTACATCTTCGTAGAAGCTTTTAACTGCCGGGTCATCATAACTACATGTGGGTGCATAGGTCTGTACAACCTTCAGTTTATATCGCTTATTAGGCCTAATTACGATGCCTGCTACCCTCTCTATAATACTATAGAATTCATCTATATTACCCGCTATATACTTATTGACAAGGAAACCTACTCCTAGTTGCCGCCTCTCTGGTAAACCTCGATAACACAGTACATGGCCATCCTTCAGTACAGTATATGCCTCATTCTGCCTCCTAACCTCACTAACCCCTATGATATCCCATTTCATACCCTCTAGTTCCTCCAACAGCACTGCTAAACTAGCTTCACTAGCTAGGGTTCTAGCGTTAAACGTTGCCAGGGTCAGTTTCCAATGGCGGCCTGTCCAGCGGAGCCAGGTATTCTTAGCACCCCCTGCTGCGTCAAAGGTCTGACCGCCGCCTTGGTCAGTTGTTCCGCAGCCGCTGGTGACTGAGGGCCGGGGTTTTATGGAGTTTATCATAGGAGGTTGTGGTCAATTACTGCACCAGGGTGGCCAACTCCTGTTCTGGTGAGGGAGTGCGTTGCTGGAGGTATTCACCGGCATCAGGTCGCACCCCAAACCTGTTTATGCAATTCCACCGACACGCGGATATTTTTTTATTTTATCCGGTGGAGAATTGCGCGGCACCGGCATTTGAGCCCCGGTCCTCTTGCATGCGAGGCGGATGTTCTACCGCTACGCCACCGCTGCCTTAATACTACACTCAAAAGCAAAAAATATAATGCCGAGGTATAAGCCTGCTGAAAAACAGTATGCCCCACTGAGCCACTTATATGAGCAGATCCGCGCGCATCTTCATTTATGGCATTATGTCTGCTGGTCCACGTGCTGGCGTGCTAGAAATACTGAACGAGTTGTTAGCGGTGTAGCAGTTTAAGCCACCTTTTGCGCCTTAATAAAAGAGTGCATTATGGCCTTTGTGGCATTATGTATGCAGCGTCTTGCTCCAATAATGGAATACTTATACGGCAGCAAGCATCAGTAACAGGCATCTGCGAATGCTGTGAGCGGGGGTTATTCTCTCTATGAGCCTTTGTCGCGGCCCCCAGCTTCTCAGCCGCCTTGAGCACACTAATAATCGCAGACTTTTTGCACAAAACACGTGCTTGTTGTGTATGAATACCGACCATGACGACTCCAACCATGGTCCCGTTTTCTTCGGCATGCAGCCAACAAACGCCAAACGTAGAAAAATAAAGAAGCAGGTGGAGCTGAAAAAATCAAGAAGAACTTTACGGGTAATGGAATTTTCCCTGTTTCCATTTGGCAGAAGAAAAATCATCTTCTGACGCATCTCTTCCAGCAAGAAACTGAGGCTTTGTTGCGCGTCGTATCATTTTCCGACGTCAACGCTCGCGTCAACTTGATACGATGTGCTATTGCCAGCGACAGTGGCAACACAAATTTTCTTATGCTTCGTGGCAAAGCAGGAATACAGGCATAAAAATGGATGTTTGAAAGCGTTGCCAGCAACAATATTGGGATTCTGGACGCATGCTGATAGTCGAGAAGGGGATTCAGTTCGAAATGTCATAGCTGCTATCCCCGTCTACCCTCCAACCCAACTTATCTGGACTCGCCTTCTGACAGAAGGACAGAAGGAAGCCTGCGCATTCGGCCTATTTCCGAGCCCCTGTCACAATTATTTAAAAACATGAACAAACTTCGCAAAAAAAACAAGCAAAACCAAAGTGGGATTCTTCGCACGTTGTCCTGAGATGCTTTGTTTGATGGCAAAAAAACAACAAAAAGCTGAATAGAAACTGTGTGCCCTAGGCTTCTTGGCTGATCAAGCTACGTCTGCACGCTTCTTGGACTGAGATGGGGTGTATGTACAAACCAATAAAGGTTATCAAAATTTAACGTTAGGTTTAATTTAAGCTAAACTACGACAAGTGTCTCTAAGAAACAGTGGCAAACACGCGGAACTAGTGGCGTAACTTAAAAAAACCTGAAAAAGAAAAACCGAAGAAGCAGACAATATCGAAAAGTACAATAGTTGCTTCAGTGGTACACACGTAATAGAGAATGCGCATACGCAAAAGTGTGCACAGTCCGTGTGATGCTTCGCGACTACAGATTATCTGGAGATAGCCACAAAGCACTTAACAATCTTTTTTTGTTCCAAATCAGGCAAATTAAGGAAGAAACCTGAGCGGTGCTTTTTAAGGAAGTTCGCGAACCTTCGTATAAGAAAAGGGAGACAAGGAGCAGCATAACGTGGAAAGTTTCTAGCATAGCTTCATTTACCTTTTCCAAACTCTAATTTCAGATTGAGTTCGTTGGTTATGGAGAAATCATCGATTAAAATGATAAAATATCTGAACCAAGAACACGACTCAAAATAAAATATCACTTGCTCTTGCAGAGAGCCAACAATGAATGAATGAATGAAGCCTTTATTGAAGGGAAGGGATGGCTCTCGGCCGCTGTTTGGGTTCTTGGGGAGTTAGGAGGGATGGGAGGGTAACTTCGTCCTAACGGTTCTTCAAGCTGTTGCTTGTTGCTTGCCATGAGGCCGATCTTCGCTCTGTAAGTCGACCTCCCTCACACTACTCGAAGCAGGCCGCTCTCACTGCCGTATGTAGAAATGGAGTGTTGTATTTCGGTGCTTGATATAACCTGACCTGCTAATGTGGGCATGTCGTCGTGTGGAATATGCGTAATTTTGTTTCTTCCTCGTGAAAACGATGGACATTGCCATATAAGATGTTCTAGGTCTGCTGTACACTGTTCCTGACAGTGCGTGCATATGTTGTGTTTGAGTGTTTCGTGTCTTCGAAGAAACCACTTGTCAAGTATGTGCGGTGTGTAAGCAGCGCTTGTTATTACTTTGTTGAGAAATATCTCTTGTGGTCAAACACCTCTACCACTTTAACCTTGAAATGTTTAGTCAAACTAGTATGTACTATTGCGCCGGACAAGCCACCCGGATTCAGCTCAAACGGACGTCAAGCATCTCCTGCTAACGCCCCTTTGCAAGCCCCGGTGCTGCTCTGGAACGCAGCGGCGCATTTCAAGGAAGAATAGGTGAGGAACGTGTTGAAACACGCCCGCAAAGTTCCTGACGACGTGATGCCAGTCCCCTGGCGGCAGATTTGAAGCGAGCTATCAGTACGCTCTCTGTCTGGACCTCTCGGTCCGCTGTCATGTGCTGCCTCCGCATTGAACAATTTGAGTGCCAACGGCTTTACAGGTTATATAAGTTAGCGCTCTGCTCTGCCTCTGGAGACCGAGCACTTACGATTGTTCGTCGAGTGCAGTGCCGCTCGCAAGGAGGGGACTTGTCGCAGTCTCTCCGGCCCTCGCTGCGGGACTACATTTGTTTCTAGCTAGTGGTCCTGAGCCCTCGTACAATTTGTTGTAAACAATGCCCTGTAAATAGTGTATAAAGAGCCTTTGTTCGTCTCATCGAAGCTGACTCGGTTTCATCGCTACCACCAAGGGACCAGGCAGCTCGCAATCACCAAAGGGATGAGAGCTATGGGTCATACGCCTAGAGCACACCAGTGATGACAGTAGTGGAGTGTCCCAAGCGTGACCATGCCACTACTGTACGGACTGCTCTGTCCAAAATTTACTGCAGGATTGAGTGGCAGGCAAAATAAAGTAAACAGGAGAACTCGCAGCGGTCCTGCCGATTTGAGTTTGCGTGGTCCTAAATTTCGCTAATATCATCAAATTAGAAAACTGCTATCCAGTAGAGGACATTTCTCGTCTGCTTAAGTGGAAATGGTATATCAGTGTTGCGGGAGTGCTTTTGACAGAATCATGTGGTTTATAATTTTTCATTTCCATTAAGGAAGTACCACAGAGCCCGTGATTAGTAAGCAAAGCGCGTTCTGAATATGCGTCATTTATAATCACAGAACAGCGTTAATATTAATGACATTTCACTAATTTTGTAACCATAAATGTAGAATAAACTTGGCCTTGAGCAAGAATAACGCATCGAAAAGAGGCAAACGTGATGTTAAATGCTACTATGGACCAACTTATTCGCGTAATGTTTATATGATGGCAATTGCAGCCTCGCTACGCAGCAATTGTGGCATCAACGTTCTGAGCACAAAGTCATGGGAAGTGCAAGTACGTGGTAGGTGACAGGTGACATGGCCGTAGACTGATTGCTCAACAGTTCATGCTACGTATCAGTACCACAAGGTATCTAAAAGTTGGCAAGAGCTGCCAACTCGGGTTCCTGATTTGAGGAGGGAATATGGGATGAGAATCATCCTTCCAGTGCTCGTAGATGCCGG
This sequence comes from Amblyomma maculatum, assembly GCF_055883805.1. NCBI lineage: Eukaryota > Metazoa > Arthropoda > Arachnida > Ixodida > Ixodidae > Amblyomma > Amblyomma maculatum. The sequence continues at coordinate 70,561,455 of NC_139345.1, forward strand.
GTCAGACATACTACACAGAGGCTACGCAGGCACATTCATACGGCTCGGTTAAAGCGGGGATCAGCATGTGCAGTGCTCGCCTAGGCTATCGCGTCATACCCTTAAAGGTGAAGCTTAAGAGTCTAAATAAATTGTTTCAATTGTTTGTATATTTGTTTATGTCTCCTTGCTCTTACATGAATCTAAACGATATCACATGCAAGCGCCGAAGCACAGCATGTCACACAGCAGCTACCCTGTGGAAAGAAACGTTCACCTTTTCCTCATTGCCTGTCTTATAAACAATATAATTTTTGTTATTTATATATGAAATTTAAGATGCTGGCAATAACGAAACCTTAATGCATTTGTCCTGTTGAGTCGAAAAGAGCATGTTATTTTTTTTTTAATGATGACGTAAATTAGGACGAAAAAACAGCGCCCTTATTGCTCTATATTGAAAATAGCTAACGCGGCAAAGCTTTGGGCGCAAGAAGTAGCAGAAGTGCGCTTATGTATTTGACCTGATACCAAAACAATAAGATGGTCTGTTAGGCTAGACGCTTTCAGCTCTTTTATTTGGGCATACAGTGCGACTCCTCCCCAAGTTCGTGCGAGGCTGCAAAAGGCTTCAATGATATTGTCGTCATGCCTTTGTCTGCAAGGCCTATATTTCGATCTAGAAGTGTTCTTTTGTTGCATTCATACGCAAAACAATGTCACATTACTCCATTAGCATAAATGACAAATCCAATCCCGACGAGAGAATAGTTCAAGTAGTTGAAGTGACGAATGGTTGAAGTGGCGGACGTACACGTGATAACGAAGAATAAGGCTTTTAATCCCCAAGCTTTGTCTCATCTCAGCTAACATGAAGGGCAACACTGAGTATTGAAATAGCGCAACCTTGATGTGAGGCATTCAGTGTCACCCGTTGAAAGTGGTATATATGTTTAGGAATATGTCGCTTTCGCACAACTCATTTCTGAAAGGTTAGACAGCAAAAATCTTTGACGATCTTAAAAGAAATAGAAAGATAACTTGTTCATCGCAATACTTTGTTATTAAGTGGGGTCATGCTTGCAATGATGGAGGATTTATTTGCATTAAAAGAAATGTGTAAAATGTTAACTTGCTACGTCTGGTAGGGACGCAAGACGACTTGTTGGCAATCTATGCGAAGACAAATAATTGTTATACACTTTTGTATGCTAGATAGGAATGTTTTTCATGGAAATCTATTATCTCTCCATGCTTACGGTGCCATTATATTTATTTATGCATTGAATATTTAGCTGGTTTGTAAAGGAAGCAGCCGATTTATTGAAACAAGTAAGCTGACCTAATAGAGTCATGAAGGGTGCGAAAAATGAGCCCCTCTGTCCATCTAGACGTTAACAGTTAATCAATCAGCATACGAAGGAGAGCCTACACGCTCTTCCTGCCCCTGATTTCTCACCTCTTTAATGCGAATGGTTGAAGTGGCAAACGTAAACGCGATAACGAAGAGTAAGGCTAAGATGACCAATATCGCCGTTTCATATATGGATTTCTCCGAATATGAGAGTGAGATTTCTATACACGCAGTCGCAGTACACTGATAAAAACTTTTGGGGCGCAATTCTCAGCTACATTAACTGCATTGAATGTCTGCTCTCCGCTGACATCTCCCTGTCTTGGCTGACCTGGATATCCTTCACACTAAAAGCTAAAAATGAACGCACTGGCTGGCTCACAAAATTCCTTTTACTCTACGCAGTAAATCATTGAGCAAAACAGCTTATACACCAAAAACATCTGTTCTAGTTCTCTGCAATATGGCGGTTTCATAAATACAAAGCCAATCTAGGTGCAACTTATAATTCATGTAAACAATTCCTGTGTAGAGGCTTTCATTCACGTCGGTCCTGATGATATTGAAATTTTCAGTGGGAACTCATGTATATGACTCCCTTATCTCTTTCTTCGTTTCCTTCACTGTCACAGCGCGCCAACAAAGACGGCGTAAAGGCTGGTGCATTATCCAGCGGTCTCGTTTTCTAGCTTTCGTGATAAAGGTAGGGCACATAACGGATGATAAGGGTAAAGATGAAAAAGAAAAGGTTCCTCAATGTGAGAAAAAAAAAAGGTTCCTCAAAGTGAGGCATTTGACGTCCTTTCCAGGGATCTTCCTACAAATATTCATGCATTATTTGTTGGCTATCAAAAGATTAACGAGAACATTATGCGACAAAGAGACAGAGCATACTCATTTCGACTGCTCAATATGAATCCTGCAGAGAGGAACGGTTGAGCGATAGACTCTTATCGGCACCGACTATGGTTACTTGCGACAAATATTTACTTTGATCCCTTCGAAATAAATTTTGTGCTACATTTTATAACAAATGCGCAGCTCTAAAATGCGACTAAATATAAATACTAAAATTTTTTTCAATAGCTCGTGAAAACAGTAGCTGAGAAAAATGTCTCTTCTCAACCTGTTTCGATGGCACCTTTTTGTGTCAGCGACCCGCTTCCCAGAAAGATAATCGATTGCGTTCCCTCCTATCTATTGCCTGACACGAGCAAGAGAAGGCCATCCGATAAAATGAAAATGAGCCGGGCTGCGCAGCAGCCAGGACGCCCTGCTTAAGTCGTTTAGGACTGGAGAATGTCCGCGCGGACAAACCCTGCAATCATCCGGCAGATAATGTCCTCGTAAATACGCGCCAATCGGTGAGACAGGAGCACGTTAGCCCCTTTTCACAACAGAGAAAGAGGAAGCTAAATCGCAGGGACCAGCATGCCTCGACATCTCATTTATCACTGTGAGTTCATCGCATGTTTACACGTTTTTTTTTTTAGTCATTCAGTGTTCATTTTGCGAAGCTGATGCGACTGAATCGTCAGGGAAAGAGCACAATGCAATGTCGTACCTCTCTGGTTGGGGGCCACTGCACATCTGCCTGCTACGCGTGTCGCTACCGGAAAGGCACCGATTACACTTTTACGCCCCAAACATGACATTTTTTCTGACGTTTGCAACGCCTCTCCGACCTCTCCGATATCATTCTAAGCACTGACACGGAGGACAGGCTTAGTTTTTTTCTTCTTTTTCATCACGTTCAGAAACGGGCAGTCTTGCCTGGCCCATGCCAATCTCTACAGACGTCGAAGCAAAAATATTGTTTTTCTGCTCTAACCTAACGTATCTTTCTTTTTGTTTTTTAGGTTGTAATGAAACAAGCAACGACAGTTTATATATAAAAAACAACCCCTAGAAATGGAACTAATAGGCAGGAGCTGCCTAAAAATTCAGAAATCCTTGAGACCATTTGACATAAGAAATCAACAGTGAAAATAAAATTTTCAGAAATTTAACGTCACCAACAGATGCTCAGAGGAAGTGCCTAGAAACTCGAATTGGAATTGTCACATCTTGCCTGCCAGAGTTGCTCACACCCTCTGCACTTCTGGATTAGGAGGGGGGGGGGGGGGGGGGGGGGGGGAGTGCTGAGAAGTGTGTGCTGAGAAGAGGTGCGATTTTAAACGGCGTTACTTGCAACTTATTTCTTTACGTTTATAGCTTTGTATTTATCTAGAACGTGCGAAAATGGTTGAACGTATATCCCAGAAACAATGCTATCAGTGTAGCAGGCAGCTCAATCTGGAGCCAGCGCCTCAAACAATAAGAGTGGAGAATGTTTTAAAACTGCAGCACTTAAATTTATTTTACGTTTCCTAAACGCATGCACGAAACATTAGGTATCCCCGTCAGCGTCGATTAATACTCCGACATAAAAGCGGGATGAAATTTTCAATGGGGAGCAGGTCAAATGAGCACGTTTCTATTTATAGCTTATTTTCTACACTGTTGTAGGTGTCCCGAGAATACCATTCACGTGCCGTAATGATCCTTTCAAATTCGGCTGAAATAAAGGAATGCAGGAGACTTAGGTTTCATAGTCTGACGGTGCATCCAGTGTCCAACGTCGGGGGGATGTTGACAGAAGCAACATTAAAAATGAAAAAAACTTCAAACATCAGTCCACTTTTATCGTCTACACGTTACAGGGCGAAGTGAAAACACTCCACGTCGAGCGGTTAGAGTGCAGTAGTTAAGTCATGGTTATCCAGCCGGCAAGAAAGTGAAAAAAAAAGGCTGTTTCCTTGTATGCTTTATAATTAGTACCTGCCACTTCAATTCGTTCCGGCTGTGTCTAGAGCAAAATAGTTTACGCCACTCCACTGGGTGCCTGTGTCTGATGGCCGGCTTAAAAGACACCACTGTATAGGCACAAGAATGCTGAATTGGGTGAGCTGGTGTGTTTGCATTTTAGGAAACGTAGCGCAAAGAAGACAAAGAACAAAATAAGGGATACACACACGAGCGCTTATTAGAACGAGCAAAAAGAGCCCGCTGTACAAGAAAGGAACTGCACAAGAATGACGAAGAAGAATATAAGCTGCGGCCATGGTGAATTGGCGCTTAAGGCGATATAGCTTTGTTATATGTATATATAGATATATACGCAGACAATTGCAGGAAAAATGAGGGGCTCGCTATCATAGAATTGAAAGGGGACTACAATATACGAGTTCAAGAAAAACGTAAGGAATATTTTTCTCAATGTCTTGTAGTTGGTGTTGACAAGAATTAGCCCTATGATGATTTTAGTGATAAAAATATTAATATTAAAAGCAAAGCGGAAGGAAAAACAACGCGCCGATGGTGGGAGTGTTTTCCTTCCGCTTTGTATTTAATCTTCTCAAGTTGACTTTGTAGTTAAAAACACATGTTTGGCATAATGTTTTTTAATATACTAAAGCCTTCAAGTGCTTACCTCAACGAGACATGAGAAACAGAAAGCAGCAAATTCGACTCAACGACAATACAGCACTCTTTGGTTTGAAGCTATCGGGAAGGATTCTGAGGAACCCAGTCTTCAACCGGCAAAGTGACGGCGGGAATACACTTTATATTCTTCCATTTTTTATTTCGGTGAATTCACCAGAATCAAAAATGGAAGATTATATTTCGAAAACGGTAAGAGAAAACTGGCTCAGAACTTTCTTGTTTCATGACTGTCGTGTAGTTTATTGTGTCTTTTTATGCGACGAGGGAAAATAAAAAAAGCCAAAAACATGAGAATTCCACGAGTCTTCGGATATAGCCGCACTTTATAGGGAGAAAGGATTTTGTGTCAAGAGGCAGCTCGGTGTGGCCAAAAAGCTGCATAATACTACCATGCACTTACGAGTAGGAATAAAGTTTTCGCACGAAAATTAAGAAAACGGGCACGTTCCCGTTCTTCCGAAGAAGTGCACAAGAACGCTCTCACGAGCCTGCTTTGGCTCCCCGATGGCTGAAAGAAACGGTAGCAAGGACGACGAATTGTTTGCACGTTTCTCCTTCTCAGAACTGGATGTTGCAGTTCTCGCTTCAGGTTCTCAGAAAGCCTGCTCCCACTCGGGCACTGTGAGGAACAGCATTATCTAGCACAGGTCGAACGTTCGGTACCATGAACGCTCGCGGAATGCAATGCACTGCTTTGCAGGCAAATTCAGAATATCGCAAAAGGGTGCAATCTTTGCAACACTTCAGCCCAGTTCACTCACCTCATGCCGTGATTTTACGGGGCATTTAGGCACACATGAATTAAGAAAGCTAAGCATATTATATATATATATATATATATATATATATATATATATATATATATATATATATATATATATATATATATATATATATATATATATATATATATATATATATATATATATATATATATATATATACATGGTTTGCTTGTTACTAATGGGCCAGAGTTAATTTCAAACAAGGTGTCACACTACTTTCCCGATTACCTATTTTATTCGAACAGTTTCGGACGGTGGACCGTCCTAAACTGTTCGAATACAATAGATAATCAGGAAAGTTGTGCGACATCCTGTTTTCATATATATATATATATATATATATATATATATATATATATATATATATATATATATATATATATATATATATATATATATATATATATATATATATATATTTAACAGAGAATGAAGCGAGGTTACATGCTACACTAAATAAAGAATGTTATTCCACTTGACGTTTCGACCGGAGGACCGATGTTTTGCACATGTGCAAAAGATCGGTCCTTTGGTCGAAAAGTAGAGTTCCCTTAATGCAGCGTCAACTGGCTTCTTACTCTTACTGTTTATTTATTTAAGCAGTCCAGCATGTTTTATTCCAGCAACACACACGCACACACACACAAGCACACACACGCGCGCACGCACATACATAGTTGTCCAGATAACTGTGATCAAGGTCCCATGAGCATTTTTTGTTTCCCCTTAAGTATTTATATGTGTTGGGCAAATATCGCGACGCCAAGTAATCAAACGTAGTTTTTCAAGATACGGCGTAGTTTCCGTGGAAAGAAATCGTATATCACAAGACGTGGAAAAGGCCGTTTTTGCCATATCAAGAAGTTTCATGTTTGGAGACCTGTTGCTTGCGAACTATAATTATGTCATCTGTTATTTTTACTCATTATATCTATGCAACTTGCACTTTTCTGTCAACAATCAAAAACCTATTTTGTTTGTCCAGCAAAGACACCACTGCGAAACACTTTTGGATTCCATTATAAGACAAAAACAAAAGTTCAAGGGACACCCATCTATGTTTCGGTTAAATCAATACCCTCCGCGATGACTCCGCGCGAAGGCGCGCGCCTCTCTATGCGTTCTGGAGTTTACTCTGTCCCGGCAACCGCGACTTCTTTGGCACAGTTTCAGCTCATTAGGTTTGCTGACCCTGTATTTTTATGTAGAACACTTTTGAGCCTTAGATTTAATCTCTTCTGTGAGGCTTAATAGGTCACAACATTAGCAGAGTGCTCATACCTGCGAAGAATTCATGTTCTCCACACCAATAATTTTGCGGTGCATAGACTTTCTCTACACTGTCTTTTTAAAGGCACGAGCACCGAAATATGTCCCGAAAGATTCGCGTTATTGAAACCAAATTCTTTTACATCAAGTAAATCGGAGTACTATAGAAAGTAAATTTACGAGGTTTAACGTTTTACGCCGAGCAGGGAGGCTTTCGGTATTTTATGGGCAGGAACAGCAAGAAAACAATAAGTGTTTTGCAGCATCTTTGCTTTTCAAGGGGCTCTCCGGGACGTATTTGAGCGAAGCACCAGGGAGAACCCTTTCGTTGCGCCAGCGTTATCGACTCTGCCCTTTCATTATACTTTATATCAGGAAACTATATATTGTGGGTCTGGATAAACAATTACTCGGAAGGTTCACGCTCTCGCAGACGGCTATTTTTTATCGGTAAACTATAAGCCTGGCTTAAGACGAATGTATAACCGTCAGTAAATTCGGTACGGAGTAATATAATGAGGTGAAAGCAAGTACTTTAGCAAATGGTCTAGCCGCGAAAACAGCCAAAAGGGAATCTGGTGTCCTGAGCTGCAATCAGAATGAAGGTACATCATCGTTGCTTAGCGGTGACACTTCTGCGCTAGGTTGTAGGCTTGCGAATGCTGCGAAAATAAATGACATGACAGGCTTAATAGCTTCCGCTTTCGGCTACTCTTACGGATTCTCGTTCTCAGACATGCATCTTAGACTCGCTTAATCATAAATTCTCTACATTGCTTCTCTCTTGTTTAACCCAACTCAAGAGCATGTATTTTTAAGGTGCCAAATAATTTGAGACCACCTCACATAAATAAAATACACCAAGCTAAAAAAACAAAAACTGTAGTTCTTATGAATTAAATATAAGTAAATATATTTAGGAGTCAATTAAGTGCTGGCTAAAATTTTCTCTTATCGTCTACTTCAGTGTTACGCAATTACATATCTTTATTTTTAATGCGATTTTAAATGCAATGCTTTAAACACGAAAGTAGCCCAAAAATAACAAATTAGTCACCCCATTGTTTTTATGCAGGTGGACGAAGCGCTTTTTACTGAGAAAATCAGAAGTCCACGCAGTTTAAGAAGTGTCGCGCGCTATCTAACCTTGCTCGCCCGAATGCGCCCGGGTTGTGTAAACTTCCTCTCTGTAATCGTTGAAGCCACTGATATCCATTCCGTGGCTGCATGCCACATTCCTATATATATATATATATATATATATATATATATATATATATATATATATATATATATATATATATATATATATATATATATATACTTTTGCAGCAGAGCTGGAGTGAAACCCCCGGAAATTGGGCCGCTCGTCCATATTTCAAAGAAAAAAGTTGCAACTTTTCGACTTTCGTTCGCTGTGGTTAGCATTTCCTTCATAAAGTGTCCGCTGTTATGGTAAAGGAATAAGCAAGCTACACGCGAGAAATGGAGCGTCATTTGGAGGACTGTTCAGTTACAGAGAAACCTAAGAACACAGGCAGGCAGGTTCCAATCATGTAGAAGCAATTTCGTAGATTCATTCAGACAACGAACTGCACGTTGTGCTTGAAAGCTCAAACGCAAACCTCACCTAATTGTCACAGTAAAGATTTTCGCTTCTAAGTTCAGGTTTCCCTGTGACAAGTTCGTGCACGGAAAGTCGGAACATGGCAAGAGCTGGCCTTTGGAGCGTGCAATTGAATTTTTCCAGGCGCAAAGCGTATGCCTGAAAACATCAACCGTGATAACGCAGCAATAGGAAATGCCAATCAAATATTTCTGTTTTCTGATGCGCTAGAAGCCTTAGAGAGATAACATAAAAGATATATAGATGCTCTGAAAACGGCGCTTCTTGAGCAGACACAAAAAACAATTGTTTTGGCGGTATGCTATATTCGGGCAATAGAAAAGAAGACCACTTTTTATTTCGGAGCAAATTTTACACTTAAGTGCTTTTCTGCTTGTTTGTCGCAACTGATGTCTGCCATATATAATGTTAACACATTTTTGATTTTAACGCGTTATTCCTTTCTTTTTATCCTTGGCCACATGATGTGGCTCCGCAGTCGGTAGCGCACCAGCTGATGATGCTTAGACTGTTCATGGCGGCTGAAGTGATCCTTAAGAAACTCTGATACACCGTATTGCTAGCTTTTTTCAAGGAAGTAATAGGAAACGCTATGATCTCTGTTACTAAGCTATTTCCACCCTTTCTCCTTTTTCGGTTTTCCTACCTTTCAAGGAGCGCAATAGAAAGTGAATAATTATTCTATGGAAACAATGGTGTTTTCCCCATTCCTTCTTAAGCGCCCCGTGGCAGTGTTACAGTGCTTAAGGCGCTAGACTGCTGTCCCCAAGCATGCAAAATCAAATCCCTGCCGCGGCGGCAACTTTTGATGGAGCCGAAAAGCTAGGCTCCCGTTTACTGTGCGATTTCAGTGCAGGTTAAAGAATACCAGTTGGTCGAAATTTCCGGAGCCCTCCACTACGGCGTCTCTCATAGCCCGAGTAGCTCTGCGACGTTAAACCACATAAATCAAACCAACCAACAAAAAAACAATTAATCATATTTCCTCGTTAATGCAATAACTATGCTATTATAAAGGCGCTAGCATGGTTTTGCGAAATTGCGCTATAGTTGATATGTTCAGCCGTCTCGAAGAAGTCATTTAACACCTCTTTTCTTAGTATTCCACTCCAAACGAACCGAGCAGAGAGAGAGAGAGAGAGAGAGAAGGCCAAGCCTGTGCCCCCTAAAGCGTCTCTAGGCACTTGGCGGCAACATGGATCGAACTCCTCCTGTCCGGCTTGCCAAGAGGGAGACGTAATTTTCATTCCCTCTGCCGCCGGGCCCCCATTGGGGATGTAACTGGAGCAATGTTTACTTGTATCGTGAATATTTTATGACGTGAAATGCCATCGGCCGTTTGTATACTTGACACCAGCCGTCAACTTCGAATGTAATCTCGGAAAACACACTGAGTTAATATCAATAAAGTAAAGAGTTTTTCGGGAGAAACCCTATATTTCCGCAATCTATATTTGCATCAGTCAATGCAAACATTTGAATTCTACTTTCTTTATCTTCATGACTCTACAGGTATAGTTATCACTTTAGGTGCTCTAAGAGGAAGGATGAAAGCACGTACTTGCAAAAGGAAAGAAGTATGATAAGGGTCGATTCTCACTGAAAGTATACACAAACACGGGGAAATGCAATTCCATTCCGCAACTTTCAACACCGATCGAAGTATTGAAGGCGAGAAACACATTCGCAAAACAACTCGTATTGAAAACAAAAAGCAAAATGAAGAAAAATGGAACTCATTTCAGCGTGCGCTGAGAAAGTCATTTGGGTACTTTGGATTTGTATTGTATTCGAAATAGATCATCGTCATAGGGTGTCTATTCTGGTGGTGGCGAAAGTGGGAAATTTCCGATCGATGTAAGGGTGCCACATGCGTATCAGCTCTTGCAAGTAAGCTGTAATGCAATTGTTTTGCATTTCTGTTTGATTCGTTCTCCTTCTCAGCCAGTCTCTGACGGAGTGGAGTTGGTGTTGTGAACAGAGTGTCACGCTGTAAATGTTCCCAATGGAATCTGTACTATTTCTCGTTTAGATGACGGAAATGCGTCGCAGCTTAAAATGAAGATATATCAATACGCGCAGGCCCAGCAAATGCTTTGATTATTAGCAAGTATTACAGTGAAATCCAAGTGTCGATGTTTTTCGCGAGGGATAATTTTTCTCTTCTTTGTTTCGTTGGCTGCATATCTTTATTTTGGACAGTGAATCGTGTGTGTGTGTGTGTGTGTGTGTGTGTGTGTGTGTGTGTGTGTGTGTGTGTGTGTGTGTGTGTGTGTGTGTGTGTGTGTGTGTGTGTGTGTGTGTGCGTGCGTGTGTGTGTGTGCGTGTGTGTGTGTGTGTGTGTGCGTGTGCGTGTGCGTGTGCGTGTGTGTGTGTGTGTGTGTGTGTGTGTGTGTGTGTGTGTGTGTGTGTGTGTGTGTGTGTGTGTGTGTGTGTGTGTGTGTGTGTGTGTGTGTGTGTGTGTGTGTGTGTGTGTGTGTGTGTGCGTGCGTGCGTGCGTGCGTGCGTGCGTGCGTGCGTGCGTGTGTGTGGGTTTGTCATTATCCTGTTGTTGGGAATGGTTTAATTTTAAAATGAGTAGCAATGATCCTGCTGCTGAATTTTGTCTGGGGCCAAAGAAAGAAATTCGGCTGCTACAGAATGTGAGCGGAGCACAATTTTGAGAACACCTAACAACTGGTAGCTTACCGATGTATGTTCTGGCAATGCATTGGTTGCTATAGCAAAGATGTATTACGAGTGCAAAAATAAATTCGCTTCAGAAACTTTATTCAGAAAGTGCCCAGTGTTTCTGGGCATGAAAATATAGAAAGATCAGTCTTATTTATGCCTACAGAGAAGGCGTAAAGGTCTGTGCGTATCGCAGCTTCCCAATAACACTGCTTGAAACCTAACCATTCGGCATGAACTTTCGTTACCAATTCAGCACGCTCGCTTGATCCTGCGCATCTCGCAATAGTGTTTGTTCTGCTCGGTTTAAGGGTTTCCAAATGCCCTTCCCTGAAGGACCTGGTTATCGTCACTAGAGAAAGGAAGTTCACCATCAACTACCGCCTGATTCGTTGCCTATGTTTTCGTATTTTTTATCGCCGCTTGCTGTCAAACTCACTGCTTGGATTCTATGGCAAGCTTTGAGGAGTCAGGAAGAAAAGGAAAGCTCGCTCGAAATCACGCCGCCGAGCCGCGCCGGTAAATCTCGCGCAATGTAGCCATAACATTTCACATAATGTTCTGCGTCGAGATCACTTCCTGAAAGCAGTTCTTTGAAGTTTCAAAAATATATAGTTGAATTCTTTACTTGAAATCTTTTTCGTTTTCACATTCTAATAATGTTTACTGTAAATCTGCCACAGGACAGTTCTTGAAACAGAGATGCACGTTCTGAAGGAGGTGGGATCAACTATATATGAAGCATTTACGCACTTTGGGAGCTTCCCGTAGCGAATTTTCAAGCTGCATTTAATGATACGTGCCATCCAGCGCGTTTCCAGCGGAATTGACCAAGATTACGTATTACGTAAATATTACGTAATCGGACATTACGTAAGCGGGAAGTGACGTGAGCGCCACTGCCCGCTTCGTCATATTTGTAGCAATATCAACCCACTCGTCTGCGCTTCACTGGCACTCATCGATTTATAATCACAGCTTTCCAGAGAAGGCATTTGTATCTACAGGCCGTGCTGCGAGCGGCTGTCATAACATTCGTCTCATTGCGTAACGGCGAACGTGTCACCCGTAATGAAACCCATGATAATCGCCCTGAGAGCGAACCATTCATGCCGCAGCCGAAACACACATGCAAACGCAAACACGCACGCTAGAAGAAAGCCCCAGTGGCTAGAATGGGACTGACAAGGCGATTAGGAATCTTTAGCGGCGTCGGCCAGTGAAAATCTATGAAGCGATTCTGCGCTCGGAAAGTTTGAAACCTATTACTAAGAACTGCGCGTGGCTCTAGCGTCCTGCGTGTCTCTTGGTGGCAGCTCTCGCTGCCCATACGCGCCAATTTTCATGGCGGTAACCAAAAAAAAATCCACGCGACAACTAGCCTTCCAAAATTACAAATTCAGGCCCAAAACCAGAGCTCGACGCTATTTAAGAAGACGAAGAGGGTCTACCGCCATTGTATGCGTATTTGGCATCTTAAACTAATGCTGCTGACGTAATTAAAACCACACATCAATATTTGTAAGCATTAATCTTGTTTTATTTTTCTGAATGCTCATATACCTTTTATTATAAAACGACGTGTCACGTCATAGTAGCTGCTTCGGTAAATTATTAGGCGTTGATCTCGAAGGACCAACGAACAAAGATGACACACACACAGAGAAGGACACGGAGCAGTGTCGTAGGTCTAAGTGTGGATGGTGAAGTGGGTACATTTATGCCTATAAAGCCCACGCGCTCCGATCGATGCACAGAGAACGGAAAATAAATCTGGTATGAATGCGAAACCACTCAGAGATCCGAAATTGTCTCTGAAAGACCAATGCATGGCTTACAGGGGCGGCAGTGAAAACCGGCTACCGACAGCTGGCGGAACTGTAGGCGGGCCACTCACCGCGGCTTCCCGTTGCTTCTTGAAGCAAGGTCAAGCTGGTTGTCTGCTCGAGCTCTTCCCGTACACGTAAGTTAGAGACGAAACACATGCGCTATAAGGGAATTACTGCATAAATCTGGACATCGCAACTGTACACCACGCGGGGATATAGCCCACGCAAGTTAAGTAAGTGTTCCCCGAAAATAGCGTAAGTCAGCAAGCTTGTGGTAGTAACCCACTTTCGTTTGTGCTGCAAACCAATGCCGATAAACACTTTATAGCATTTTTAGTTAAGTTATGATGCTAACTAGGGGAGAGTATATATAATTTTGATGACGAGTTGTGGAAAATTGGCGCTTATTGGCAAATATGTTTGTGCGCGAGAAGCCACAGATAATTAAACTAGAAAAAACAAATCCGCTTAGCATTGGCAAACAGTATTGATTGCTAATATTCTTAATTTACAATTCCTTATTTATTCGCGCCGTAAGAGATTTCCTTCGCCATGAGCCACTTTATTATTATGAAAGAATTCCATAAGACGGTAATAATTATTTTGGACGACATGCGATGCTGGTCGCGTCCTGTGTAGCTTGCTAACCGAAGTTACGTGAAGAGCTAAATAGTTAAATCCTCCTTAACGGCGTAATTTGTCGCTGTTGTAGGGAGTAAATACACTTTTCAAATGCACACAATACAACCGGACGGAAACATCCCTTTCTATTTGTCCAGGTGCTCAAGCGCTGCCTATCGTTCATGTTTTTAAGCGTTCCCTCGCTAGAAGAGCGGAGCTGATACACAGGATTGAAATATGAGAACTTCTAATCGCAGAGTAATAACCAATTGTCCAGGACAGACTATCTTTCTTTTTTATGTTTGCATTTGAAGTATCTGTACTAGTACATCAGCTTTGTCTCTCTTAGGAAAACACTCTGGGATCAGCCTAATGAACAGCCTTGAATGTGTGGTCCAGTCCTGTCCAGTCTGTCCTATCTCAGGTGCAACCGTAGCAAAGAAGAGCCGAGAAAAATCACCGAGTAGCAGCAAAGAAAAGATGCTTGCAGCGGCACTGAATTGTAGCGTAGAAAATACAGGGCAGCGTGACATTTTACGGTGGCTTCTTGCAATGCAGCAAAAGCTCCGGCTCGCTCAGCAACCGTTAAGTCGTCCTACAGAACGCCCCGAATCTCAGAAATGCGAGTGCATTAAATAGCTCGCCCAGCCACACCCAGGACTGAACTTCCAGAGCAACGGAAAGGGGGAAGGGTAACAAGCACTTAGGCTCGAAGTTTTATATGACGCCTACATATTTATATTACTCGTCGATGAGCCTGTATCTTCCTCTATCCCAGGTCAAAAATGAAGGAGGAGGGAAATGGTACATTCTTCGATACATTTAATGGTTTTTCATCCACCTACAACCGAGCAACATATTCCGGTACGTCAAAGTAGGCTTATATGAAATAAAGTTCGCGACCAATCATAACGACACACGACTTAAGTACTCTGTTGCTTGGGTGCTGACACGCATATCAGCTTTTGCAAGGAAGCTGTATTGATATTTTTTTGCATTTCTATTTGATTCGTTCTCCTTCTCAATCAGTCTCTGACGGAGTGGAGTTGGTGTTGTGAGCAGAGTGCCACGATGTAAAAGTTCCCAATGGGATCGGTCCATTATCTCGTTTAGATAACGGAAAGGCGCCGCGACTTGACATGAAAATATATCAATACGCGCAGCTCATGAAAATGATTTTTATATTGGAAAGTATGATATTGGAATCAAAGTGTCGATGTTTTTCGCGAGAAAGAAATTTTTCGCTTCTTTGTTTCGTTGGCTGCATATCCTTGTTTTGGACTGCGCGTTGTGAGTGTGTGTGTATGGGGGGGGAGGGGGTTAACATGTTGTTTAGAATGGTTTTTGCCTTAGGCTCAAAGAAAAAAATTCTACTGTTGCAACATGTGAGCAGAGCACGATTTTGAAAACAGCAAAAAACGTGTGTTTTGGGAATGTATTGGTTGCTATGGCGAAGATGTATAACACGTGAAAAAAATGCCTTTCAAAATTTGTTCTCAGAAAGGGCCCAAAGTTTCTGGGTATAAAAAAATATATAGAACAGTCTTATTTTATGCCTACTCAGAAGGCGTGAAGATCTGTGTGTATCTCACTTTCAAAACTGCACTGCTGGTAACCTAACCATGCGGCAATAACCTTCGTTACCAAGGCAGCGCACTCGTGTGATCGCGCGCTTTTCAAAATAGCGTTTATTCTGGATTTCGGCGTTTCAAAGCTCGGTTTAGTGGTTTCCAAATGGAACGGTATGCCCTTCCATGAAGGTGCTGGTTATCGTCACTAGAGGAAGAAATTCCACCATCAGCTACCACCTGATTCGTTGCATACATTTTAATTTTTTTTTTCATCGCAGTTAGTCTTCAAACTGAGCTCTTGGATTGTGCGACCAGCTTCGAAGAGCCAGTAAGAAAAGGAAAGCTCGCTGGAAATCGCGTCGTAGGGGACCGCCGATAAAGGTCTTGCGCAATGTAGCCATAACCTTTAGCATAAAGCTCTTCGTCGAGATCACTTCCTGAAGACAGTTCTCTGAAGTTTCAAGAATATGTAGCTGAATTGGTTTCTTAACATGTTTTACGTTTTCACATTCTAATAAAGTTTATGATAATAATTGCAACAGAACAATCCTTGGAACTGGGCTGCACGTTCTGTGGGAGTTGGTATGAACTTTGGATGAAGCAATCACGCACTTTGGTAGCCTCCCGTAGCGCGTTTTCAAACTTTATTGAATGATGCAGCACCGCCTAATGCGTTCCGAGCGGAATTGACCAGGATTACGTGAATACCGACCCGCTCGTCTGCGCCTCACTGCTACTCATGGATTTAATCACAGCTTTCCAGTGAAAGCATCTGTGTCCATATGCCGTGCTGCTGCAAGCTGCTGTCGTCACATACACTTTATTGCACAATGGCGAACGCATCTGCCGAAGCAAAAACCTAAGACAATCGCCCAGATACCCAACCGTTCGCGCCACAGCCGACACCCACATGCATATACAAAAACGCACGCTTGAAGAAAGACCGAGTTTTTATTCGTTGCACGTCGTAGCTGTGGTGCTCAACAAAGAGACGAGCTCGAACGCAAAACCACTGTTTACCGAATAAGGGTGTTAGGTACGAGTGGGACTAAAAAAGCGCGATTACGATTCTGCAACGGTTTCAGCCACTGCAAAGAGCGAAGCAATTCGCCGTTCTGAAAGTTTGAAACCTATTGCAAAGGACGGCGCGGGGCTTTAGCATCGACGTGTCTCTTGGTAGCAGCTGCCGCTGCCAATGGGCTGCGGAAAGTTTTGTGCCGGTAGCGGGAAAATTCAACGTGCCAGCTAGCACTCCGAAATTACGAATTCAAATGCAAAACCAGAGCGCAACGTGATTTAGGAAGACTGAGAAAGTATACCGCCTTTGTAGGAATATTTGGTATCTTAGACAGATGTTGTTGACATAAAAGTACGAAACACGAATTTTTCTACACATTACTCTTGTTTTCTATTTCTGCATGATGAATAACCTTCCTTAATAAAGAAACGTTTTTCTTTGGAGTAGTTTGGGTAATTCAGTACGCATTGTTTCTGAAGGCACAGCGAGCAGCGAGGACACGCAACAGTGTCGTAGGTGTCTGCCTGGATGGGGATAAGGGCACAATTACAGCTAAGAGCGCGCATGTTCCTATAGACTCATATAGAACGCAAAATAAATCTTGTATGGATGCAAACCCACTCAGAGATCTGAAAGTGCCTGCACGTCTTATGCTTCGCATATAGGAGCCGCAATTCAAGACAATTCTACCGGCAGCCGTCCGAACCATCGGCGAAGCTCCCTGCTACTTCAGGAAAATTCGAGGCACTCTCACTTGGGTTTCGACTCCTGTGCGTCCCATACGCCTAATTTCGACACAAAAACACGTGTTATTAGGGAATCGCTGCATACATCTAGCCATGTAGCCGTAAAAATGCAGCACATGGGGTTACATGTTTCCACAAGCTAAGCGTTTCCCGTCGACTACCGTTCCCGAGCCTTGATACGTCTAAGTTTGAAGTAGCGACACGCTTTCGTTTTTTCTGCAAACCAATGCCGATAATTATTTACCCAACAAATAGCATTTCTAGTATGGTTATGATGCTAACCAGTGGAAGAGTAGAACTTTAATGCTGTCGCAGTTGTGTCGTACTTGCGCTTATTCACGAATATGTGGGCTTGTGAGAACGTACTGATAATTAATCATGGAAAAACAAATATCTCTAGCGTTCACATGCGGTATTACTTGCTATTATTCGTAGTTTTTGTTGCTTGCATACTCCTTTATTACAAGATTCTTATTTCCCGTGAACCACTTGGTAATAAACAAGTGGTTCAAAAGATGGCAATGAACATATTAGCGGACACACCACGCTTGTCGTGTCTTGTGTAGCTTGCTAGGAGCTAATTAGTTAAATATTTTTTTTGCCGAGTAATTTGTCGCTGGTGTTTGAGATGATAACTTCCATGAAAAGCACACAATAAAAGATGAATAAAACATTTCTTTTCATTTGTCAAGGTGGTGAACAGCTACCTGTGGTGCACGTATATTAAATGTTGCCTCGTTAGAACAGCGTAGCTAACGCATACTATTGAGGTACAAAAAATTGCTCATCGCAAAGAAGTAACCAATTGAGCGGGGCACACCATCTTTTCTTTTTTTTTTAATGTTTGCATTTGAAGTGTCGGTACTAGTACATTCGCTTTATTTGTCCTAGGAAGACACTCTTGGATCAGCTTAATGAACAGCCTTGAATGTGTGCTCCAGTCCTGTCCAGTCTGTCATATCTCAGGTGCAACCATAACAAAGAAGAGCCGAGCAAACCAAACCCACCCAGCAGTAGCAAAGAAAAGATGCTTGCGGCGACACTAATTTGTAGCGTAGGAATTACAGGGCAGCGTGAAATTTTGCGGTGCCTACTCAAAATTGTAGCAAAAGCTCCGGCTCGTTGAACGAAAGTAAAATCGTACTACAGAACGCTCCTAAACTCACAAATGCGAGTGCATTAAACAACACGCCCAGCCACGCCCAGCACTCAACCTTCAGAGCAACAGAAAGTGGGAAGGGTAACAAGCACCTAGGCTTAAAGTTTCATAAGACGCCAACATCTTTATTTTACTTGGTGACAGCCTGTATCCGCCTCTATCGCATGTCACATATGAAGGAGCCAGGCAACGGTACGTCACAGTAGGCTTATGTGGTATAAACGTCGTGACCAATCATTATGACATATGACGTAATTACTAGGTACGTTGCTAAACTAATGAGTAATTCCAGAGTGCACAAGAGCAGGCGGGGAGACGCGTACAGACGCGGGCCGCCTACGCTTCGCTGGCTTGACGACAGGCCGCGAAGCCGTAACAATGCTCACCGAACCGAGCGCCTGCGTGTATCTACCGACCACAAAATGAAGTAAAACATTTCGACGCTTTGACAAATTAGTCAGCGCTTTCTACAGGAATAGTAATAAATAACCTTTCTTCCAATACGGGGCCATTATGCCCTTACTTTGTCTTTTTTTTTTTCTTTCACTAAAGCACGTCATATATTTGGCTTTCGATTCCGCAGTGAGAACGTGAAACAAAGCACAATGTGGGACGAAATAGCGCCGTCACGAACTAGCGCTGATATGGCTATTTATGAAAATGTCGCAGGTATTCGTTTAGACGAGGATGGAAAAGTAAAAATCTGGCCAATATGCTGGATTTCCGGCGTCTCCATGACCGCTGCCTCCCTACAAACAAAACGCGGAGCATTGTCGAAATGGCACTGGGCGCGTAAAGTTCACGTTTAGGAAGCAAAATGAAAAGCAACAGAACCGGGCCGGTGATGGCTTGTACATAGGAAGACGCGCTCATCGGTTTTTAAACTTGCAAGAAGCAATGACGCTGTCTCAGCCTGCGATAATAACGCAGCTGTTTTGTTGCGGTTTGTTCAACTTGCCGAAATGCGTATAGCTCTTAGCCCCGTTTAAGCTTTTGCTTTGGCGCTGGAGTTCTCTCAATACGAGGTATTTTGAAGTTTAGTACGTATCCGTAGGAGCAGAAGTTACGCATAGATCATGCCACCTTATTTGATATCGCGAGCCGAAGAAAAAAATTATACCCGAAACTTGGCTCACGAGCAATACTGGCTAAGAGATGGAATACGAGCGAAAAGAATACGAACGCAATACGGCCGTTCAGCGCACTCTACCTTGCTGATGAAACCACGGTAATTGCACTTATTCTTGATATATAAATTCTCCACGAATCCATAATCACAACTGATTGCTAAGTAGTCGACATGACTAAATTCCAAGAGCGGACGTAATTAGGCTGCTGATGATTATAATAATAAGCGTACGACTAGCTCACACATATATTCTTATTGTCATCATCCCCTTGACGACGGCTGAATATCTAAGATGGCTTTTAGCAAGGTGACGCCACCGGTAAGACGAATGACAGCTCGCGAATCACGTACTGTTTCCCTGTAGTCTGCTATTCCCACTTGCTTATTGAAACTAATATTTTTCTTTCACGCAAATTATTTGTCCTTCCCAGAACCTTATGAATTTCTGGAATATGAACGCAAGATTAATGACCGTAGTACTGCAAATTCTAACTAATGCTTCAACATTGTAAGCAATGATTTCCCGCCTCAACGCAGACCAAACCAATTGAAGAAGCAAAGTGAAGAGGTGTTAAAACCTCTGCAAGTACAACACTAACAGAAATAGGTACTCATGCGTACATGTGCTCTTCGCTTAACGTTCAGGCGAGAATTAGAGGCACATAGAAATCGAAGGATAGTTAAAGAATTTACAAAAGGAGTGAGTAAACAAGCAGATGTGGATTTACTAAACTATCGAACGAAATTATATCAGAAAACAACTAAGTGACACGCAGAGAAGGAAACATCTAGAAATCAGAGTTGTGGCAAAAAAAGCAGAAAAAAGAAATTAAGTTAGAGGTACCGCTGTAGAAATTGCCACAAAAACGTATATGAGAAAAACATGTACTCTTACCGACTTTATCGCGGTGACACTGTTACTTTCTGCCACGAAATGGCTGACACAATAAGAAGGTGTGAAATAAACACTAAATTAAACAGCGTTGGTCAACCTAGCGGCATCTAGTGACTGCGCCCCATCGCCAGTGACCCTCACTGGAACATGTATGCGGCCCCTGGACGACGGTAAAAAAAAATTGGGGGGGGGGGGGGGGGGTGAAGAGTTCAGCAGGCGCTCGCTGCTTCTGCGCCATCGCTTTCGCTGTCTGAGAAGTTCTTATTCTTCAAAGACGACGTGGCCTGCACTTTGCGATCAGATAACGATCCATCAAGACGCGAACGTGCGTGGCTTCTGGTTGCAGTGACGAAAATGAGATAAAATATTATCTGAGACCGGCACTCGGGCCTTTGTTCTTCGTCTCTGTGTTTCGCTCCTTCTATTTAATTTTTTTTTCTTCCTTCAAACCATTTTCCACTCTTCCCTCTCTGTTTTTCTTTCTGAGCCTTCATTTATTTTGTGTTCTTCGACATCATAATCTACTCCTGCCATCAAGCTATTCAAGCAGATTTGATTTCCCGCTGCCCTGCTTTAGTCTGGCAAGGCAAAACAGAGGGCAGTGTTGAAGAGCAGGGCGCAACATTTTTGTGTTCGTGTTAGAATTTGGCTTTTTTATACTCGCTGGCGAGTTCAGGGCTAGTGGAAACGCAGTTTTGGTCACATTGTTTATTCCCTTTGAAGACGAAAAGGCAGGCTTCTACATTTCGATCACGTTTGGGTCATGTCTGTGATTGTGGGTTGCTGCTTTTGATTTCTGGAAGTTAGGAGAGACTGCAGGCGTCGGACATAAGTGACGACACATGGCCTGTCATTTCTCTTGCAGAACATTATTTAAGTATCTTATCTGAGTGTTAATGTTTCTCCTTGCAAATCCCGCAATGCTTCTTTTCTAGGTCGAACTATGCAACTGATTATGTTACAGTAAACCCCTTAACTATTCTACACGGAGCTGTGAGGGAGCGACACGCACTTTAAGCTTTATCCTTGTTCTTCAGTTTGTCAGTGGTCCACAATGAGGACAACGGGCATTGCGTTAAAGTCAGCTTCAGAAACTTTGAATGGGGTCCAGTACAATAGAAATATGAACTATGGACAGATCCGGCCGTACCTCAAATACAAGAGCATTAGATGCAACGTACGAACGTAATCATTTTGTGTCTCATCACTGGCGTTCGATTTTCGTTTCCGCTGCTGTTTATCGCACAAGTAATTAACCGGTAATTACCATTAAAAAATTAAGATTGCCAGGCACGTTCCTTGGTTTCTGGAAGCGTAAGCACTTTTGATATTCCCTGTGGAGTTATGTGTATGAAGTGTATATATTGGCGCAAGTGTAAATCTTAATCCTGCTATTGCGGTATTTTTAAAGGTGTTATTCTACTATGAAATAATGTCTTTTTGGTGATTTCTCGATATGTGAGGAACCCTTTATTGTAGCAAATTAAGGCGACGGTGTCTGTAAAGATGTGTTCAGAAATGGTAAATAAAGCTTCACGACGCACTCCCTGAGCAGAGAGGGTCGGCCTGTGAGTGCGACGCACTCGTAAGCGATGCGCATAGCCGCAGTGGAAAACCTGTGAGGACTTAACTCCATACTGCAGCCCTTCATACAAAGAGTGCATGCACTCGAATCGTCCCACGGGCAACGCGATCAGAAGTGCCGCATTTTTGATTAGTGACTTTCATTTACATGTTCCTTATGGTGCTATTTTCGTACTACGTAGGACACCTTTCACAGCGCCTTACTCTGCAGGAATGTGTGCATGCAGCTCTTGAAGTGAAGCCGTTGCCTTTTGCTCCCGATGCAAACGGCCATATCTAACCTCATGCTGTTAAGACGAGAATGACACTATAAAAAAAAGATGATCTAGAGTTATAGAGACTTCACTTCTTTCAAAAGAATCTGCAGCTCCTAATGGTGAGTACGGTATTTGATTGTCTAACAGGCACACCTCGTTTGAATACATCTGTGTTGATGGCAAACTCTCTCGCTAAATAGAGTTTCTAATTTGCTTCGCTAAGCCCTAAGCACGTGGAAGAAATTTGTTACCTCTACATATGGCGAGCATGAGTTCTTGCGTGCGGCTCGTGAATGACCCGGCTTGAATATGCCAAGTCCAAAGATAAAGGGTTGCGTGTTCACGAACGCTCCAATTACTCGGCGAGATACTCGAGAGATCTGATCAGTTATACAGAAACGTAATGGGCCCAGCGCCGACGCTATATCTGTGTTTGCGTACGTACCAGTGGGGACACATTAATCTGGTGTGGCCTCAATTGTTGTACATTATAGAGTGCCGGTACCCCCCTCCCCCCCGCCTTCCCTCCCATTTGTGCGATTTAAATTTCTAGTGCTGATATCAGACTTATCATTCGGTGCTAAAACGTGAATCCCGAGGACTCTATTCGTTTATTCCGGGCACGACATGGCATGTATATCATCGTCCTCATCAGCAGCTTGGGTCGAACTACAATTAGCGGTGGAGAAAGACACTTCCCATCACGATCCAATTCACTCTGTCCTCCGGCAGCTGGGTCCACGTAAGTTCCTTTAACTTGCGATTTTCATTCTTCCCGCTAACATTCTGCTGCCCCCAGGTACGATTGGTTTCTCTTCAAATCCATTCGTTGCCTGCAAAGACTGTTGCATGTTTTGCCTTCCCTTAAATGCACTGCCCAACCTTCCTATGCATCTATGTCATCATTTATTTCACGAGTAGTCTTCTTGCACACGCAGCCAAATACGATCGCTTTCAATCCTAGAAAATGCACTGACAAATGCATTACCTCAGCAGTGCACCTTGTACAGATTAAGGTTGCTCAGATACACAAGAGTTTCTCTTAGATGAAGACTGAAAAATTACTAAGTATTCAGTGCGATCAAGATGATAGGTCAACGTCAGGATAGCCAAGTCCCGCCGTTGTGCCATTCTCTTGCCGGTGCTCGTGCTATTTTCCTTGACTACACTCAAATGAATCAAGGCTATAGATGGCCGGAGTCTTTTGCCCTAAGCTTCTGTTGGGTTTGGGGTTATAGGGAGAGATTACAACCTATCGGCGTTATTATACACGGGAAAGTTGAGGTCATTATTTTAGATCCACCTGTTACGATCGATGAAATCGACTCATATGGGCCATATCCCCAAAGTATAAAGCTCATACTGGTCTGCGTACACAAGCACTTTGAAAAAAAAAAAAAAGTTGCTCTTTGGTATTCACGAAGATTACCTCCAAGAATAAAAATGAGCGGAATACTCAGACAAGAATTAATCATCAGAAAGACGAAAAAAAAAACTATAATTGAGAAAAGCTGAAACCAAACATGCTTCCGCAAACCATTGAAATTTTTATTTGCTTTTTTCAACAGAAGCTGGCATGCGACCTTATCACTGGGATTGTAGTGCACGGAATATTAATGTTGTGCTCTTTGTTTAAGCTCAGGGTCACGATAAGCGGAATTATCACATTCTCTGTTGCGCAACATGAGCCTTGATTTGTCTCCAATGGTGTGAGCCTAGCGCAAGTATTTCCCTATTGATACAGGCTTCTCCAGTTTTCCTTGAACAGTTTATCTCGCTGTTTCCACGCCGCCATCAAACTGAGTGCTGCCGTATATAGCGCGCATTCACAGTTTAACGGCCGATGAGCACGCTTGCTGCATTGACCGCAGCAGAGCCTCTTAATTCTTCTACGGGTGCAAGTGAGCCCAGTAAAGAGTTGATTTCCGTGAAACCTTAGCTTCTTCGCTTCTTGCCTTCGTATTTTCAGCACTATGTGGCAACATGTTCAGCCTTCATTCTGCTTCAGAGACTCACGTGCTTCCGAATGGAACGAAGTGTGACTTTACTCTGCTGTTTTTTTTTTTTTTTTTGTCAGTAGCCGGTAGCTACGGAATTTTTAAAAAAAATTTCATGGGGCCGGATTCGTTTACTAATCTATGCGACTCCCCCTGGTATGTAACACATCGGCGGTAAAAATGTTTTGTTAATGCAATGAGAAAGTTGTGTTCTTAGCTAAGAACTTTCACATAGCTATGTGAAAGTTCTTAGCTGACTTTTACTGATCAGGCTAAAATCAAGAGATTAAAAGAATGACCTGTTATATCACAACTTGATGCCAGAAAAAGTGCGTTATTTTTGAGAAATATGCTTATGTAGCGCTCTGAAGCAGGGCTAAAATTTCTGTACCTACTATACAACAATCACTTTAAAATTAACTCCCATGAATATATATTACTCCTGTTTCGCGCGCTAGTGCGCGTTTTAATCATAGAAAAATGCTAGAATAATTGCGAGTATACTCGAATACAGTTAAGCATTCATTTTTTGTCCAAACAATTGCAGAGTGGAATGAACTGCCGATGTGTGTAGTGAACAGCCCGAGCGTAGAAGTATTTATTGATAACTTGAGAGCCTCTCTCATGTGAAACCTTTGTTTTACGCATCATCTCTTTGCCCTTACATGAAGCTCGTGTAACTTCGTTGTGCCTTTCTTTATTTGTATCTTTGATCACGTCTGCTTGGAGTCAAAAGGCTCCGCAGTATTACTAAATAAATAAATAAACAAATAAATATAGAAATTTTCTTCAAATATAGTGATAACATTAGCGCAAATCTTGCTTCGGAGGCATACTAAAAGAATAAATATATTTTATGTGATTCTTACACTGTGTTGTTTTTTTCTTGAGCTTATTTACCTTGATAGGAAGCTGAAGCGTCGGTAGCGTACAGCAGGCTTTCGGAACTATACAACTCTAGCTAAGCAAATTGCGGTTCCCGCTGAGCAGCTGAAAAAAAAAAAAAAAAAATGTCGTGCGACTTCGCATGTCTAACCAAATGTTGGATACGGGAGCTAAAAATTACGTTCTCCTTTGGGTTTCGAGTCGGCCACGCTCATTAGCCTAGAGTCGCAATCTACCGCATTATGTAAATGACCACCCGGCATATCTCTGAAGGCCTCCTTTAACAAAGCTGCATGGATATGCCTGCATGGCATAGGAGCAGCGCATCTACCTCTGGATCCAAGGGAATACCGGTGGGTTCGACCACCGCCTTACAACGTACTGCCGAAAGTTAGGCCATGACATGTGGTCTCTCGATGTCAGTCTGCCGACCAAGAAATGTGAAGCCATGCCACCTATACACTAACACCTGTCAGAAGCATGCTCGTGAGAAGGATTGAACAAACAAACAAACCAAAAACAAACGTCGCCGAAATACGGGATATGCAGGCTCGGCTCTATGTGCACTAAAACGAGGAACTATAGGTATAGGAACGCCATCGCTGTATTGCACGTCGTGGATTCAAAATGTGTGGTAGATATATCGTTCAATTTATTTCAATTGAACAGCCAGTTGGTTTAATTTTCTCATGAGTACATTGTATTTACGCTGTTAGCGTGACAGCAGCAACTTTGGGCATCGACTGCCTCCCTTTATGGCGTCCCTCAGTTCATCAGTTCACCACGCCGCTAGCTGCAGACAAAGCACTTTAGGTAGAGGGCGCCTTTGTTACGCCTCAGTTCCGGCAAAAGCATTTCTGCTCTAAAATTGTGCGTTCAATACGTTCGTTGCACTTGTTCGTACCACTTGAAGCCCGAACGAAAACGAGCAATGAAAAGCAAGCTTGTTCGCAAGATAGTTGAAGCAGAGGCCACAAGTTACGGTTTCTTTACGGTGATTACGACAGTTACGGTGATTACGACAGAGATAGAGGATGCGTTAATTAGCTTTCCGTTTTAAGGGCTTGCAAAGCACACTTTATGCCCCTTTATCTTGCGCAGAAGTTAGTGAGAGCAAAAATTAATATTTGTTTTGTTGTTCTTTTTGTTCTTAGTACATGGTAGACTAATGCCCCAAATTTGAATGTCGTCAATTTTACGCTCCGCGGAACGTTACAAACTGCCTTCAATAATTAGCTGGCAACTTACAGCCTTTATGAAAAGGGTCGAGACCAGGAGGTCTGCTTCTGAGCCGTGTAGCGGTGCTGATTTAGCATTAGTGGAGGTTACAAAATACCTTCTAACCTCAAGGGATTCGGTTCCATCGAAATGCATTACAAGGCGCACGAAGTGGTTCAGAAGCAGACCCCCTAGGCTCTGCACTTAAAGCAAATGCTGTACCTTCAACTCACACATGATATGTTACGACGAGCTGGTAGTTGTACTAACCTCTCCGAGGTTGCAATTTATCTTCAAAAAGAGCTCTTTTTATGGCTCACCTCCCAGGTGCAATCTAGACTCTAGTGAAGACGCACGATATGGTATCCTTTGAGGCAGTTTTTAAGCTTAATAAGAATATTATATTGTCACGTTTCTCGTTAAAGAAGGTTTATTTGAGGTTGGTGTTTCGGGTTGTGAAGCAACTTCGCCTTTCTTTTGGTAGGTGGTGGAGTTTTTTTCGTGTTTTGTTTGTGTGTTTTTTATCATATTGAGGTGTTGATTGCATAACTTCCTCGGTGTGTCCTAACTTCAACAAATATTGTTTTTTTTTAGTATTATAAGAACAACTATTTTTAATATGAAGAACAGCAAATCGAAACCTAAACTGGTTTCAGAACCAGAAACGACGTTCCAGTTGATGAAACGGTGACGTCTAGTCTCGTAGAAAAAAACACTCGCAACTGCATACGATGGTGAGAACAAAGTTCGGACATCATGACTCAGTACATAAAATGCCCGAGATAGCCTAGTACATGCTTCAAAATTTCCTGATCACGTGGCGAGTGGTCAGTTATACCAGTACAAAGTTTGTGACGTAAACAAAACGCAACGTTACCCATAGAAATCATCTGAACTGTGGCCTTGAAAACGGCACATTTTAAAATCGAGTCGCGGGCGGATAAACTATTTCACGGCGTCCAGGCTTAGCAGAATGCGTCAGGGCGGACAGAAAAACCTATACCAAATCTTTTGCCAGGAATTTCCCTTTAACTTGGAATAGTGCAAAATAAATATAAGGATAGACATCGGGCTGAAGTGGGGAAAACCAGATTTTGTTCTGTACAGAACTAGAATACCGCAACGTATCTTAAGAATATTCGGTATTTCCTTGCTTATACACTCTTTGTAATGTCGATCTAGAACTCTTTGCGAGTTGATGCGGAAGACTCAAGACAAGCTGCGAGCAGGCATAACTAATTTCATCAGACGGTCAACTCACTCGAATTTCGGTGGTACAAAATACTCCCCAGCGAAAAACGGGCATCTTTCTCTAGCCCAGCTCATTCTTCAACAACACTCAGGCTAAGTAAGAAAAAAGTAAAATGTGTGTTCTTTGAGGCTGGTCTGTTTTCGCTCGCGCTGTCTATAATCGTATGGAGCGTGCGATTTCATCCATTGTACAGAGATTGAAATGAATGTGCATTTTAATTTCGTTTTCAGAGCTAAAACCATGCTCGAAGTTGTTTGGCCCCCATATTTGCCCTTGTTTGTGGTCGGAAGTGATATCACGTGCTGTGTTCGAAAGACCGTTGCCATTGTTGTGCATGCACGATCCCTATATAGGACGAACGATCCTTTTGTGAACGTATTACCTCCCCAAATTCCTTCTCCGCGTCAACAAAACCCTGTTTTCATTCAGCTAGCTCAACGAGATATTCTGAAGCCGTGGACGCATGTGGGAATCCGAAATGCCAACAAGTGATTTACTTAGTCGTCTGGGAACGCGCATTGTCAAAAAACCTTCCTTCGTTTGCACCCATCAGATCTACTATCCTGCATGCTCACAACGCTCATCAGTCAACGACCTGCGCCATTTTATACGACATCCCAAGAAATGAGTCACACTAGACGAGACAAGACAAGACAAGGCATGAGGTATGAGTTTAATCAGCACGTTTTATTGAGTTGCGACTACCTGATATAGCCCGTCATTGAAAGTAATTTACTAGAATAAACGAGAACAGATAAAAAAATTGTCCTTGGGAACGAGATGCGGAACAAGGAAGCATAAATTCGACGCTCCTACTGAATACGTGCTGGCTAGTTCTATGCAAAACATGTTTCTTTATATGCTACCTATTTATACCGAAAAGATTAACTCAATTAACTAAATGTCTGATTTTCATTTAGCATCCAGTAACACGAAATGTAGATATTATTACATTGATTATTATAGAGGAAGTTAGTATAGAATACTCATCGTTTCAGCAACTTACTGCGTAAAGAGATACAAAACCAGTGGACTAGAGCTGTACACGTCGGCACAGTACATTCTTCATACAATACTTTCTCTATATATTATACACAAATTTATTGTTCCTTAAAATGTAAATATTCCATGCAAAAGAACGCGAAATAGCGAAGTGTAATTTAAAGTGTACGGAGAAGTTAGCCAGGTACTGGGTTTTTCCTTGCCCCAAAAACGAATCCAAGTAAAGACGGTTACCAGCTTCCGAAACTTTGTGCTAGAGCTACTACGTAAAAGCAAATGCAATATCACGCCAAACCATGCGCATTTTATTCGGTTTAGACAGAGTTAAATTCCGGCTAATATTTCTGCTTTTTGCATTTACTCTTGGGGCAAGAACAAACATAAATGTTTGTTTTTTTACTCACTAATGATGTCAGTGAAAGAATATTTCATACTCTGATGCTACTCTTATGCTCTATACAACTATGGTTGCCCGCGAAGCTCGAAAGAATAACCAACTCGTTGCTTCAGAGAAAGACTTCGTATTGTCGCCACCACTGGAAAGACGGAATTTTTTTCAGTGCTCCCCGTCCAGCAAGCACTGAGAACCCACCATATCACATTGATGAAAACGGTTAACTGCGATACTGGGATCTTGCACCAGCATTTCTTGGTCTCGCTACCTAATATGCAAGGCGAAAACTGGTGTCTTAATTATAAGCGATTCTGCATCCATCTCGAAGAAAGGAAGGAAAAGAACAGAAAAAAGGAAACAACTAATATCTAGCGGGGAAAAAGTTTGCCTTCAAATCAAGGCACATCTGCGCAAATATAGGAAGCAGCGAAGCAGTCACTCTTTAATTATGAGACTCAGCGAAGGGGAAATCACATCTGAATAAATACCCGTGCTTTTTAAGCACGATAAGTTCGTACAAACGAAAATTTGTTTTTCTACCTGGTTAATATTTTCACAGAAGCACAAGTGCAGGAATGTATATATAAGAAGGGGCTCCATATTAAAAAAAAACATCTGATGAAGATTGGATGGAGAAACACAAGAAGGCTCTAATGAGCGTAATTCCCGAAATGGATTAGGTTTTTAGTATGTTCAGTGTATTGAGTACTAATTTTAACAAGAAAATTAAGCGAGGTAATGATTAATTAACTGCTAGCGGCCTTTTTTCATTCGATAGAACATGTTCGCAACGCACAAAATTCTTTTCACTCCGAGAAAGCTAGCCTGTCATAACACTGTTTAGTTAAATCGTACCTACAATAGCTTAGTTCATCGGCAATGGCTTGCTTTCGGTAAACATTTTTGTTAATAAAAGAAGATTTGTAATTCCTATCCTTCTCTAGGTTTGAGAATAAGTATATCACACGTAACCGAGAGTCCGCTCATTTCCACTCTCCATCCATTCCATGGCTACAAATCGCATATGCTGATTTCTGTGAAGTGAATATAGTAGTGTGCTATTCTTACTATATAGAAGCAGATGGAGATGATTATTTGAGAAGATTTCTAGATGAAGTGATACGCTATATGCTACAATAAAAGAGCGCGGAGAGAACAGGGCACTAAACGATATCACAAGCGTGCAAAAGCGCTTGTCTGTTTTAGTTTCGTGCACCGTCTTTCGCGCTGTCTAAAATAGCATATAATTCAAGGCTATGTCATCGACGTTTGTTTCATGATATGTTTACGGTTCAGATTATGAAGATTATCACAGCACTTACACTGCAGGAAACCAGCTTAATAAAGTGATAAAGTGAAGCCATGAAACGACAGTAGGCTAGCTGCTAAATTCAAGTTTCGTTTTTTTTTTTTTTTTTTTTTTTTCGAGGTCCAACGCTAAGGTTCCTGAACGGGCAATTTTTTCCATTGAGGAGTGTGTAAGAAATATATTCTTGCAGTTCAGAGCTTTAACCACAGTAGTAAGACAATAATTAATGAATGCATTCACAATTGCCAAAGGCTGTGATCTTCCGAAACGCACCATGCCATATTGCATTGGTATAAGTTTTTGTAGAAACACAGTTTTTTGTGTATAAAGAACTCGTTCTGAAAAAGAAGTTATTTCCTCTACCACGTACATTTGCATTATTTTTGGGAACGTTGATATGATAAAAAAAAATATCTAGCAGTACTGATAATCAAATTTGTTTTGTCTGGCTTGTAATTTTTTTTTACGTTTTGTTGCCATTGATTACCTTTAAAGGCTTCTAGTTAATATTCAGTTGTTCTTTTTCCTGACGCCTTCTAAAAGACGATATGAACGTGCGACGAATGCTGTTTATGCAGAGAAGAATACTTAGCAAATGCGCTTTAATTTTCTTAATATGTAGAGTTTTATAAAAAATTTCATCAAGTCTCATCACAGTGAGGAGGCGGCGCGTGCGGCCTCCGGCAAGTCCAGCCGCCAGCGCTGCCAATACTAAACACCCATGGCATCGCTTCCTGGCCGGTATGCCAGAGGCCGCATGCGCTAGCTGCTATTTCCAAACGGCGCGAATAGCTCTTCAAACACATCGCAGGTAGCGCCAGTGAAATAATTTGTGTCGCATTTGCAAAGCAAAAATCATCCATTAGAGTCGCCCAAAGTGATCGCCGTACGCTCAAGATAAGGGTCTGCCGATAGCGCGCGCCCCTTCCTGGCGACCGAGCTAATCAGTTGCCATCGCCAGTGTTAGAAAGCGCGGCGGCACACTTTGGCACGCTGTCGAGCTTTGGCATGCTGTCGAGCTTTCCATTTACTCTTACGGCTGATAATTTTCTAGGCTTATGGTAAACGATTCCTCCGTGAGATGTGTCAGCGAAATCCCACGATTGATAGATACTGCACATTTCCTTCCCTGTATACCAATTACAGAACGCCTGTAAACTTTGGTGCGTTCAATGGAACGCAGGCTGTTTTTGACAAAGGGCGTGCGATACCGTGTGCAGCAGCAAGAATCAGGCTTTCTCATTTATCCACTGCAGATTCTGTAGTGCTCTCGGTATTGCGACTGCACGTGTACATGTCATTTTATCCCAAAATCCTATATCTGATCTCTTCCTGACCAGTAGCGTTTGTATGCACTTGAATGTCGTCGTTGATAAAATAATCTGCATCGATGCACTTTTGCCACTAGGTATAACCTTCGTGATGCTTCGAAATTATATTAAATGCACGTTTTATCTAGTCTTAGGTGCACTAAGATTTAAAGAAAACTGGTCTCATTTTCTAAAAAAAAAAACATAGAAAACCATTATACGTTGCTCGTAAATAATACGAAATGACAAATTTAGTTATGATGCTTATCTAATATGCTGAAATATGAGAAATAATTTAAAGGATCTAGAAAAAGGTTATCTACATCTGAAAACTGCAGGACACTATGCGTTCCGTAGGAGAAGCCGGAATACCAACGATTATCTAGCGAACGGTCGTCAAATAATGTTCACTGCTTTCACTTCATTAGTGGGGGTTTGAACACCTCTCTGTAGACAACTAAGCTTGATTTTAGAGGTTTTTAGCTGTGGTTTTTTTTATTACTGGTTCCTGCGGGCAATGTTGCAAAGCGCAAAGAGCACATATACCTTATTCCTTCAGCTGGGCTGGCATTCGTCCAACCAAGCTTAATCAACCTAAGAATAGAATGGTGCACCCAAATGGAAACATCACGTTGCCTCTGTACCCGTCTCGCCAATTTGTCCACATTTTTCTCTCCAGGTTCGTACACTCTATTTCCTGTACTAGTTTCCTAGTACCTTAACGGCACACTTGCTTAAATAATTAACTCACGACGAAGCCGGTAGCTCCACTTACTCCTCAGTGCTCTAGGCTGCTTTCGCTTTGACCAAGACATGATTTCGAGTGCAGGCAACGTAATTAACGTTTTGAAAGCTTCAGCGCGTGGCTGGACGACTACCGGCGGCCTGCCATTTAGTCGGGAAGTAGAGAAGTGGACTCATGAGGGTTTCACTGCCGACTTTATGCTGGACGTTAATGAAATAGTAAGGCTGCGATTTACACATTGCTGAAGCTGCGATAATTAATTAGCTCCTATGAAGATGTACAAATTCAGTTCCGCCTCTGATTTCGCGAGATTCAGCTTCGCTGGTCGCTTTTTGTCTTCAGTAAAATGAGGGGGCCCTCCCGGGCGTGTTAGTCGCGTGGAAGATTCTCATTTTGTGAGCTGCCAACAGTGTCTCCTCTTTCACACCTGCCGTGCTTGATTCATATTCCCTTGCATGGCCGCCATAGACTAGGCGCATTTTGTACCTGCACTTCATCATCTCACGCCTTTTTCCCTCCAACCACCTTCACCGATGCGAAGTTCAGCTAGCTCTTTTCCGAAAATGTAGCAGTTCCTGCTTCGTTTGCTCAAATGCAAAGTGGGAAGATAACGAGCTTTCGTTTCTTTTCTGACATATTGTTCCACTCATCCTCCCGACATCTCTTTACACATCCGTCTCCATTCATTTCATAAATGCTTGTACCACCTGTATTTCATGGTTCCACATTTGTCGTTCTTCTATGATTTTGTTTGAAAATATACCGTATTTCGTTATAGGGTTCCACCCTTTCGCATTCGGTGTTCAGTAGTCTACCGTTTATTCAGCTTAATTCCTTCGTGGCCTATGCCCGCGTGTCCGTCGCTCAACCCAAAAGTGCTAGGATCATTTGCATAATTTTTCTTTTTTCGTTTAAGCTCATTAACTTTCTTTTTTCTTGGGGAACATACCTGAAAATTTGGCGTCAATCCAATTATTTTCAACCACATCATAAAGTGATATGGCCAAGTTGAGATAGTCCCTTTGTCGTTGTGAAGACGGAAAGGCGGACTTATAAAGGAAGAGAAAATGTAGTCTCTAAATTAGGCCTACATTTAAAAAAAATTCCTTCTCAGCGCATTATATGCGACATGCTAGCGGAACATTCTTGACCGGCAGCTGGCTCAGTGTTCCGTGGATTAACCCGAATTACTCTAGTGGAACTTTGCGAGGCCATATATATTTGCTACCCTGCTTTTGTTTACTGCATTGAGCAATTATTATATATATATATATATATATATATATATATATATATATATATATATATATATATATATTTTTTTTTTTTTTTTTCATTTGATACGAAGAAAGAAAATTACAAATCTGCGCTATTATCTAGGTGAACTTATATAAGAGTGGGTTCTGGTCTTTTTTGCGCATCTCCTACATTCAAAGAGAGCCTCAATCTATCTTTACTATTCATCACCCATTTTTAAAACTGAACGCTCTTGTTTAATTTGCAACGCAATGTTCTTGCCATAATTGGAAACACAGTTGTGTCTTTGCTGCCAAGGACTTTCTGCAAAACACTTCCGTCATAATCTGGGCCTGGTCTGGTGAGATAACATATATGAAGGTGACTTGTATAAGCACCGCGTTTCCTTCGTTCCCCCACGGTTTGCTTTAAAAGACCGTACTGCTTCCTCCTGACCTCCGGCAAGACGTGTAGAGGGACTAGAAGTAATGGCAGCCTTACAAGCTCCGCTGAGCTGCGAAAAGACGTAAACATACGTTTTGCGGAGAGTGGCCCTCGAGTGCGGCTTCGTCTAAAATCCATTAGGATAGTTTTAGACGGCACATGGTTCTAGCTTCCTGCTTTAAGGCTACCCTTTTCTTCTCTGCGTGGAGTAGCTCTCAGAGTTCGAAGCATAAAGCTCCATGTCACAAGCAACGTTCCGTCTGATCTCGCGACGTTGCGCCGGCGCTTTCACTTGAGGAGTGATGTATCCATAGTAGTTAGGTGTGTATGTATTAGCCTGTGCGTATTAAATCTTGGAGAAGCTCCAGTGTAGCTCCCATTTTTACTGCACCGTAGCGAAAACACTGGAGCCTGCTGTCAAAGATATGCATCTCTTAACACATTCTAAGAAATAAATTCAAAAGCAGGATTACCAAAATATGTAGCATTAGGTTAAGAAGAAATGTTTAAGTCTGATCATTTTATATAAAATTTGATGCTTTGTTGGTTGCTTCATACGATGTTTGGCCGCAAGATTGCCGCAAAAAGCCATGCAAAATACACTTTAGTTGAATCAAAATTGCATAAAGTTGCCTTCAGTATGCATTTCAGGAACAAAAGAAAGGAGAAATGTGGGGAAAACAGGCTTCTCAGGCCTAGGTTGAATGGCCGTTTTCTTGAAATATATGACCAGAAGGTCGCGCTAAACCGATCAACGCGGTCAGCTTCTCCCCGTAGGGGTAGCGGGTGCCCTCGCAAATTTTGGACGGGCTTTGCCGGATGATTTACGATGCGGCTTAGAGCCGCCTACACTTCGCAAAATGCAATTGGTGGTGAAAATAGCAGAAACTAAAACTGAAAGCTGCCGCTACGGATAGAAGAGTAGCGGGCCACAAAGAAGGGAAAGTAGGGTTCAGCCATCCCGTGTATGGGCGGTTCAGGACTTTTATGGCGGCATGACTATGGGATATTGCTTCTCCGTCAATATCTCAGCCCCAGATGTGTGTTTCTACACTACAGAAGGATAGAAAACTGTGAAAAAGGCGGCGCGCTTAAATATGCAAGGCGCGCATAGTTTAGAAAGGTACGTATCGTAAGCCAGACAAAGTATGCTATGTGTCTCATCGGGTGTGAGCGTGTATGAACGCGTACGTACTTGAGTATGTGAATATGGGCTCAATAAGCTATACGTCTCTCAGGAAGGGCGCTCTTTTCCCCCGGTACCCATTATAATGAGTATCGAATCAGTTAAACTGCTTCGATGCCGTTTGCATGTCACTGGATTGTTCGGTTTTTAGAGGATATCTTGTGCTTGAAATTTCCTATTATCACACTTCTGAATGGATACAAGTATCTTGTCTTCTGGAGGTTGGTATTTACTTTATGTGTTGGCATCATCTTGTTAACGCTACAGTGGAGTGCTTTTGAATACATGCGCCCCATATTTCTGTTAACTAACACTCTGACCAATACAGCGCAAAAGAAAGGAGGTCACCATTGTCGAAATAAAAAGAAAACTGTTACAGTCAAGCAAACTTATCAAAAACCTCCCGGTCGCGCCTAAGCGTGGCAGAACTTTTCAAAGCACTTCCTATACGGTCTAAAGCTGGGTCATATGCTCCTAGCCGAAACCCTTTTTGCGGACTAGCCGCTTTAAGGACGTAATTAGAGTTTCGGGCTTTCGCGGCGATAGGCTTTGCATAAATTCAGCGATGAAGCTACCCCAGCTCTTGTGCATGCAGACGCTGAGTGCGAATCGCCTTCACGTTAGCTTACCCGGTACTACCTTGACCTCCCAGCCATTGTACCCTTCGTCGCAGATACTAGGACTTTGTCGCAATGTTTATGCGAAAATAGAGCCACTTAGAACTAAAGGTGTGCTGTCACTAGCGCTTTATCCGAGAACCATCAGCTTTTTCTTATATCAAGCTCCATCAATTGCTGTGCCTTACCTGTTCACTTTTTTCAGTCTGTGCACTGTCCGCATGTGGGACAAGCGCAGTATAACTGACCTGGTATAGGCAATCAGGTGTGCCTGCAGTGACTGGTATTAAACTTCTCAGAAACCTATTATTACTTGATCACCGATCACCGGCTGTGTGCAGTAATTTTGTTTTAATCATTGCGCATATTTCGCATTTACTGCACTTCTCATGCTAATATAAACGCTTTTCAAAGCTGGCATACCCGCGCATACCAGTTTTGGCCCGTCGGGACATGCCTGATCAGCGTTTGCCTGCCGAGCACATCCAATCCCCTTATTATTTTTTTCTTGCGTGTGTGACCGGGGGGGGGGGGGGGGGCGTGTGTTTTATTACTTAAGTGGTCCCTCCTCTTTCATTATAACCGCCTAGTGCGGCCACGCCGGCTCATTTCATCTGAGACGCAGTGCCATAACTCTAGACCACAAATTTTGGCAATATATAGTTCCTCTCTTTTTTTGTAATGAGCGAGTTTTCAGTAAACCTGCGGCTTTTCTGAGTGAGCGCGGCCTGTAGTGTTCGATATTGTTGAAGGCTTTAGCAGCACTGACTTTCATTAGAAGCCAAAGATTTCGGACTTCTCACAACTTACCACAGCGTTGTTTGCGCACATTTTTCTATTTTAAAACTTTTTTTTAGTGCTTATTGGTCTACAGAGCATAATTTTGAATGCATCGATGCTGGGAATGGGAGAAATAAGAATAAGGAACAACAAGTACTCTCCAAATAGTTTCTACTCGATTTCTTTCCATCACGTGCTTCATAGTCACAGTGACTTCCGCCACGTGTCCTGTGTTGTGGGATGAGCTACTGGAAGCAGTAACCGCTAAAACTCGATACGAACAAAAGAAATGCAATTGATATTAAAGAGTTACAAAGTATATTGAATTAACGTTGCTTCATCAGACAAAATCAATACGCAATCAAACATCTACGCTCGACCGACCTCGTACATAATGAAGCATAGTCCAAGAGTGTTCCCGTTATCTGTTCTCACCCCGGCCACCATATAAATCGAAATGCAGCCTTAACGTTGTCCTTCGTGGAACATACCGCTCAGGCGCAGTTGATCATAGTGGAGTTGAGAACGAGGTCATGGATAGAAATACCGGCCAACAGAGCCATATTTCTATAAACCGAAATGAAAGATCATTCTGTTGCATTCACAGTGAGTGCATAATAAAGTTATAACGAATTCGATTGTGGAACCTTCGAGGGCAGAATGCATCTCAGCTTAGATACCCCTTGAATACATTGAGCGAACAGCACGGCCCTCTGTTACATCATCCCACACCAAACCGCATTATACAACGCCATACCATACCATACCATACCATACCATACCATACCATACCATACCATACCATACCATACCATACCATACCATACCATACCATACCCCACCATACCATACCATACCATACCATACCATGCCATGCCATGCCATGCCACACCATGCCATGCCATGCCATGCCATATGCCATACCATACCATACCATACCATACCATATCATACCATACCATACCATACCATACCATACCATACCATACCATACCATACCATACCATACCATACCATACCATACCATACCATACCATACCATGCCATACCATACCATACTACTTCATAGCATGATACCGTTCCGCACCGTACAGTGTCATGTGATGCCGTACAGTACCATGCATAGAACATGTAAACATCTGAGAAAACATATTGCCAAATATGTTCCCTGCAATCACAGATCAATGCAAACGGTACTTTAGACCTGATACTTCATAAGAAAAGAATCAAGCCACCAGTCAACCACCAGTCTAGCCTCTTCTGGACTCAATGCGTGGTTGCCCCATTATCCCAATCTCAGCTACCGTAAACCTTAAAATAATGCTGGTGGCAAAGCTGCAGTCTTTATTTAGGAGTTGATACTAAACCAATATTTCTTTTAGCATTGAACAACCACGCGCAGATATGAAACTCGCGTTTGAATTATTTCAGGTAAATTTAAAGAACGATAAATTTAAGCAATGAACGATTATGGCAAAAAGGCGCCATTTGTTAGGCGCCATTGCTTACCGAAATCAATCGATGTAGACGAAAAATTGAAATAATACTACTTGATTAAAGGAGTGGGGCATGAGGCTTGTTTTTTCTCTGCTAGCTTTAAAACTGCTCTTGTTTTTAGTTTCGCGTAAGCTCTGGTACTTGATTTGGGCATTGAAATGCTGTATGCTTGAGCAGTATGCCTATGAGGCACGACAAGGCTTTGTGAACGTAATTGCGGCCACAGGCTTCGAAGAGAAAAACAGAGTTGAAAAACTCAGGGGCATTTTCAGTGTTTCCAGCCGCCACATTAAAAAAAAAAAGAGTTTCTTCCCGTACATTGTAACGAATCACTCCAGAATGTATAAAAGAATTAATTGTACTATGGCGCTTTAAGAAAAATTCTCGGTTAGATGAGGAAATATCATTCTTCATTCAGTGACTAAAACCAAAAAAAAAAGATTTAAAAATGCAACGCGATGGTGAAAGCTGGCATGTCACCGCCAAAGGATAAAAGTTTTGGGAGACTGAAAGAACTACACTTACTTTTTTTATTTCCCTCGCGAAATTGTGGATACCAATCTACTGGCGAGCAGAGACGCTCCGTAAACTTTCGCACCACTGAACACGTTGGCTATTGCAGGGGAAGTGCTGCCGAATACAGAACGCGGATGCTCTCCCAATAGAAACAACGTTGCATTTCAGCTGACGCTTCGTGCCGCCTGTGTCCTCTTGGAACAAAGAACGAGATTCGTTCTGCGAACAAATTTCTATGCAAATGAGGCCTGCAAAAAGGCAGAGCACCGCGGAAATTCATGAGGGCACGTATGTTTGGCGTTGGAGCTATGCACACACTCAGGACAATAGCTTCGCACACCACATTCAAATTCTCGCGTAGCCACGCAATAAGTGTAGCGGCTGCGGCACTCCACACGAAGCTGCACATTCCACTAAACAAACAGAGCCAGATATACCAGCCGTTTCTAAACAGTGTAGCAGAACCATTTAAGCAGGACAAAGAGGACAAGAAGGCTTTCACGCATATGATGTGCGCCGGAGCAATTATAGGAATGTCTACGTTCAGTGTGTAATTATAAATATGGCGGCGCATGTTAATAGTTTTAATATTTCAAAGAAACAACAGCATCAGGAGGAAAACTAATGGACATTTTTTCTACGATAATCTCACAGAAGGACATCCCCGTGCCACATAGTGGACTTCGTGGCATTGAAATAAACACAATGCTATTGTTTCCTAATGCAGGTTGGCGGGAAACCAAAATATGCTGCCTGATTTGTTTTGAAATGACAAACATACTCGTGCTACATATGTACACATTTAGTGTTTTCTTCTCGGTGGACTAAACATTCTGAGCATTCAGAACACTGTTTCAATGCGTTGTACAGGACTGAGCTTCCACTTCACACTATTCTCGAGAAGGATGGCATAGAGCAAGTCATGAACGACGGAATAAATGAAAAAAAAAAAGTGTTACCCTTTTCCAATAATTGTATGTTGCATAAATGGCAAGCTATGGCATATATTTTCAAGCACTTTGAAGGTGATTATTTGACAGCTAGCGTAGGATGCAGCAGTAACAATGTCTATTGTTGCATGAGCGCAGGAAAGAAAGGACGTCCGGAGCTGAAGGACACCTCTATCGTCTGCCATCATCCCTTTAGCGGGCTAAGTGATCATTGTACTACAAAATGTTTTTTTGTCGTATTCTGCCCTTTAGAACGTGATAACTTTCAATCATGCGAGACTACGCCCGTGTTTAAAAACCCAAATAAGGCAGAGTAGATACTTATGGCTTTGAGGTATTCTAGACGATACGATGTATAAGTGAATACCAAAACTTCTTTACAATGTGTCGGTTTCGTAATGGTTGCATTGTAACAATTAAAACATAATACCATGGCCTTGCGGAAAAGTGGTAGCATCTCTCTAAACGACCAGAAGTCATACAAATTCTATTTAAGATATAGACGTTTGTCAGAACATTTTGTGCTTTACTTGCGTTACGATGTGCAACACGAATTTGTATTTCCGCATATCGAGGTTGAAAATAGGGCCGGATATAACTGAAATCAATTTGTGCACACAGTCTGCGTACGTGTTTCTGTGGGCGTGTTCTCGGCTGCAGGCGCGTTGGCGTTCTTACATATTTTCTAGCATTGCTTAGGGCAATATAGTACTACTTTTATCGTGCCTTTTTTGCGGGTCAATTTCTTCACAGTTACTTTCTTAATACTGAGTTTATCTCGTTTCCTCACCAAAATTCCCGTACAAGCTGATTAGGTTGTGCCGTTAGCCGTCTTTTTCATATTCGAAGATCGTGCCTGTTTGTTTGCGTCGCCAGCACTGCCTTATAAACAAGACAGAAACTAATTCTGTTTATGCGCTTAGCTGTTGACCACGAGGGATTGCTTAAGAATTACAGCCGATTCAGCAAAGTTTGCTGAATGCGATGTGCGCTAGCTCTTCGCGTCTCAATTTACTACCAATTCCCGGCTCTCAAGGTCAGGATTCATGCAAAGACAGGCAAAATCAGTGATTGAGAACTTTAAAAACAGTAAAGTAGAAACTTCTGAAGCATTGAAGACACCTTAAGAAGTCAGCGAAATATCGGCATATTCTCGATTCATTGCGAACTGGCGTACGTTTATAATGAACCCATGCAATTCGGAGCTCGAAAAAGTGATAAACACAACACGTGAACGCTTGTGGCTATGACATAGTGCTCTAGTGCAGTGGACAGCGAAGCTGCACCACTATCGCTTACGCTTTATAGAAGACCTGTTTCAGGAATGCTTATTGTAGCGAGAGCTACACTCGCATTTCGCCGTGTGTCAGTTTCAGGATGGAGCCCGAGCTTCAGGATGGAGCCCCAGAACCTATTACTTAGATAGGGGGTTGTCCCAGGGCTCTAGTCTTGACCCTTTGCTATTTAACTTGGTCATGATCCACGTAGCATGAGCGCTCGTGAGAGACACTTCGGACCGCTTCACCACCTACACAGATATGTCACCTTATGAACAGAGGCAGTGGTTTGCCCAAATGAAAATAGCAGGCAGACCGCGCCGAGAGCAGCAATCTTCAGCCTTAATCACAGCTTAGAAGCATTGGGACAATAGCTGTCGCCTAAAAAGACACAACTCATAAGCCTAGATAGTAAGAATGCCACGAACGATTACAGATTACAAAACAGATTACATTGCATATTGCAGAACACATCATCACATCTGCAAACGGACAGAGAAAAATCTTAGGGACACTGATTTCTAGTTGCAACAGTCATTGCAAATGGTCTCGTACATTGCAGCGTAACTGGACTCCGATTTTGCATATGATTCGCAGGATTTCAAACAAGTACGGGGGAGACCGACAAAAATCGTGCCAAACATTATCTAGAGCGGTTGCTATCGGCAGGATTCTGTACGGGGTGCCCGTGTATGCGTTTTTTGATCCTGACCTGAAAGACAACGAAGAGCTACACAGAGCCACTCATCGCACCATTACTCGGCTTTCTAAGCACACGAGGAAGGGTGAAGTAGTGGTCAGCATACCACCCATACGAGGCATTATCAGAGAAGCAAAAACACGAATGCGATCCCGACTAGAAAACACGGCGCAAGGGAAGCAGCTCATGGCATCGGACAACCGAATCAGCACTGCTCCGAGGCCCCTAGGGACAGACACTTCCCCGTCGTGGGAGGCACCGTCAATCGCACAAGGCCATAACGACCCATTAGTAGGCGGAACGTGGTGGCTAGGCACCTTTTAGAACAGAGAACGGCCCTCACAAGATCTCTAAAAACAGTGGACATCTACACTGACGCTGCAAATTGGAAATTAAAGGCCGAGTGTATCAGGATGTGTGCGTGTGTAGCGGCATGCGTTGTGTGTCAGCGCCCCAGCAAGACGAACAGCACACGTGCCACCTATAATGAGGAACAATTGTACTCGCCGAGTTCCTTTTCATATGGGGAGCCATAAACGCCATTACGGGAGCTGCAGCCACAAGAAATAATTTCAATGGATATCGAATTTTAACCCACTCATACGCAGCGATTGCAGAGCTGACGGCGCCAACTACAGAAGACGCAGTGGTCAACGACATCAGAAAGAAGCTGAAGCGAATGCGGGAAGTTGGTAAATAAATTCAAATTATATGGAAACTGGGACACACTGACACGGACAGGGGAAACACAGCCGCACACGCGGCCGCCGCACAAGCGGGTGAGCTTCCTAAAAGGTGCAACGCCCCACACCCCAACTCCATGCCTAAGACTATAGACTTAAATCCCTACCAACCAATGCTTACTAAAAGCACCCCTGGCAGAACGATGATGCACCATGTACGCACCTGAATAAAACGCTAGAGCAGGCTTAGGTTACATGAAGCATTACCAACGTCGGTGTTTGACAACACGAAAAGGCTAACTTGACAACAAGAGATACTTCCCAACAAAGTAATAGCAAACGCAGACTACACGTACACCACACATACTTGACCTTGGTTTCTCGGCAGATACGAAACACTCAAACACAACATATGCACCCACTGTCAGTAGCAGTGTACAGCAGGCCTAAAACATCTTATCTGGCAATGCGCATTGTTTTCACGGAGAAGAAACAAAATTACGCATATTCCACACGACGACAGGCCCACCCTAGCAGATCAGATTCTATCAAGCACCGCAATACATTTCATCGTCACGTATGGCAGTGCGGGCGGCCTGCTTCGAGCAGTGTGAGAGAGGTCGACCTGCAGCGCGTCGATCAGCAACGAGAAACAGCTTGAAGAACCGGGAAGAAAAAGCTACACTCCCATCCCTCCTAACTCCCTAATTACCCAAACAGCGGTATTCAAATAAAGACTCCATTCATTCATGTTTGCCGAAAAAAAGGACAAATTTCCTTCTTTCAAGAGGCGCATTGCTCGCGATTTTTGACGCAGTGTAGGTGTTACCGTTATGTTACATTCGGTTTTCTTCGAACACTGGCAGCCTAATGCATTGCAGCTAAGCGCCTAGGCTGGCCGAGGGAAAAAAGGACCGTAACGTGGCTTTTCGTCCACTAGACGGATGCACTTTTTCCGGATTTATCTCTCCAGAAGTAGTTTAGTTTTATCAAATGGAAAAAAAAATGGAAACATAGATTATTTGTGTTCAGTTGCTAGTCCCCACAAGAAATATTTGTGATAGTTCGATGGGCTTTGGCAGCATTAAAAAGATGCGTGGCCTGACTGGTGAGGCAGAATTCCGATAATAAACAGCCTGAGAACTGTCAAGGGCTGCAAAGAAAGGCAGACAGGTTCATCCTAGCGGTTGTATGCCGAGTTTGGTTCGTGCCTCTCGTCGGTTCCCCTCCGTGGTTTAAGTTTGGAGAGCACCATTTACCTTATAGCAGCTGCTAATCGTGGTGATCATAACAATGCGTTTTTTTGTTCTCGGTAATATACCTTGGCTCATTACCATCCTCAACGGCTGCACAAATCTCGCACACCGCGAGGGTTCGCAATGCCGCTGGTCCTCTCATTCACAGTACAGCGCCGTTTAATCACGGCCATTCGTTCGTTCGTAACGCGTCACTAGACGAAGCCGTGTTCTCTCACCTGCTCTCGGGGCATTAATCACTAAACCGTCTAGCATGTTGCGTAACTCAACGTCATTCGAAATCTCTGGTAGTCATTAAGGGTAAATGAGATTGGGTGCTGAACGGTCCTTCATTTTCTTTTTACACGACCCCGTATCGTGCTTAGCAACTCCATCTCAGGCGCGTCAATGAGAGCGAAGAGATGAAGAAAAATTACAATTTTTTGGTAGAACCAGTATCGCCTGAGCAGAACTGTAGTAATGAGTAAATAGAAGTAGGTATTACTAATCGTGCTATGCCGCTTCTGCAGCGATCGCACTGGCGCTAGACTTAGATTGTCTTCAAGGTGAAAGAATGCCCGCAGACAAGTAACGACTTAAAAGCACAGAGAATTTCGGCTAAAAACCTAACTTCGAGCGTAACTGGTGTTTCACAAGGTTTTGCTCTTTCCTCGGCAAGCTTTGTGTAGTTCGATAAAATAAGACACATTTGCAAATATTTATTTGAATCTGACTTTAAGCGAGCTTCATTTCACACTGCTCCGCGGGTCGGCGACCTTACATCTAAGTTCTAGCCGTCCTTCTTGCGGTGCGGGCATACAAGCGCGTTCTAATTCTGGGGAG
This sequence comes from Amblyomma maculatum, assembly GCF_055883805.1. NCBI lineage: Eukaryota > Metazoa > Arthropoda > Arachnida > Ixodida > Ixodidae > Amblyomma > Amblyomma maculatum. The sequence goes on from NC_139345.1 coordinate 70,605,510, forward strand.
CATAAGCAAGGCGGTTCCGACACGAAGTCCATCCTGACGAGGACAGAGAACGCACTTGTTGCATTTTAGTCTACCGTAATTCTTGATCCGCCGCTTGACCCTCCACTGCCCGCGGATGGTTTGATTTTGGGACAAATCAGCACGCGCTGATTACTCCCGACGCGTCTATGTATATGTGCCGAATTGTACGGCGGCGTTGATATCGAGGCACCTTACCGATTTCCAGAATGCGGAACCATCTATCGGCGTTAAAGGGATTTGGGCATGCGCAGTGAAACGCGCGCTGGCGGATAACGGCAGGGCATCGCGGTACAATAAAACTCTCTCAAAGCACCATCGCTGCGCGAATGCAGCGCCTTAATGGGACACTCGCAGCGGTGTTGAAGTTAACATCGCAGGCAATTGTCCTCTGACTGTTTCACAGCAACAGCTTCATCAGAACAGTTGCTACGGAACCTCCACAGACAAGATTCGGCTTAGGTTATTAACCTACGAATTAGTACTTTTACGCTAAAAGCAGATGTACGTGATGTTTCAATATCAAGTCGTCGGGGTCAGAACGACCCTGGCTCTTTACCAAAGCCAGTTTGTAAAGAGCAGCCAGTGCATCGGTGGCATTCGAATGACGCACCGATACAAAAATGAAAATATACTTCCTGATCTTATGCCACCGTACGAATGCAAAACTACACTTAGTAAAATTAGCTCTGTGTAAACTCTCTGTGACATGTATGCTATTCTTAGACTGACAGCGATGTGTTACCATAAAAAAAGTGGCAGTAGCTTCAGCCAGCTATACCAGGATCTATTAAGCGAAAACAGTAGTAGTCGTGGATTAGACCGAATCGTTTCTCTGTTGTTCTTAATAATAATAATAATAATAATAATAGTACCTTTTTATTGTCTCACCTTCTCCGCCGCCTTGCGCCGTAGCTTTGGAATTGGCTTATCTCGCTCTTCGGAAGTCTAACTCGATCGTTTAGATCTCGCAGCTTAATTTTTTCTATATGCCGCGTCTTCATGGCGAGCGATGGCGGCAGGATAAGTAGTTTCGGCTTGCAGGCAAGCGTCAAAAGCATTCGGAATAAGTGAATTGTTACCACATCTGTGGCATATAGCACCAGAGACTCACCGCAATTCTCCGCGCATATAGATACGCCTTCGCAAAAGCGGCTGCTCCGTGGCTTATATCCCCTGCTTAGGCAAAGCAGCTGAAGAGCACCGCGCATGCGCAGTTAGGCCCATAGGTAAATTATATCGTGCATTCCGAGGACACGGGCGGTATGTACCGGCACGAATGAAGTTTGCGAATTGCTCGAAGAGGAAGAAGAAGCAGGTGTGCGATGCACAAAAAACGAAGCAGCAGCAGCAGCAGCAGCAGCAAAAAAAAAAAAAAATAATAATGGAGCGCCGCACGCTGCGTGCACCACACCTAAGAAAAAGAGAGAGGACGGCGAGCACGCCGCGCCACGAGGCGCGCGCGGCTAAAGGTCGGTTGGAAGTCAAGCTGTAACGAACGCGAAACACGCCAAAGCTAGCCGAGTGATGCTTTGGCTTCATATGTTACAGGTTGGAGGATTCTTTTACATTAGTCGACACATGTTAGCTGCAGTATGATTGTAGCCTGAATAAACCACTGACTGCTAGTCGGTGTACTATGGAATTTTTACCTATGGAATGATACCTTCACTGAACACTTTTTAATATCGTTTAACCATGGGAGACTTTAGGACCCAATACTTGGTAGAAAGTTCTTTCTGGTTGCAAGATAGCCTTAGTACAAGGCTCTATTGTGTCTTAAATATCAGCGCTTTGGACCGGACGCTGCAAGGAGGAGATTATCGCCTCAATTTAATTTCGGCAGTACTTTTCTCATTTGACACGCGATGTGCAAAAGATTCTCTACCTTCTCATTTGGCCGCTCCAGTGTGCCTTTTTTTTTATAATCACTTTTATACGAGCGATCGTCAAGCATATTTGCTCTTGAGGTTTTTTCGCCTACTTTCATGATATGTTCAGATAAGGGCAACTTACTAGTCATAGTTTAGATAAGCCTTTCAGCGCCATTATTCATTTCACGCAGAGAAAATGATTCCATCTTATGTACACTAATCGATGGATCAGAGCCTTCCAGTGAACTCTTTTCTTGGTTGAATTTGCTGTGCCATATAGGAGCCAGAAACGTCATACGACACACGTATCTGCGGATTCGAAAAAGAACACAAGTGTTTAAAATTTCGCCTTTTAGAAACTCCTGAAAATGCCGTCGTTATAAGTATACACAAATTTCCGATGGCCAAGAACCACCTCGACCAGCAGAGCCTTTCTCCTGCACAGTAACCACGCAGAAATGCGTCAGACTATACCTCGCGTAATTTCAGTTTACTGATGTTCAGCAGTGAAGCCTGCGTGGCTTCATGCTTCATGCACTTAAATTCACCGAAATATGAACTTCTCTACTCTAGTCCTCATCACATCCTTCAGAGAAGAAGATGAGCCCGTCTAAGTTTTCGTTTCGAAATAACCATTCGAGGGTTTTGTACGACAGATTACCTGAGGTCTTTTGGGGCACACCTAGGGATGACAGAATGAAGTTGTAAACACAGGACATCAATTCTGTTCTATTGTAACGCCTATGATTCCAAATTGCAAAGCAGTACAGACTGACGTCACCGGATTTTGAGAAGTATGATTGCCGGGATGCTAGTTTGCTTCCTGTGGTGAACCTGTATTTCTTGGTCGTGAGCACAAAATCATAAGCATGCCTCTGACATATATGTTGTGTGTTGGCAGGCCGTATGTATTGCATGTATGGAGTTTTTATATACTGCAGCTCGAGTGTCCAGCTGGCCGCTCAGCCACGGTCAGACCAGATGGAAAAATGACGTGGGAATTCAATTCAGGGTCCTTGGATCCTGGGGGAGATATGAAACCCGAGACATGTCGTCCAGTAAAACATACCGCAGAATAGCTTCTGTTGTCACAACAAAATTTCTGGGCCGTTCTTGACCGCGAATGTGTTGCGAGAACAGGTGTTTCAGCACTAAAATCAAATTAATGTGTACCTAGAACATAAACATACTACGGAATAAACTAACAGATCAGCAAGACAATTCTATAGAGCAACACAAAAGTCAAATGTTATGACAGAAGTACAGAATGTAAGGTATAGGTTTATTGGAGATTCCGTGTGGCACCTTTGGAGCAGAAACTAAGAGAGTAGTGAATAAGCGAGAATAGCGCGTAAATGGAAACTTCAATTAGAAAGCTGAGCCCGCGCAGGCGGGATCTATTAACGCGATCACATAATGCGCTAAGAAAAAAATTTCCCGTTCTTGGACGCATGGCAATTGCCCCGGCAGGCATCCCGAAAGCTCCAGCCTTAAATTAGGACAGTCAGAAACTGGAAACGATTGAGTACGAGCTCAAAGACGTATTGCGTTTCATAATATGCAACGTGACCAGCCTGGAATGTGGCAAGATTTTAAAAAGAATCTAACTTTTCTTTGTAATTTCAGTAAAGCAAGTGTTGTTAGGTGTACTCACTTTTTTGTTTCTTTTTTGTCCGTCTCACTTTAATAGCAATTGTACCCGTTAAACCATTACTCTTTAACTACCAATTTAAGCACTCACAAGTGAACATCAAAGTTGTCAATAAGCACCACGAAAATGGTGCAGCAGAGGTGTGTCCGACAAGGCTGCCTTCGCATATCGTTTTTTGTTCGGCAGAAATGAAGGCCCAGGAACTTCAAATACAACCATGTGACAGAATGCCTCGTGCTTCCGAATACATTGCGATTAGAGCTCTCTCCATTTAACGGTAACCTACTGAGTAACTTAGGTACTGCCAAAGTTCGTAGGAAGTGTCTTTGGGCAAGTTGGTTGCGCAGCTTCGACACAACTGCAGCGCAAAAAAAAAATAAAAGACGCAGACACATACGAAGCAAAACCCACACACAACAGCAATGATTCAAGTGTATTCTGTTTCTTCCTTAGATGTGTTTGTGTGTTTTTTTTTTTCGCTGCGGTTATGTCGAGCTTCTACCAGATCTGTACCCTCTGCAACGTCCACAATGTGGCTTTGCATTACCGCGTTCTCAGATAAGCGCTACCCTGCAGCCGAAGCGTCGGAAAACTTTCGGCGGCCGTTGATGCTGGTTTTGGAATGAGCACCAAATTGAAGCTCTCTCGTGAGCAGCGCATAAAAGGCGAATGTGGCTGAGCTTTGCACGTACTGGCGGTGTATTAGGCCGTACGGAGAGCACTATGATGCGATAAATATCAGACCTCTTGACCTTTTATTCTTGTCGAAGGAAAGAGGCAAAGGCTAAAGCTATTTCATCGAAGGCGCATGCATCTGACGACGTTCGTGCTTTTAGACAAATTTCCTTATCACTCATGTTCATGTACTGTCAGAATCAAGGATGTATTGATTAATTTTCACCAAATATTTTAGTCGGCTGAATGATAAAATACTGCTGGGCGGATTACGTGATTCTTAATAACATTTCCTTTAAATAAATTAAAAACAACGCTGTTAGGTTCGCCTTGTCTACAGAATGCGTGGTCAAAGATTCGTTGTTCCTTTAGGAATTTTACTAATGAGAAGCGAACCAGTATACCAAATAAAAGATCTTCTTTTAAGGATCGATGGTATTTCCCGGACCACTGGGGTGGTTGAGAAAATATCCGCTGCCATGACAATGAGTAAACGGATGGTTTAATACTAAACTCGAGCGTAACCATCCGTCTTAGTTATCATGCAATAGATTTTTTACATTGACTAGAACTCTATGGCGGCGTGCATACATAATTGCTCTTCCTCGGCTTAGCTGGATTTTCACAAGCGAAAGGCGCCAATTTCCCCTTTCATTACGAACAGAACTCAAAACAGATTTCACCAAAAATAGCCTAACGCATGAAGCCAACACACGGTAAAAACTCCTCTGCGCAAAGTACTGCGAAGTGTCATGACCCCGTTTCTGTTAACTTTCGCTTCCAAGGTCACTTCCTCAGTGCGATTTGCTTCAAAAGCCGCATGCTGGTGTAAATGTTAACGAAGAATAAGCCAACTGCATGTCACAAAATGGCTTAAAGCCGTGAATAGTAGCACCCACAGTGCACTGCACCCAGGAGGTACGACAGCGTGCTTGCAAATAAGCGGCAGTCTGTGCCGTCGCAGGTTGTTTGCATGACTTCGATCAATGATTTATGATGTTACATGGTGTCATGTCCGTTTGGTGCTCCCTAGATGCCATGAAAGAAAAGGAATGTTTGTTAGGGAACGGCATGAAGAAAACCAATCCCCTCGTCGACTTCAGCCTGCGGGCGCTTGAAAACCCCAAGGCGTCTCCATGTCTAAGATATTGCAGCCAGCGCTATTCTCATACGGTCGCCCTTTTGCAGTGGTGTTAAAACGTGCTTACACTTCTAGCGCACGAGAGAGGGCCGAGGAAAAGGCAAAAGTACCTCCCTTTTTTATAATAATAAAATCATTATATTCAGGCCTATGTACTCTCATCTCGAAGAATCACGCATTTTCATGAATGCGTGTGAGTGTGCGTGACTGTGTGTAAGTGAGTGCGTTTTTATCTGCTTTTTAACCATTTCTGCGCATGTCCGGCTTTGGGCGCAGTTAGATGACCACCTCGCTTTTTGGGGCACAGAAATATAATTAATCTTTTGTGGGCTGACACTCCCCTATTAGGATCCAGTAAACTGCAGTTCTCCCTACTCCTTTCCACCTATACGAGCACCCTGAACGTGTTGGTCTTCCCGCTTGCACAAAGCATATGATT
>NC_139345.1:70613807-70661307 GCF_055883805.1 Amblyomma maculatum
CCAAAGCGACACAAGCTATGAGAGACGCCGAAGTGGAGGGCTCTGGAAATTGCGATGACCTGGGGCTATTCAACGTGCACTGACATCGCAAAGCATACGGACACTTAGGTTTACGGACACTCCGCCTCCTTGGGGACAATAGACGAGCACCTTAACAACGGCACTACTGCGGCGGGCATTTTAATCGAAATCCCTTTATTTCGTAATAAGCGAAAGGTACCAGCGTTCGCGCACGAGAGATGGTAAAAAAAATACGTCCTCGAATGACCTCCTGACGCAATACCTATGACGTCATGATCTTGTGAGTATACCCATGCGCAACCACAGCTGCTGCCACCTCAGATATTCTATGCATGTCGTTCGTTTATCACCACAATTGAACTCCCATGTGTGGGCAGTTTTACGGCTCTCTTAAAAAAATTGTGACGCAGACATTTAACCTAAATCGTTCTGGCTGGTGTGATACGATTTGTTTTTATTAGCTTATATCAACTAGCTGAACAGGATGCTAGCTCGGTGCAACTATTCCAACTAATGACACATCCGTCCAACTGTATACCGGCTGTAAACAGAGGTTTCGGTGATCCTGTTTCGAAAACAGCTGCGCTAGCGTCAGAACACAGTGAGGTGAATTTTTGTGAAATTCTGTGGCGACTCCACTTTCACGCGCGACTGCGCCTCCTGTAAAAGTATGATTGCAAAAATAGAGCACTGTGTCGCATTATGAGCACATAAACTGGGCACGAAGTTAAGTGAGGGCCTTAGCGGGGCAGGCTATCAACTTCTCTCTGCAGTGGTTTCACGGAGGGCAAAAATTCCTGGAGCTCTTCACTATGGCGTATCTCAAAGTCTGAGTCGCTTTGAGAGGTTAAACCCCATAAAGCGGTCTCTTTGTGTTCAAGAGAAGCTTATTGGGACTGGCTGACAAGAAATATATTTCGGAATGCCACGCTTCGCAGCGACAGCGGTTGATGTTTAGAGGTTGAAATCGTGGTCAGCAATCAGGTGCAGTGAATGATTCAAGCTTATGTGTTTTAAAACTTTTGAATGCAGAAATGGCTATGACCAGTGCTAATTTTGTAATTTTATAAACTGATGTTTTTGTCGAGATAAGACAAACAGATATACGCAGTTGTATAAGAAATTTATGACAAATTTCGCACTTACCATTAATTGAAAACAAATGTACTTTTTCTGCGCATAATTTCAACCCCGATTTAAAGTTTCTGTCTGGACATTTACTCTCGGGTACATTTTCGTCTTGAGTGAAAACTTCACTGCGTGTCTAGGTAAAAAAGAGGGCAGGTAGCTAACGGCACTTTTCAACACATTTTACGCAGAAACAGCACATTTGCAAATCTTTAATGTTTTATATTCATTTGTCATTTCTATTACTTATTTTTCTTATATGCGCGCGCGTGCGTGTCTCCCTGACATCCAGTATATTATTTATAAAACGGCGAGTGGTAAAACACTGGCGCTAATGTGGAGAGCTAATATGTCTTTCTGCTTACATAGAAATGACGTTGCAGATGTTTGCATTGCCACAATGCGTTCTTTGAATGAATTTAGCGAAAAACTTAAGATCCTTCAGAATATAATACATACTGATAGGTTCATAGGCAAAGCGTATTTCCAGGTGCACTAATCGACGTCATGTGGTTTCGCTCTCCAAGACAAAATTGTACAAGGTCACATCTATGCTAACCGGCGTAAAAATTCCTGGAGCTCTTCACTATATATATATATATATATATATATATATATATATATATATATATTGGCTGTAAAGCTCGTCAGAAAATATATTAGGGATATTTCTTCTCCTTTGTATCGGACCGAGGAGGCGGTTGCACTAGAGAATGTTTTTCTGTATTTGTTTTTTATAATATCTATTGACGATTGGCCCACTTCGGTAATAATATTGGGGCGGTGTTCAAATGCTTAGCAAATGAATATATAGTAACTGGAACATATTTTGCCCTCTATTTTGCCCTTTGAGGGCTATGGAACGAAAAATGGTAGGGGTAATATTAAGAGATAGAAAGCGTGCAGAGTGGGTCAGAGAAATAACTCAAGTTAACGACATTCTAGTGGAAATTAAGAAGAAGAAATGGACATGGGCAGGACATGTAGTGCGAAGAAAGGATAACCGATGGTCGCTTAGGGTAACAAACTGGATTCCAAGGGAAGGAAAGCGTAGCAGGGGGCGGCAGAAAGTTAGGTGGGCGGATGAGATTAAGAAGTTCGCAGGGGTCAAGTGGATGCAGCTAGCACAGAACCGGGTTAAGTGGAGAGATATGGGAGAGGCCTTCGCCCTGCAGTGGGTATAATCAGGCTGATGATGATGATGACATATTTTGCTAAAACATTAGAGCTCACGAGAATGCCAATAACGGCAACAAGTTTCAACCAAATATCAGAAAGGATACATAAGTGCAAAGCTTACTTAGGCAGAAACGAAATAAACTAGCCGTTGTGCTTGAAATAACGCTGCCGAATGTTTAAAATCTGAAAACAAAACACTCAAAAAGAATTAGAAGAGGGAAAAGTATTCCACTTGCACTTCAACGGAGTTAGAATCGGAGGCGCGGCACAGGTAAGTAATTTATCTTTTGTCCGCAAGAAAAGAACAAAGTGTGCTATATCAACGTCTGAAAGAACGGAGATGGAAGGCTGGAAGCTGAACTGCTGGAAAGCTGCTTATTCGCAACGAGGGGACCGTATTCGTTTTCTGGCACTAGGCCGTCGTGGACACATGTTGATGTGTGGTGTCTTTACTTCTTTATTTTTTGGGGGCGAAGGGGGGGGGGGGGGGGATTCGATGGCTGGAGCCGCTCGAAACCTCAGCCAATCTCGGGAAGAGGACCCCTGCACTGAAAAAGCATCTCGGAATGGCACGCACGTTCTTGTTGTTACCCTCATAGCAGATGATTGTACACACCTTTCGTGTTATATGTTTACCTCCCTTTTCTTCGTCCTCTCTTTCCATTGTGGAAATTGTAGAGCACCGCCTGGTGTGTTCATACACCGCTGAAATCACTCTCTTATATTGATCTGAATCGCTAAGCATAACATGTCTGCCCTACATTATTTGCAGATCCAGCTTTGGAAGCTTTTATCCCAAAAGTGGGAGCTGCACGTCCAAAGACAGCGACCAAAAGAAAGACTACTTCTGCAGTGGAACCTTCCGAAGCTACTAGGCATAAAAAGCCGAGATTACACTCCCATGCTGCATTTCCTGTTTGCTCCCGAATAAAGCTGTCTTGATTACATCTGCTCGAATTATATTTTTAGCTAAGTATACCTCCTAATGCATCTTATGAGGGCAATCCTGTATCCCGGATTCATCGCACGAGAAAAGAAGGTGAAATTGAAGACAACATTCCATGCACAGCGTGAGGCAGAGGCCGCTAAATACACGGGGCGATTGATGGCGGCGATAACATAGCTCTTTCGGGCAGTGGCCGGTGAAGTTGATCGGTTCACGCCACACTGTTTCGAAACACGTGTTCAGTGTAGTTTGGCCATGTTTCTTTTCCAAGTCTAGCTGCATTCAGGCAAACACACAAAGACTTATATTCAATACCATTCAAATGCATTCAAACGTTAGCAGTACTTGTAGCCGGCGTGTCTTCCATGCGAACTCGAAATGGTGGTAAAATAATGCGATGTTACTCCGAGCAAAGTGGTCCAGAATTGAGGAAGTACTCGGTGTCGTAGCCCCTTATGTAAGTTGCTGCTTATGTCTTAGCTGCGATACCTGCCAACCGATGACCATGGCTAGAGAACAAGAAAGAAAGCCGCATCTCATGGTAAGCCACAGGAACGTTGTAATGGCTGCGCGCAACCATCGGCACCTCGTCTTTGAACGGCTGTGAAACGGATTCCCCACAGTGACTAGACGTTCACGGTAGCTTCATCTCGCGCAGGTGGTATGCGGTTATTTTAGTTTAAAATGTTATGTTTCAATACAAAAACAAAAATACCACTAACTATTTCCCTGACAAACGCACCAAGAATTACACACTCTTCGATACCCAATAATTGTCGGGTTCCTTGCTATATATCGCATGAGCCGCCTCATTTTCATAGTCTTCTTTGCTCAGAATATGCAGCTTATAGATTGCGTTTTGTGGTAGATGAACTTTGGATTAATAAGTGAATTTCAATTTTTTTCCTCATTTTGGCTTTCTCTTTGATGGTTTGCTGCTTTATTTACTTAATTTTAATGCAATATGTTAGGCACAAAACGCTAGTTTCATGCAGAGGTATCAGTTATTTTTAGATGCAATCTAAGAACCAAAGAACAATTCGATGAACAGTGAAACGACAATTTATACGCTTTGATGGACGTATGCAAGATTTCGGTCCGTCATTCTATTTTTTGTGAAAAAAAAAAAATGGCAGCGACCTGATGATGTCAGAATAAAGGACGACTACAAGCAACGTCGTCAAATTTTCAAATGACCAGTTATTACCTATTGCGATATAAAACTTGCACAAAATAAGTGGGGCCTGCACATATAACTCGTCTATAAAGTTCAGGTGAACGTAGGGCAATATGAATATACATTTAAAAAATCAATTGGCCCAGCAAGGAAAACGGTGGGCGAGCTTATATTGTCACGACTGAAGTCACAGGGAGCCGTGAAGGTACACGTAGCCGAGGACCCGAGAATAAGGCTGGCTTGTAGTTCCGATCAGAGTCCAGCACCAGCGCGTGCTCGTGTCAACAACCGCTTCGTCGTCGTCGGCACCAAACACGGCTGTCGCGCGGCGCTAGGCACGTGGCAATATATTTGGAAATATATATATTCGGGGGAAAGATATGTATTTTCTTGGCGAAGTTAAGAAAGAAGTTCCTTCTAAATTGACGGTCTGCGACACTGTGCAAATTATAAAGCTCAAAGGATTCAGATATATTCTAACAAATCGTTACATTCTGGCTGCTGTATAGTACATTTTACCAATCTTTATTTTTTCATGCTACTAAAGAGCTCTTACGAATACGTGAAATCACATCCAGATCATATCAAACCATCTGCATTATTCACATAAAGGTAGTAAGAGGAAAGATGAGATATATGGGGCACGTTTAGGCTATGAATTTGAGAATTCAAAGGGTCAGTGTTAGTAGCCCCCTGTTGTAGCAGAAATTATGTATACTTTCTCGAGTACCCCTGCACTTCACTACTCGCGTACCCTCTACCTCCCTAAGTTTTGCGATTATCTCACAGATAACCAATGGTCTATAGTAGTAAACAGTCCCGTTATGTGGAAGACCATTCAAAATGAATGTAAACAATAGTTTTATCTAAACCATACCGATGTGTCTGCGTGGCGTAGGGGTACCCCGTGTGACTCAAGATTAAATGATTTCTGAGGGATCGATCTATCTCCAACCAGTCCACCTCAAGAAAGCTAAGTGAGGTAGTCGTTTCCACGAACGCGGAAATATGATGTGCTCTCATGACGCCGAAAACAACAACAAGTTAGGGTCTGGCAATGCCATTTTCCAGCTACCACCTGCCAGTCAGGTTCTCTTGATTTTTGAATCACTATGTACAGGCATGCCCTTACAGCTACAGCTTTAAAAAGCGTACGATAGATCACAGCTGCATTCCTTAGTTCCTTTTTTTAATCCCAATTCCAAATTTGTGATCCAATTGGTACCAAATTAAAAAGTAATGACGATATTAGTGTCTTTTGTTTTACGCGACCTTGCCAGAAGGCATACAAAAGAAAGTCATGCAAATCGTTTTCTGCCAGAAACTGGCACCTGTATGATCTCTAGATTGCTTTTTACAGCCCTGATACACGCTATAATGTCGGCACTATGCACTATGCGTCTAGGGTGTGGTGTAAGCAATGTAGACCGTAGTAATTACAAATAATTACACTTGTTCCGCTTTATCACTGCACTGCACTGAAAGTGGCATAAATTCTGTGTGTCGCCGTGCCCATGTAATTCGTCACGTATGAAAGAGTAGAGGTTATTCCAATAGATGCATACTCTGACGCGCTGACGGCAGTGCATATGTACCTCTTTTCTGCATATCTTTTGTACATTTAAAATGTCCATATCTCCCCAAAATTGTGCCCCCTTCGCTAAACAAAATTTTTTTGCCTACCGTTCCTAGGAGGAAATACTCAGCGAGAGCTGTTGGTTGCTGCTGCCATTGTTTTTGGTACTTCTTTATTTATCACTACACGGAATGGCAGGATAGTTGACTTAATGATTGCATGTTCTAGACAGGCAGATATAGCGTATTGGCAGACTTGTTGGTGAAGCATCTTGTGAAGAACAGTGCTATTGAATATTCGTGAATAGAGGTATCATATATTCCTGCTTAAAACTGTCAATCAAACCTCGTGCTGTCATAGAATGCATTTTAGCATTCTCCAACAGGTAAAAAGGATGCTGGCTACTCGGTCTCCTCTGGCGTTCCTCACGTCTGATGCCGAGCCGACCTCTAAGAAAAGAATGACAAGAGCAACAAGATGCGATGGCATGCGATCAGATGGGAGGAGGAAATGTGTGGTGATGATTCCTTATTTTCATGAAATTTTGCACTCACTGAAAAAAGCAGGGAACAAAGTAGGTGTCGATGTGTTCTTTTCTGTGCCTGATTGCCTGGCTTATTCCGAAATGCGAGTGAGGAGAGGGGCAAAGGGGTCGTGTGTGCAATGCGTCTTGGGCAGCGGTTAGTTCCATGTGATAAAAGGTTTTGTTTATAGTATCCCAGTGTCCTGCGATGGGCAGTACGTAGAACAGATAGTCGCTGTAATAATAAATGGCAAAAAGAACATGGCTTGTAATTTTCAAAAGTAATGTCCGGAAAATTTGGTATTAACTGCCAGGTTGTGAATGGACGAAGAAAAGAACAAAGAAACACAGCATGATGTTTTACCATGCATACGTTGCATTCAAAAAAAGGATAAAATCCAGATTTTCTTTTTCTCTTTTTGCCCCTTTCTTTTCTTCTGTCTTTATTTGTTAATTTTTTAAGCATGGGTTTTTATTCTTCCTATAGCTGTGGAAGAAGAAATAAAACCGTCAGTTGTTGATCTGCGCTATATTCGTCGCTCTTCTTGTGTAATGGGTCTGTCTGTGCTTGCGGTGTTCTTCGCAAGATTACCTGCAGGATTATAATCCCACCAAAAGTGACGTCATGAATGATATCACTTGACATGTCAAGTGACGGAGCCTCACAGCCGACTGTCCAGTGCTGCATGATGCGGCTTCCAGGCTAAAATATGCAACATCACTCGGTACAGAAATGCTAAGCTGTCAAAACATTCATAGGTTCACCATCTTTCAAGAGATAGGCATGCGTCACGGAAGGTATCATCGTACACAAATGAGATATCTCGAATGGGTAAACTCGAAACTGTTTCCCAGGCATGTGATGCCCTCTATATTACTAGGTGTTATTACCAGCTGAGCTGCTAGCTACCAGTTGATCTGAAAATGAAGAACACAGTTGCTGAGAAAAGTAAAGCTTGGAAGAATTAGATATTGTCAACGACGTATAACAAATACAGCCGCAAAAGCCCAGCGCTTCTTTGAAGATGAAGCAGATAAAACAAAAACATTGGTGTATGCATTTTGGCTCCGAATTCAAGCGCATAAGGCTTTCGTTGTTGTGTGCAATTTCTGAGAATCTGAGAAATATGGCAGCGTATGGCACCTTTGTCGACATCGACACGCTCACTGCAGCAGGTTCTAACATCACGTGAATGATCGTGCCCCTTTTATAGCACAGCTCCTAAGCACCCTTTCATAGGTTCAGCGGCACTGCCCTCAGTGGCTTTGGCAGTGTAACGGCCAGAGTGAACGAGGTGCACAGCGGAAGATGAAAGAGCGCGAACAGGAGCAGCGGACGATGAAAGTAGGCGTCGGGTAAGAGAGCGAGAAGGGAAAAGGAATGCAGAGAGTAAGCGAAAATTGCAAACGGAAAGAAAAAACAAAGAATAGAGCGGTTGGTAAGAGAAAGCACGAAATAAAAGTGGAGAACAGTAGAAAGGGCGATGGTAGCAGAAGCTCGTATGGCACCTTTGTCGACATCGACACGCTCACTGCAGCAGGTTCTAACATCACGTGAATGATCGTGCCCCTTTTATAGCACAGCTCCTAAGCACCCTTTCATAGGTTCAGCGGCACTGCCCTCAGTGGCTTTGTCAGTGTAACGGCCAGAGTGAACGAGGTGCACAGCGGTGGTAGTCGCTGCGAAAGGCTCAGGTGAAGCAGAGGAGCGCCGTCGACGTCGCAACCAATTGCCTCTTCTACTCTTCTACTTGGCGGTAGCTCAAAATGGGATTGCCTATATTTCATGTATTCTAAAAGGTCGTGTTCAAATTTCGCATTACCAAATATCGCAATGGTAGGCATATTTTTCAACAGTGCGCTGATCTCGCTGTAAAGGTTTTTTAGCCGCATACATACTGTGCTTGCAACGAAGCCCACCTAACTAAGCGCCATAGCATAAATTTGAATTTAGTTCCCACATTATCACTTCTACCTTCTTTTTTTCTAATGTGGACATCACGCGAGCTAACAAAACATATATGTTTCGCTTTGCTCGATTGCAGTGTATTGTGTAATCTTTATGCTTTAAACGGTGTGAAAGACATGAAAACATCATTTATGGCTTGAAAATATCTTGCTGGATCAATGTTTGCATGCAGCAAGATATTCCCAACGAAACAGAACACCCATCCAACAGAAGAAATTTTCGGACGGTAGAAACGATAAAGCAAAAATTGATACCCAACACTCCCATCCTACTTCTAGTTCTCGACCCTACAAAAAAAGGAAGAAAAAAATGCACTTAAAGAAATTGCGCTTTCCAGGCATCTCTGCCCCTTGAAGTGGTCCTTCTGAGTGCTTGGTTTCTACTTGAATGTAGGGAGTACAAAAATTGACGAACTTTTTTTTAGAGGCCTAGGGCTCGTCCTGCGTAGGATTCTTTTATTTTTCATAGATGAGAAACGATGGACAAAGCAGAGCCAGTGGAATTCGAGCCACCATCAATGGGGCCGACGGTTTTTCCAAGCCGATCAAAAGCCGTGCATGTTCTCGTGTTTTCCCAAAGTGCACCGAATTCTCTCAAAGGACCCTCAAAGTCAGCATCTTAGCAGAAAGCAATATTAGATTTTTTTTTCTGCACTTCTCTATTTATGATTTGAGATGCTTTACATTAACCATTTTTTTTTTTTGTTTTAAGAAATGTTCAGTTCAGTTCAGTTCAGTTCAGTCGTTCAGTCGTGTCCGACTCTTCGTGACCCTATTGACCATGTCACGCCACGCTTTCCGGTCTCTCACTATCTTCCTAACATCACATAACTTAGTCTGCAGTGCCTCGAGGATGCCATCTAACCATCGCGTTCGCTGCCTACCCCTTCTCCGGCGACCCTCAACCTTTCCCAACATCAAATCTTTCTCCAGCGACTCCTCTCTTCTCATCAGATGACCAAAGTAGCTGAGCTTTAACTTTAGAATTTGACCCTCCAATGAGCAGTCAGGGTTTATTTAAGAAATGTACTTTTCAACAAAACATTTCTTTGGCAAGGAGCCAAAGAAAGAGAAGCACTTACGGACAGCCCGCGGAGCATCGCTGGCCGCTGCATCTATGTATTCACGTGAAAAAAAAAAAAAAAAAAGAATAAGTTAAAGAAAATGAATAAAAAGTGATAGTAAAGAAAAATCAGACGCACTACAATGTTGAGCATTTTCCTGCCCTTTATTTAAGCCTTCTTCAGCTCAAAAGCACAGTACGTATCTTCGTTTTCTATCAAAACAGCACCTTCAAGGCATGTATGCGTGAACAATGAGCACATTACAAATAAACATTTTGGACATTAGTCCCACAAGCAAGGAAACATGAGACATCCTTAAACGAGCCGAAGTCACTGATGCGTATTACTATTTTGATTACACAAGGTTCAGTAAAAGCGATAATATTAACCACAGATTTTACTATAACTGAGCTGTGGGCCCTATATACTGCTTCTGTGACCATGCTATAGGCGAACAACAAGCTCGGTACTGTCGGCTGATAGGTAAATATGCGCATATGTGGAAAGTATAAGGAAGAAGAGAGTATGGGATAAAAATAAAAACAACAGTAGGTATACCTATCCGTAAGAGAAGAAAGGATGTAGGAAAAGAAAGACCATTATTTTAAGAAAATAAGTAAATGTTTTTCAAGCTTTTTGTTTACTTCCCAGACTCTATCATTATTTCTCAGCGTACTTTTGAAAACGATGAAAGCATGTCAACCTTGAAATGGCTAGAACTAAAAAGAAACTCCACAAGAATATCAATCGCAGTAAAAGGTATAAACACGGCAATAGCCTTTAAATAACACCGTTTGTACGCAAAACAATATAAGCACAAAGTGAAGCGAACAAAAATGTCTTCTTCGAGGTGGTAAGTATAGGCCTCGATTATTTCCACGATAAATAACTCAAAACTTGCTCCCACAGGCCTATTGTTTCAATACACTCTAGCACGTTATAATCGCGCACATTTCTACTTTTGCTAAAGAGAACGGCATCATTGATAGCCGCCAGCATGCTCTCCGTTAAAACAATACCACAGTTACACAACCGCTGGAAACTATCTAAGACCTTGCGACAGCGTTCGATGCAGGTTTTCAACTAGACATGACATTTCTGAATTACGAGAAGGCTTTGTTCGCGTGTCAGCGATAACTGCATTTGAAACTTATGCTTGTTCCTGAAAAAAATTCAATACTTGCATGGCTTTTCGTGCACTTATCATTGAGGCGACAAACAATATGTGTTGATGGAATCGGCCATAACAGATAAATGAATTAGAAAACAAACAAATAAATAGATAAATGCGACAGGCAAAGTAGTCATTATCAGTGGTCATCAGCGGAAAGCAGGGCATTACGCGTCTACGAAGCGACCCCATGAATATTTAGCAGGACATCGCTCGGTAAAAGGATATGCACAACATTTTTGGAGTTCCTTTATCAAGAGATAAAAAACGTTTCATGCATGTTGAGCAAATCCTGCGCGGAATAATCACAAGAGTAGCTATATAAGAGTGACTGTATTATATCATCTGACAGTTCTTTGTCAACGCTCCGTAGCAGGTACCTGAGACAATCATAGATCTGTGCTTTCCTTAGAACCTATTGTTGGTCAAAAACAGATCTCACTAGAATGGGTCTTACATTACGTGCTACAACAAAATACTGCATAAAAATGGATGACATCTGTTGACATCATTGGATGCTCAATGGATGGCGAGAAAAATGCTGATATCTTCAAACTGAGTAAGTCTTTACACAAAACTTTACAAATCGTTTAAGTTAATTATTTCACAAGAACGCTTTATATAGTAAGACCTGTCAGCGCTGAGCATAAGCGTGGCACTTCGCTTTTCAAAATCTTGTCCGCTTAACTCGGTTACTACCCACGTTCTCCGATTTTCAAAAAAAGCTAAGTGGCTCCAGTCCCTTCAGATATCGAGGAAAGTTGCCAATTGATATCACGTCTTAGTGACAGTGTGACGGTAATCAGAGCGTCCACCTAAAAAAAGTATTGAGTAATCATTAAAGGCCCAATACAGTAGAATACCACTTGCAGGACCCGGCTCCTTAACAAAAGCCTATATAAAAAAAACATACGCTCTTTCATAACGCAGCAAGGAACATTATTTTCTTCACAATGTAAACTTAGATGCGCTTAGGCATACCGTTTTTTATTAACCACTGGAATTTACAACATTAGTGGCAAAAAAGTTTTTCGTTAGATAATAATTTCCACCGACACAATTGGCAGGTGGCAATGGAAGTGAAAAAATTAAGTTAAATTCGAGTTCAATTGCGGCCTGCCCTCCATGGCAAGCAACAAAGCATATAGGAAGGAATCCTCTCTATGTTAATCATACGAGGGTGAGGCAAGTGCTAGTGGTAAGAGAGAGAACGTGGTAGATGAAAGGCTTTCTAGTAGCTTGAGAGGTGATGACGTGAGCGCAGAGATGTGCCGCAACTAGTTGGTTCTAAAGTACAATATGGCTAAACCAACGACATAACCGATTTCACCGATCCATGTGGTAATCCGTAAGCCAAGCTATACTAATTTTGTTTTCTTCTCAATCTTTACTTTCATCTATCCTCTGCTGATATTGGCATACAGCACTGCCCTCTATACTTGAACGTGCTCCCAGTAATGCGGGGAAGCGATGAGCTCGCTTCACGCTTCTTCGGATGGTCTTGTGTATCGCATAAACACAATGATGAGTAAGTTTCGGTAGTCTCACGAGGTGACTCGTCTGGCTTGCGAACAGAACACAAACAGCGCTTTTTGATTCGCATTACGATCAATAGGGATACTGAGCACAGAACATTGTGGTCACTGATGCGTTGGTGAGTACGCATTGCAGAAGCAGTTTAAACAAGCCTGCTTCCAAATCTACAAAAGCCTTCTGTACCAGCCTATCCAGGGCCCAGCTTCGGAAATGAAATTGGATGAAGCCTGCAAATGCAAAGAAGCGAACTGTATGACTGGCCTCAAACGGCACTAGATGTCCTTTACGCAAGATAACATCTGCTTTTATAAAACTTACATGCCGCTACATGTTGTTTGCCAAACATGTTTTACACATTATCTGACTTTTGAAACCATAGTGCGCAACGCGTGTTCGCAGTTACGATGACTGAATGTCGAAATAAAATGACCGGTTAAAACAATCATGTACTTTGCAATGACGCCGGTGCATTAAAACTCTATCATTTAGCTTCTGCGTATATGAGGTGCCTTAATGACATGTAACAACTTAAGTCTTGTTTATCCTAGGCTATGAACCAGTGTATTTGCTTGGTCAATAATTTTGTTTGCTAATGATATATATTTGGTCAACGATGATTTCCATCTGCACCTCCTCTTGTGAATCCTCCCTCTCGTTCATTAATTCCTCACAGACGCGCTCACTCACGCAACATTTCCAACATGCAAATGATAAGGTAAGCTTTAAATTATACGTCTCGCCATATCACATCTCTCTGTATGACTAAGAGGTAGAATTTGTAAACATTGCAAAAAATAATAATGTTGCTAGTTAAAGCCTCTCCCAATTTAGAGAATTGATGCATAGTTGTGAAACAGCGCTTTTTATCTTCATTAATGCCTATTTAATCTTATCCATTCTGGTTCGCATACATTTTGAAGTCGTCGCATTATGTGAGAAAAAACGGACGACAGAAATATAGACCCATATTTCACCGATTCCTAAAAAAAAAAAAAGACTGACTATTTGATCTAGCCGTACATAGGTTGTCTGATTGGCGTCCCGACAGTGTCTTGTTCTATTTGCTCATCTCTTCCTGCGTCAATATTCTTTTCAGCGCAAGTCACATTATTTTCAAATTCCGGCGATCCACACTCGGCGTCAAACTTTTCGACCAACCCAATTTTTCTAAACCTCATTTTGGCGCGGACAGATTCCAGTGAACGCAAACGTCGACACTGCTGCTTTAAGGTGGAGTGCATATTTGAACCTGCAAGGTTAAGGTTGTCGACAGGTTTTCTTTTCCTTCGAATTCAGCAGTGCGGTAGAGCTAGCGCTGGAAAATCTTGTAATGTGGATGAAAAGATAAATCCTATGGAAGCCAAGCCAACTGAAAACACACTCCCTCGGGTATTCAATTTCCGCTGGCGCACCCCACAGCGCAAACAGCCAGCTATGCCTGAAGTAACGAGGAGAAAGGAATCCGCTCGCACGGGATCAATGCACTGAGGTACGCAGGGTATTCCAATTCAGCGCTTTCTATTCAATAAACTGCATGAATATATTTCAGAGTCTCTTACTTCACAATAAATGGCTGACAAAGGCACTGTATAAGTAAGATGCACACACTTTGTAGGACCAGAAGTTAACCTCATTTATTGATAGCAGTTAGCGTAACAAGAACGTCAGTTACTACATGGCGCAACGCAGTTGCCGCCCGCTTGCAGGATGGAAAATAGCACCCAGGCCCTTGTGCCAGAGGTCCACAGAACAAACGCCTCTTCTACCCGATTAGACCTTTTTTCTACGGAAGAGGCTTTGTATGCTGCTTCTAAAGCAAGCGTATTCTAAAGCAAGCCACCGTTATTCTTCAGAAGTAAAAAAAAAGAAGAATATTCGTGACTTGTGTTCAAGTAAATAGAATATTTCACATCGCCTGGGTTTCGGAAAAGACTGCTTTCGGATACAAAACAAAACCCAATAGAAGTAGACATTCATCAATGTCGATAAAAAAACAAACAAGCAAAACATTAGTGCAGTACAAAGATGCCCTCTTTTCTGTAGACAGGATACGGACCTCACGGTTGGGAAACGAATTTCGCCCAACCATGGCCAGGTTATCTCTATGTCGCTGTCTGACATGCTTAAAATCGAAGCACGCTTAGCTGAATCAGCCGAGGCGCTCGGCAAAGAAACATATTATCTTATAAAATTTCCTTGGTAATTTTTCGCGCTGCATACTAGAGTAGAGCCGTTACGAAACCGCTACGAGTTCTGTAACTAAGGCAATATTGAGCACTGAGCAAGGGAAGATGAGAGGGGCACTTAGTTCGCAAGCCAAGCCTACGTTTCGGCAAGTGGATTTGCCTTCACATGGGCCGCTTGTATACTTGTCGAAACGTTGCCTCGGCTTGCAAGCTGAGCCCCCCTCCCTCCTCTACCCTTGTTCAGTGCTCTTTCATACTGTGAAGCCATCTTCCGTCTCTCATTGTACCCTAAGCCAATATTGACGACAAATAATAAAAAAGCTTTGAGAGAACTGTTTTGGGAAGGCATACATCACCGGCTCGCTCTTGCAGTTCCCCTCCTGGCTACGCCGCAGCGGCGAGGGAAGGAAAGCGCGCGACCTCTTTAACGTCCACGACGCCAGGCAGACCTTGAGGTGAAGTCTGCTATTGCATGATCGCACGCACGGTCGAGGAAGACCGATGGAGAATGTCTGCAGTAAACGGTTAACTCTTTGGTCCTCGATGTTCGTGTTGCTCATTGGGATCACCCATGTGGTCTGAGCTAGCGGAGGGGCATTTGGCTCTTAGCGCGGAGTAGCAGCCCTATAGAGAACCCCACACTTTAGAGACCTGCATAGGTGAAATACGAAAACATGCGCGTTGGCTGCTCTTCAGTAGCTCTTAGTGTCATGGCTCAGCACGTAAGTGTCATGAGTATACACTAGGCATGGTCAGGACTTTGATCTACGCAACTGATGGAGTACTTAAGCATGTACATTGGATTTCTGGTCTTACTGACTCATGGCAAGTGACTATTACAAATCCCTTAACTGAGACTCAAATGACTTGACTAGGCAGGATATATTTCTTTATATGCCACTTGTCATTACATACACATTCATTACTACCAGTGTCGTGTTAATGTGACGTCATATCATACGGTGCACTATAGCTCCTGTAAAATGTTTTTCATGTTTTGCTTCCAATTTTTGCGGACATGAGTTTGGGGACATGTTTTTGCAAACATAGCCAAGTAAAGCGTTCGCCTTTAAAAGTGGCTTATTATATCCTTTCCCGCCAAAAACTTGATGTTGACTTGAAATCTTCAATTAGCGAAATGTGCCACAAAAACCTCTGAATCGAACAAACATATATGTCTGAACCTACGTCTCACAGCCATTGGCGCAGAGATTGCCCATCCGCACCCGTTAAAGTGGAGGAAGTGAAAGTCAGTGCTAATAAAATCAATCCTAGTGACAAAGTCACCAAAGCGGACAGTAATTACTCGTCAGAAAACACCAGCTCGAAGGAGCAGAACACTCGGCATAGCAAAATCACGGCCGAATCGCTAGCTTTTCGGGTCGGGTCGAGTGAGGGTCAAGAACTGCACCACGTAAACTAATTACGGGACGAGCCCCATCCGCGGGTGCTCTGGATCCTTGCCTATCTCCACTTTTCGAGCTGCCGCGCAGACACCTGGCCGCGCAAAAAGGCTAATGCGATTACTGGGGAGCCGGGGGCTGGGTGCGAAACAAGGCGCGGTTTGCATACTGCCGAATCTCGTAAGTAAACTTTGAGAAGGGATGCAATGGTGCCGTCACTCAAGTGTAACAAAACAACAGGAACGTGTATACCTTCTTCATAAAGAAATTACAGCAAATGTTCTCTGTTTCACTGTACAGTGTTGTGCATGATTTACGAGCAAAATATTTGCGCAGAAATGAATGCCGACCACTGATGGTCGATGTGCTATCTGAACTATTACTCACCATGCGCCACAGCCTGCTAATTTGGTTCCACTGTTGTCCAGTTATCATGGCCAAAATTGCAAAACAAAATCTGTGAAAACTTTATTGAACGCATTTTTTGACATACTATTGGGTTACTGCACCATAAAAAGCAATTTATTCGTATATGCGTTGTCGGTAATGTGGTAGTTTTTCGTCATTTATTTATAAAACACGCATAACTAGTTTTCAATGGTAGTCGTAATTACTCGTAGGGAGCTTAAGACAAGCGTAAGAAGCAAAGGTTTTCTAGTTTTGGAAGCTTATGCCATTTCTTTCAATATGCTTTTTTTAAAGTTACGTATCAATATTTTCCAGTTGCTTCACAATTAGTTTCAAAAACACAGGTTATCGCAATTCAATTGCAATCATAACTACTTGCTGCGAGATATGGAAAAATTCCAATGACCTTTTTTCTATGCACCAAAGCTTAGACTATTCCCATCAAGTGCACCGGTTGCACAGTTACGTAGCATTATAAGATATATAAGATATCCCAGAAAGTTGCACTTTACAGGACAGTCGGTTTATCTGATTTCCCAGGATTTCGGCTCACTCATAGTATTCCTATATTTGGAAAAAACATAGGCAACAAGGCGACCTTTTCTTGTAATCTCTTTTTAGTCATAAAAATTTAGGCGCCATACCATTAGTGGGATAGAGGCTGCTATCAGCTGATTTCTTCAATGTCATTATTACTTGCCCTTTTTTTTCTCAACCTTAAAGTTCCCGCCGGTATATTACTTTTCCTGTTGAGTAGATTCTTGTGTTATTTCTGACTACCTTAGCGGCA
Organism: Amblyomma maculatum; assembly: GCF_055883805.1. Classification (NCBI taxonomy): domain Eukaryota; kingdom Metazoa; phylum Arthropoda; class Arachnida; order Ixodida; family Ixodidae; genus Amblyomma; species Amblyomma maculatum. Next base: position 70,630,884 of record NC_139345.1, read on the forward strand.
GACCTGATTTTCATTTTGCTGCATATGTATTCGCTTGATGCGGATATATCGAACATGCGTGGTAAGGAATTAGTGTGAGACAGTCTTTAACAATAGCGGGTGGTACAGCGAGAACACATGAAGCACACAAGAAGCACACAAGAAGAGAAGCACAACAGACGAGCGCTCGTCTGTTGTGATTCTCTTCTTGTGTGCTTCGTGTCTTCGCGCTGTACTATCCACTATGCAAATATACAAACTCGCCCAACTGTCCATCCTAGTCTTTAACTAGCTCTATTTTAACACTCGAACTCCTGCAGAACATCCTCAATTATAATTATGCGGGTTGTTACCCTTGCCCTTTCAAAGAAGACTTCCATGCATGCTGACATTAACACAAAACATATTTCCTGAATCGTGGAATCCTGTTTCAGCTTGCTTGAAAAGCAGAGGTTCTTTAATCAAAGTTACATTTTGTACTGTCACTGTTCTGTTCTAATCAGCACGTCATTGTGGCTTTCGGTTTAAGCGCGCACATCTAATGCTCACATTTTGGAAGCCACTGTCGTGAACTAGAATGACCTTGTCAAATAGCCTACAAGGAACGTGTACGGAGAAATAGGAAAAATGTAGGCCTAGAGCGGCAAGCACTTAAAAGAACGACGGCTTCCCAACCAAACGTTTGTGAGGAAACCAGTGCGTGTTTGTTCAGGCACTCAGCAGCATTATTTAGAAGATAGATATGCGACTAGTTGATTTGACATAACGGTAGTGTACCGCAACAATGGTTTAGAAAGACGTAGAGGGAATTTAGCCGTTGGCAGTGCACATGGCTGTACCTGTTATAACAGCAACCACCTGGAAAACGTATAGAAGAATAATGGAATCGCTGTGTCGTGGCAGTCGTTAGCATTACAGCTCTCACCAGACGGAGCTGCCCCTACCAACGTCCGGTTGAGATCGAGAAATTTGGTAGCGGGCGAGACGAGATGACGTCATGGAGGTCTCGACCAATCACAGAGCACCACCACAGTATGCGCGAACGCGTACCTTATATGGCCATATGCCAATCAATGATAACTAATTAATGACTAGTATTTAATAATTACTTATTAGTATTAGTTACGCAATAAATCAGTAGGAAATAAAAATTACTGAAAACTGATTACTAATTACTCTTTGCCGATTAGTAATTAATTCCTAATTTCTAAACAGTGACAGTTGCATAATGAGCTAAAAAATGACTGAATAATGCCGCGCACCCCGGGCTACAGTATGCGCGAATGCGTGCATTATAAGGTCATATGCCAATCAATGCCTAATTACTAAATAAAGACTAATTAACTAATTATTTAATATTTACTTAGTACTAATTACTAATTTATAATAGCTATATGTAATTATTCATTTAAATATAATTATTTATTTATAAAAAATGGCTAATTAGGTAGGTAATCATTGCTCGCAAATCATTTATAAATACTAATTAGCGACAGTAGCGTAATCAATTACTTAATAATTATTGTCGCCTTAAACGGCCATATGGCTATCAGTAGCCACTTACTAAATAATGACCTATAAATAATAATTACTAATTAGTGTCAGTTGCTTCATTGACTAAATAAATACTACTTAATGCCGCGAACACGGTAAAATTGCTTAGCAAAATGCAGCACTCAGGCTTTCGTCTTTTATCACTTTAGTCACCAAAGTGTCCTCGAATTTTATAGGTATCTTACAGGGCTTTTTCTGAATACTCATGTAATACTTTAGGAGACTTGTTCCAACCTCGACAAATTTCTTTTCAAGCGGTGAACTGAAAGAGCTCTGAACATGGGCAAGGGGGGGGGGGGGGGGGGGGCAGCCTCAGTTTGGAGGTGGTCTCTAGTTCCTCTGCTCTTGCGAAACCCAGCTTGCACGTCCGGAAGCTCCCGATCCACATACTGCTGCAGCCTACCTTAGAGGATTTTCAACATCACCTTGCTAGCATGCGAAATAAGCGCGATCGTGCGGTAGTTGGAACAATCTTTGGCACTGCCTTTTTTTGGAATGGGGATGTAAACTGACCTCTTCCAATCCTGTGGCCACTGCAGGGTTGTCCAAATATTCTGACATAATGTATGCAGAATGTTAACAGCGTCATGGTTGAGGTTTTGAAGCAACTCAGCTGGAATGCCATCAATTCCGCTAGCTTTGCTCTTAGCAAGGCTGGCTAAGGCCCATTCAACTTCACTCTTCAAGATGCCCGGCTCGAGATCAGTAATCACAACCGTCTTATGTTGGGTTTGCACATTCGGGTTCTTCTTGTGCAGTTCTTCTGTGTATTCCTGCCACCTCTTCTTTATCTCTGAGGCTTCAGTTAGGTCCTTGCCTCGTTTATCCTTTATCACGCCCAGCTTAGCACAGAAGCTTCCTTTGATATCTTTGATTGTCTTATACAGAGCTCATGTGTTCCTTAATTGGCTGTTGTCCTCAACTGCTTGGCACTGCATGTTCAGGAAGGCATTCTTGTCTCTCCTTGCTATTTTCTGAAAATCCGCATTGAGAACCTTGTATCTTTCTCTTTCCCCCATAACTTTTGCCATCCTCCTTTCCTCAGCTATTTGCAAAGCCTCTTCAGATAACCAGCTTGCTTTCTTGCATTTCTTTTGCTTTGGAACTACCTCAGTAGCAACTTCTTGTATTATATCACGAACATCAGTCCACATCTCTTCAGGCTCTCTGTCTTCTAGATCTAATTCTTGAAATCGATTCCTCACTTCCACAGCATATTCTAATGGAATTTGATCCAGATCATACCTGAAAGGCCTTCTCGTTTTCTGCGTTTTCCTCAATCGAAGCTTAATTTTGGCAACAAGAAGCTGATGATCGGTGCCACAATCGGCTCCAGGCCTTGTTTTTACTGCTTGTATAGCTCTTCTCTATCTCTGCCGGCAAAGAAAATAATCGATCTGATTCCTGTACAGACCGTCCGGTGAAGTCCATGTGTACAGGCGCCTCTTGTGCTGTTGAAAATGAGTATTCGCTATGGTCAGGTTGTTCTCTTGACAAAACTCTACTAGCCTCGGCCCAGCTTCATTTGGCTCGCCAAGACCGAACTTGCCTACAATTCCGGATATTTCTTCACTCCCGACCTTAGCATTCCAGTCCCCTATGAGAAAAACGATGTCTGATGATGGGGTGCGGTCTAAAAGGCATTGTAGGTCCGCATAAAATCTCTCAACGTCAGCTTCTTCGGCAGTAGTGGTCGGTGCATAGACTTGGATAACTGTTATGTTGAAAGTTTGACCTTGGATCCGAAGTGAAATTATTCGGTCGTTTTTGGGGTTGTACCCTAGCACTGCTTTGCCCATTCTTCTGTTTACTATGAGAGCGACCCCATTCCTTCTCTTGGATTCGTGCCCACAATAAAAGTCATAATGGTCGCCGGAGTTAAATTCTCCCATTCCGGTCCACTTGAGCTCGCTGATACCCAGGACATCAATGTTGAATCTGTCCATTTCTCACTTGACAACATCCAGTTTACCTTGCGTCATAGATCTTACATTCCATGTTGCTATGTGATATATCTCCTTGCAACATCGGACTTTCCGGTCGCTTCCCGACACATCCACAACTGAGCGTCCTTTTGGCTTTAGCCCAGCCGCTTCATTCGTCCTGGAGCTACTAGGAATCGCCCTTTGTTCATCCCCAGTAACATGTGGGACGCCTTCCAACCTGGGGGGCTCATCTTCCGGCGCCATATCGTTAATGGTACTGTGACTGGCCATAGGGTTTCCTTGGCAGGAAATACTGCAGTGGGCTGCCATTACCTTCTCCAGTGAATCACATTTTGTCAGAACTCTCTGCCGTGACCTGTCTATCTTGGGTGGCCCTACACAGCAGAGCTCACGAATACATCGAGTTTCGCAAGCCCCTCCGCCACGACAAGGCAGTGATCCATGCATCTGCATTAGGACGTAAAAATTGAAGGTCGAACGAGGACAGGGTGAAAGCGATTCAGGAGGCCAGTGCAAATTAAGAACACATGCTACCGAGCACACGAGAAAACACTCACATATTTTTTTTGCTCATATAACTGCGTTTGTTTCAGTATGGTAGCTACTATACCTGCATTAATTAACCAACTAACACAAATAAAAGGCGGGGAAGTAAAACCTCGCTCTGGGGCAAACCTATGCACGTGAGAACAATGCTGGAGATGTAAATATATTTGCAATCATTTGGTGAGACAAATATATTATTTCTTTTATTGCGAAAGCAATATTACTCTAGGTTTCGAGTCTTCGGCGTAGCGTGGCCAGTAGCCACGTCTTACCCACGTGACGCTGTGACATCACACCCCACGTGAGCTGGCAGGAGCTGCCAACTTGGGTCTCTCGTTTCACAGGGGACGGTTATGTCAGAATCAGCCTGCTAGGACTCTGGCATTCACGCTGCCCCTATAGGCCACAAAGTCAAGTTCATATGATTTGGTTAAAGCGGGGCTTTATATGTGGGCTGCGGAAGAAGAAAAAGAGAAGAAGAACGGTCAGTCACCCACAACTAATGCATTCGCTCAATACTTGGTTCAGCAGCGTTGAACCCTTGTCATTTTTTAAGAAACGCATCGAACGTTCGTATGTGTAACAACTGGTATGAACTGATGGTTCTACAAATTTTCCAATAATGTACACCAGGAAACAGAAAAAAAAAGAACGCTTTATTCCACAGCGTTCATTGATTTCAGTTTTGTTGAAGTCCTTCCTATAACGTTTGCCCGAATCCGACCAAAGACAAACACAAAACAACAAAATATAATGAATTATGCAATAATAAATAACAATAGAAGAAATAGAGAAGGCGAAAGAAACGAAGAAAGACTCCGAATCCTGCAAGGTCGTGGCCGCGTTTCGCAAACGTGGGACAAATAATGACGTGTTCGAAAAAAAAAGTATATATCCATTAGCTGCCGAAGTATTCCACGGCGATCTGTTTGGGACAATCATGTTTAATTTATTTTCTTTCTGTAATTAGCAAATTGCTTTTCGCAAGCGAAACTTTCTCTATCAATCATCAGCTGCGGTAATGCTTTCGTTTATCCCGTTTACATTTTTTGCGATACAATCTTCGCTCTCTTCCATATGTCGCGTCATTGAATGCGTCTAATTCTCATACTTTTCCTAGTCCTAGTTCCTCTACATGCGTTCTCAGAGTGAGATAAAAATTATCGTGTGCGAGATATTTTACTTATTCTTCTTTTGCCGGGAAAGGGAATAAATAGAAAATTAGGCCCGTTTAGATTGAGTAAGCCCGTTCAGAATGAGGCGCTGCCAACTGTTGTATTTCAAATGCCGGCTCCTTTTTATTAGGTGCATTGTGCTTTCTGCTGCAGAAAAAGTAATTTTCCATACAAAGGCAGCAGATTGCCGCCTCGCACTCAGATTCAGAAGTAGTTTTCATTCACCTTCAATACCAGTCTTCATCACAATGTTATCCGTGTAATAGGCGTTGGTGAACGGTTATGTAAGTTGATTTGAAAACTTTCACTAGTAAGTTCTGGAACGCAATTACTGCGATGCTGAATTAACTGAAATCACCGTAATTATAATATCAACCTGTCTATTTTCACTGCAGGAACAAGACTTCATCCACAGCTTTATAATGACCTCAACATGCGCCAACAGAGACAATCCCAACCCAGCAATGTTTCTGACTCGATCTGCCCTGTAAACATTCTGCCACTCTCTTCTGCGCTTACCTTCCCGAGAATTCTGTCTGTTACCGTTGACGAACGATGGTTATTTTCTTTCAGAAAAGCGCTCTAGTCAAACATATTTCTTCTTGATTTCGGCTGGAATGTCAATCATTTGTGTTTGTTTCCTTTACACAATCTCCTATCTTTTTGTCGACTAAGGTAATAACTGCCAGTTTTCTTCCAATAGCTCTTTGCGTGTCCTCTTTTTAAGTTGATCCTTTCTCACAGTCTTCTCATATCTGTACAATAGTTGATGGCAAATAAGACACAGCCGTTATGTAATTTTGCGGGATGGCCGGTAGCCCATACGGCTATATGTATATTCTACTCCCATCTCTAAAGCCTTCACATAACCATGAGGGCATCACAAATAAATGACCTGTTTGCACAATCGTCTCCGCATCCTGAATCCCTTGAATTTTGCACTCCCGTCGTCTGTCGCTATAAATAGGGCCGAGGTAAGACATCGCATGCAGGGCTATCGTCGCAACGTTGTCCATCAATTCGCAAATGCTTACAAACTATGTCACCACCCATAAATGCTGTTTATGCTCTTAATTTCTTTGATAAGAGGTGTCATGCTCTTTATTTTCTTGTTGTAGGTTTCTGTGTAATTTTTGGTAAGTTTTCTAGTCATGCATGCATTATTGCATGCATGTATACTTGTATGTATGGACGGACGGACGGATGAATGGGTAAGTGAGTGCGGTCGGATGGATAGATCGATCGATGGATGAATCTGCCAACCCTTTAAGTTTGCACGGAAGATTTTCGATCTTTGCCCGAAGCTTCCAATTTTACAATAAGGCACCTACATTGGCTCATAACGGCTCGAGGTAGCCATATTTCGCCTGATGTTTTTTTTTTTTTTTTTTTTTTTTTGAGATTCACATGTTTGGTAGGCAAGTTAGGGAATGCTATAGTAATACTTTCTTGATACTTTAGGTCGGCGATGAACAATAACTTTTCCTGAAGAATTCAAAACTCATTTTGGGTATCCCGCCGGGTTGGTGCATTGGTTACGGCGCTCGAATACTGTTCGCAAGAACGCGGAATTGAATCCCGGCCTCGGCGGCCGATTTTTGATGTAGGCGAAAAGCAAGGCGCGCGTATGCTGTGCGATGTCAGCGCACGTTAAAGAACCCCAGGTGGTCGAAATTTACGGAGTCCTCCACATCGGGGTCTCTCATAGCCTGAGTCGCTTTGGAACGTTCAATCCCACAAACCAACCAAACTAATCATTCTTGGGTATGTTCTTTATTTATTAGATTTTGTATACAGTGAAACTTCTCTTGAGCGAACTTCAAAGGACCTTAGAATAAATTTTTGTTAAATTGAAAGTTCGCCTAACTGAAATAGATGCGCGGAAGCTTGTGTCGATTAGCTCCAAGAGGCATCAGTTGTTCAAATCATATCTCGGCATATTTACATGTCACTGAGCTGATTTTCAAGCGAATAATAAAGTTAACTTTTCCAGCCCTTTTGAATTGAGGACTGCAGTAGCCATGACCTAAGTCCTGAATGTTGAACTTGTGGCATTCCCTAGACGGTGGACAATATAACATTGGCGTACGCAGTGTATGCGCATGACCGAAAAGTGCTAGCCGTTTCTTTATGCGTTTGGACAAGAGGCCTCTGTCGGAGGAGTTGCTGTTGAGCGCTCGGCAGGACAAGGGGAAGGGTTTGCATGGAGTGCGGGCTCTTTGCCATTTTTTATGCGCCACCTAACTTGACTCGAGCTTGTAAAGCAAGTTATCGTGCCTACATGTATTTTATATGCCTTTTAACATATCGGCACCCATCATGATCTTCTTTCTCCTCCTCTTCCTCTTCCACAGTACAATGTAGCAGGCCAGATTTTATTCAATCCAGCCAACCTTTTTGCCTTTCCTTTCAATAAACCCATCTATCAATCTACCTTGACCTCAGCCTCTGCGCGCAAGGTCCTGTGAACCTTGTCCAGGACTACAGCCGACTGGGAAAGAAAGGCCTTCATTTTTCCCAAGCAGATCATTACTTCAAGAGATCGTGGTTAATCAGCATGCGGACCTTTTTTGGAGCTGAAAGGCCACTAGGGCTTAGGCTCTGGCTATGGCTGGCTATGATTCTGAAGCCAGTATAAGCGTGCAAAGCTAGCTATGGATTCGGCTGGTTACAAACTTGTTTAGATAGATAATTCAGTTTAAAATTAAAAGATGGCAACTTCTCGTCAAGGAGTAATGAAACGAGGTTACGAGCTTAAAAAAAGTTCAAGAAAAAGTAAGCGTTGTGTTTATTGATGTACTCAGTATGACGGGGGCCATTTGATAAAGTTCGTACAGCTGAATACGTTGTTTAAATCACGTTATTCAAGTGATATTTTACTTTACTATGGCAAGAAAAATCGGCAAATAATTCGAAATTACGGTTTGATAGGCACCTGCATGTGCACCTGTGTCCATATTTGTCAGTTTATGATCGATAGATGTTGCCAGAAAAGTAGTCAATCATGTTGGAGACATAATCAAATTTCGAAAGTGGTATAGCTGATACTGTCTTGTTCCCGTTACAAAAATTAAGTAAGTGATAACAATTACAAGTGCTTCATCTGGAAGGTTACTGATTACAGGGGACAATTATAGCCTTAGAAAATTAGTTGAATGATTACAGAATTGTAATCGATTAAAAAAAAGGTACTGTTCTTCGAACTTTGTTTCCATAAAATGAACTCATTCAAACTTCACTGAACAATAGTGCTGCTTGTTTAGGAAGTTTTATCACACGCACCTAATTTGTAACAATAGTTTGTTTTAAAGTTATCGCCACTGATTTTGCAAAGTTACCTCCTGAAGAGATCAGTCGCAACATTGAAAACTTGCTTTATCTATACATGCGATAGAGAGCAGGATGATTGTATACCGTACGGACAAATTACGCATTGCTTCGATGTTAGATTTTACATCCGGTGGGAAGCGCCGCGCGCTTCGTTCCAGGCGCAATAAAAGGCGCTGCAGGTAAGGCCGCTGAAAATATGTAAAATTCTTCTGCATCTGTTTTCTTGGAAACCCCATAAGCGGCTTTTGGTGTGGAAACATAGCAAGGGTGGTACAGCTTGTCGGCCAAAAGCTACTGGAGCTTGATGTCACTCTTGACGCCATCGCAGTGCTCCAGGCAGCCGTACTGACTGCAATGCGGCGCAGAAAGGGATATAGCAGTTTTAGTAAAAGGGTAACTATTCACAGAAAACTAACATTTGCATTACCTAACACGTTTCTGCCCGAAAAGAGTAATCAGTTCATTACCAAGTTACATAAAAATATGATTATTTACAAGCAACTGATCAGAATTAAGCAGTTATGCACAACTCTAGATTTTAGTAGATATTATAATCGATGGGTGCTTGTAGAAACTGTGCTAGTGTTAACGTCCCCAATGTATATAACTTGATTATGTAGTTCTTAACTAACAATGAAAGGATTATTTTCAATTTATCGAAAAGCAAGGCAAGACTTCAGCTCAGAGATTGGTAAACTAAGCCCACTATGAGTCCTTATTTAGGTATCTGAATAAATGCATTAATTTCCGCCAAACAAGAAGGAACTGATGTTAAAAAGTGTAGTGCAGGCTATCTGTAACAAACATCACTGTGCATGCCAGCACGAAAATGATGGTTTTGTGGTTGCGGTAATGTCATGTAACCATGAATCCTTATCTCTTCGGGATTTTTCAGCCACGTTTCATGGGTCGCTATATCGCCCACTAATCCTGTTCAACAATAAATGACAGTCTGGGGGATTAGGTTTCTGTTAAGGCTACGAGCATTGCTATGAAGTGGTTGTGTGAGGTAACTGTGTCTTCTGGCAGTCGTTATTTATTCCGTATTCATTCATCATTAGTCATTCTGGCCGTAGATACTATATCTAAATATGCTTCGCTGGTCACGTGGAATACCTTTGGTTTCTCTGCTTACTGCATTGATATTTTTCGTCAAACATTCACGAAGACTTCCAGTCGATATCACGTTTGTATTGGATTACTTTCCCCCAAACATATCTTATTTTTCAGGCAGAATATCTCGTTATCGAAAATAAGGTGCTTTCTTTCAAACCCAAGGATTGATCTGTTCAGTCCAGTTTTTTCTTGCTACAACAAGGAATCTGTATCGGCTTAACCGTGACGCAAACCCTTTAGGTTTTGCAGGTGGTGCACGATGTGCAGCCTCAACGGCATGACTAGATAGAATTGTAGATAAGCACTAGGCGACAGTGTCTACAACCTTATGAAGGTCCTCATCGTCAGCAACACGTATGCCCTTCAGTTCAGAGCTGTTTGTCCTAATTTACTGCTTCAGCTACATTACAATTGTTTCTTGGTTTCATCAAGTTATTCATTTAGTATTCCGTTCATTTCTGCCACTCAAGGTCCCCTTGCTTCTCATTGAGATTTTTATGGAGAGTTCGAACTTCGGTTTTGAAATTTTTGAAGTTTTCTTCAATGAAGTCCTTTCCTGTTCTCACTGAGGTAATTTCCGCCTGCATGGCTGTATTTGATGATATGATTTTCTTACTTCATCTAATAGTTTAGTCATGACTTCCGTGAACCTACAAGTGACCTAGAAGTAATTTAGGTTAAAACTCTGAGTATTTCCTTTATACTTTTTGCCGTTTTTCAGCGAGTGCCTGTGTGCGTATTCATTCAAAGGATAATTTTTGCTTTCCGCTAAGCCAGTGTGCTTCTCGATCGCCCCATTCCAACAAGGACGATAACACTTGGGAGTTCGCAGCAGATCGGCAACCACACAAACAGAACACAAAATAAGCTTGTGTGCCCACCTGCAACAAGCGAATAATTATTCGATTGTAGTTAGATAGGTGCGAGCCGGTGATTATAATCACCCCTCTTTGCTTCCCGCTGGTTGCATACCTTGAGTGTAAGGTTTTTTTTTTTTTCCGCGCACCTCTCAGGGCCTAAATTTGAGAACTTTGCTAAGCTAAATTTTGATCGCCTTAGACATAGAAGCTAGTTCTGAAGTTATGAAATGCAAACGGGGACAATTTTTATTATTTGGTTTTGCTCCAGCTAGTGCGTCCATCTGCTAACTACTGCGATGCAGTCACAAGATATTGCCCAAGATGAAAGTCATGTTTCCCAACTGACGAGATCAAAGAGCGTCGGAATGAGATGTGCCCGGATTCCGCGGAACAAATTACGCGAGCAGCATAACAATATTCAGAAGCACTCGTGCATAGAAGAAACCGAATGCTCTACGACCATCATGACGTTTGAAGTCCATTCCAGAGAATATGATATTATTAGGCTGCAGTCGAGCATGATGCCAACCAGAATAGCTTTTTTAAGTTGTATGTACACAAATGAAATGAGAGGCCGTGTAGCTGCAATAAATTTAAATGTAACATCATCCACATAAGCCAAAATCAATTTAAAGATTGAAATTTCGCGGGAATATATTACATATACTTCTCGTCGGTCGTTTTTAGCACCATTCAAGAAGCCACGATCTATTAGACCGCGTTTCGCCTATCGTACTTCGCTCATTTTGGTTCCTTTCTTTTTTTTCTTTTTTTTTTTTGCTGTTGAGAGTATAGCCAATCTTTTCTTGGCGCCTTATTTTACCAGGGTAGATCGTGTTTCTACCGGTTTATTTTCCTGTCCATTCTTTTTGCTTTCTCTGCAGAACAAACGTTCTTTCCTTTTTTGAAGGAGCTAGCTGGCTTAATTGTTCTTGCTAATCTGATGCGCCTAATGAAATCCTCTTACCTTTCCGCCTGATTCGTGCGCAGTTTGTACTTCATGCGAGACTTAGGATCCGATGTAATTGCAAGTCGTGTTCCTTCGCGACTTCCTTCTTACGTTAAGCTCTTTTCTAAACAATGGCTCCTATCACTGCTTTCTTGCTTTGGTCTGGGCTTAGTTATGCTAAATAAGATAAAGCAAGATAGTCCGGGTATTTCTTCCCGGATGCTTGAACAGTTTTGATTTTTCTTCCACGTATATTTTTGTTTAGAGAAATCAACACTTGCAGAATTTTATGCTGAACAGAGTGCATAATTAGATTTGCCTGCATGCTATATGAGTTATTCTGTGTTGAAACATAAATGACAGTGTGGCCATAGATTAAAATCAACCTGCAGGATCGTATATTTCAAACTATTATTAAAATTAATTTTGCTTTTGTACATTGCCTGCATTTCCATACCGGCATCTATGTATTTATGTATACTGGCACAAAAAATCTTCAGTTGATAGTCAGCGCTGTGTTCGTCTGTTCCTCCATCTACTTTGCATGACCCTGTCCGCGCTGTTTGATACAAGCTCAAAATAACTCCTGAGTGCAAGACGAAATCAGATGGAACATCGATGAGACGAATTTTCGATGAATACACAATTGGAACGACTGAATGAGATCAATCAAACATTGCGCTCTATGGATTTTCTTCGGAAGGGGAATACGTGCACAAAGTTTATATGAACCGAAAGGTCTAGAATAAAAACCTTTTTTTTTGTGTGAAAATTACTGCGCGTTATATACGGATCAGCCGTTGAATAGAGCCTTATATTGGAACCTATTGCTTCATGCATACTCATCACGAGTATGCTCGGAGATATATTAGGAACTCGATATTAGTGAAGAACCTGCATGATTAAGTGGCTACACCTAGTGTGCTATGCGTCCTGCGAAATCTTGGTACTTGATTGAGAGTGAACAGTTAACCGCACACCGGTTATTTGTCGAACATTGATTCAAAGCTTTTCAGGCTGTGAAAAGCAGAATAGCTTGTCCTGCACATGCACTTAAACCACACAGAAAGTAATGGGGAAAATGGGGTTGTGAATACTTTATTTATCCTCCCAATGCGATGAGAAATTAAGGATATCTAGAAACGGGCATACGTAAATTTAGTACTTATATCAGGATATTAGCTGTAGAACTGAGCGGAATGCATTATCAGAAGGATCTTTCATTGCATAGTAATATGTTTACTAAACGGCATACATGTTACCTAGCAAACGTCGTATAGCTGAAGGGCGCATACAAGACAGGGATGAACAAATCGAGCAAAGCTGCTGCCTGTGAACCAAATATTTCTTTCAAGTACACCAAGTATCCCTGAGAGTGCCTAATCTGTTCCTAATTCCGAATTTCGTAGCACGGCTTGAATATTTCAAGCTGGAAAACCCCGGGACCTGCATGTTCTGAGTACTCGTATAGTAAGCTTGAATAATTATTTGCCACATCGTGAGCCATGGAAGCTACAAACAGGTAAGAAAGCTAGGGGAAAGATGGGAGTGCTTATGTTGACAAATGCGGCGTGTCAGCTGAGAGGTCTCCGTACCTTAAGTTGAAAGTGTAGAAAAAGATGTCTATACATTCGTTGTGCATATCAGCTCCAGGCATACCAGCATATCAGCACATATCCGTGTTGGCACCGTCTTCCTAAGGGCATCAGATCGGCCTTCCAAAATTTCTGACAAGAAGATGACTGCCTGGTTCTTATCCAGTGAGACAGCTAAATAAAAACACTATTGACGTTTTGAAGCTCTTTATTCAATGTGCACATGTGGAAAATTTCCCAACAGAAGTTGCCAGTGAGAAACAATTTAAGGTTTAGATTTTGTTTTGGTTCCTGAGCATGACCATGTGTGCAAGTATTATATTCAACGATCTGGCGCACCCGTGCTAAGCATTATGCCAGAGTTTTTTATGAATTAGAAATATTTCTGACCATCTGGAAAGCTGCTTAGGTGTCTGAAAAACGGTAATTGTTCCAAGGTAAAAAGAAGTCTCTCAAGAGTTCATTGCAGACATCGCATATCACACGCGTTGATAAAAGTCAGGAACAATACGAAATTTTCGTGTTTTTCTCGTCATCTAAATTGAGCGCAATCTGTAGGCGATGAACTCAGATCCTAGAATGAAGAAAACATGACTGCCAAGTCCCGCATGTCTCTCTATGCAGTCGTTGGAATGTAGGTATGGTGTATCAGATCCCGTTACTTGTGACACCGTATAAAATAGACAAGCTGGGAGGTAGGTTTACCAGTGGCTAATGGAGCACGAGAACCCCATCAAAAATGGCATCTTTGTACTCGGCAGTCCAGTGAAGGGTACACAAATGGGAGCATGAAAGGGGACCAAAAGATGACCCTCATGGGCAAGCAATATATTGTAAAAACTGCAATCGCGCAAGAATATAAAACAATACACACGTTCTTTTGCTTCATAGAGACAGGTGCAGAAGCGAACCTGTAGAGGATTAATAACTAAATTAGCAAGGATGACACAGTAAGTGGAGTATCTCGCCTCCCATGTGTATATAGCAGAAATATTGCAGACAATTTTTCATTTTTATACTATATATATAGTATTGTTTCAGTAAATTCAATGGTGAGGCAGCCTAATTGTTTGTCTTTATTTTATCCTCAAAGCTAATGCATCGGATCCTACTCAGTTATGCGAAATATATCTTTCCCATTAAGGCACGAGAAAAACTCAGAATAGGCTTTAAAATTGCTTTTCATGGGATGATATCTTTGTAGGTGTCTCAAAGCAAAATATTGGTAATTCTAGATTTATTGATCAAAATCAAAGGTGAACAGCTTCCAGCTTTCAGCACTAGATACATGCTAAGTCGAGGTGTGGCAGATGAATAAGAAACACTTAATGCGAGTCGATAACGGTGCTACGATGCTGTCATTGCTTAATCCGGCAGCATGAGGACGGGCCAATGAGCGACACCCCTATTGAAGCTAGACGCAAGAAAGGGCTCTCGGCTTGCTCGGCCTTTCCATAATTACTACCACAGAGCGGATAGCTCCACTGCTCGTTTCCAACATACGATTAAACTAGAGGTTTAACATTTAAAAAAAAAAAAAAAAAAAAAAAAAAAAACATCAGACTTATTTCTAAGCAATGTGACCGTTCTATGAGGCTAGATAGGAGCAGGAAGCCACACAATAAGAGAACGGATCTTCTCAATGCGAGAAGACATGGCAAGGCTGGTTGTATCACATTTAATGAGAGTTGCATCTGTAAAATGCCGCAGAAAAACAGAAATAGGTCTGCTCCAATAACAACATGCCCGACTTCTACTCGATAGGAAACAGGTAGCCACTAAAGTGGCACAGACAATTCATTGTTGTTACTTGTATGTCGTTACGGTGAAAGTCGGCGACCATGGAATGGCTATTCTAGTGCTCGGTTGTTCTTGCATACCATTTCTTTATAAGGTCGTGCCATTATATTTGCAACATCAGTAGCTCACAAAGGCAGCTGTGCATATGTGTAATTTCTACGGTGGTCTTGTTCAGCTCAGCCATCTTTTTTATTTGTTTGCCATAGCTAACTTGTAATAAAATTCTATTTGACACCAGCAAAAAGATAACTCAATAAAGCTGAATTTAGTTCAGCACATAAGGCATCATATTTTCTTCAAAACACCAACGAAGAACATGCGAACACTGCTTTTATACTTTTGTTTAAGGTGCACAACATGCATTTCGCCTGTAGTATCTCAAGCGGCACTGCAGGTGCATGCTCTGGCAAAAGTTTTAGTTCCGTTGCAACTGAAAGTGGAGAACTTACCAGATCGCGCTCATGAGCTATGTGTGTTTACTACAAAAAGCTGTGACCCATATTTGGCTGATTAAAACTGGCTGAGATGTTTTGTACTGTGATGAGACATGTTGTTTTCCTCTTCAGATTCTTAATACTCTTGGTATACTATACTTAAGAGCATAAACGCTAGTCTTATAGTATAAAAATACAATCACTACTATTAACACTTATTAATGCTTTTCTGCATCATATATACGCTAGGTAATAAGCATTTCACTGAAGCGGACTCTGATGTAAATTCAATCCAATATGTGCGGAAAATTCACTGAAACGTTGTATAGTCAGACATTCTGCCCACGGTGCCACCACGATGCCCAAGGATTAGGCGGAGCAGAGAGCTTCAGCTGCTACTGGAAGCATTTGAACTACTGAGCGAAGTAACAGCCAGATTGGAAAAACAGTGCATTATGTTGTTGCTCAAATGCCGCACCCATACAATAACCTGATTCAATTTTCCAACTCCGGAATTAGGCTTGCATACCAGGAATGAAATTCCACACAAAATCCTTTAGCATTTATTGAAGCCCTATGTCAGCGGTACACGGAAGGAACAAGTCAAGAATATTTGACTTCAGATTTTAGGAAGATGTGTGCGCAATTAATGCATCAGCAACTGACAGAAGAATAGTTAGTGGATGGGATGAAAAATATAGTTTGGAGAGGTTTTCTCTTGAACATCTTCCTTGCCTTGTAGCAGTTTTTCGAAGCTATTAGGTCGTCTTTTAATGAGAAAGAATGCTTCTCTTAGAGACCAGAGGAAAATATGTCAAGTGTAACACCTGTAAAAAAATTCCTTCCAGCTTAGCCAAACCTACGGAACAGTAGTAGAGGGGCGTCTCTGTATACGTTTACCCTGCTTTAATCGAAGATTCTCGATGTCATAGCAGCTCAGTCATAGCCTTCGATGCGCGTTAACATTGTCAGAACACGTCTCTCAGCTGTCATCTGCATGAACGGAGGTAGGATTAAACCACATACATTTCTAAATTTTAAGGTCACCGCGGTCATGTCAGCGGACGTTTAAGAGCCCCATGCGGTAGGACTTTCCGTATCTTCCACTACGGCATCTCTCATAGCCTGAGCCGCATTGGCGCGTTAGAGGCCATACACCAAACCAAAGCAGTCCACAACGCGAACTTCTGCCCACTTTGGCTAACACCCGTTGTCAAGCTTTTGGATTGTTCATTTTCTGCATGTACTTTCACAAGAATTTTATAAAGCCGCCATAGCTTTTCAAAGTCAAAAGCTTGCATTGCCGTCATTGCGTTGTCATGGTATATTGCTTGGTAAACTCATAGGGAGAAAGAAAAGAAAAAAGGCTCAGTTTAGAAATATTTTTAATCTAGCAATTTGCTAGGATGTTTAAAAAATGTCTTTGTCTGTGAAAAATAGTGTGTGACGCAATAGAACGAATCTCTCAGCCCAATTCCTAACCATACCTACATCACAATCAGTCCGGAAAGTACGGCTACTTTGTTTGGTGGTGACAGTCGCCATATTAAGACGCTTTGGGAGCACGGACCATTTGAGAAACAGGGACTCATATAGGTCGTATTTTAGCAACAATTCGTCTGATCCTTTTGGACCACTTCATTAGTCCTGAGTGCATCGCTTAACATAGTTACGCGAGGTTCAAAAGCTAACACGTAACACGGTGAAGGCTTTCATTTCACAGCAGTAGCACCCCAAATGAACGAAAATCTGCCATGCAATGCCAATGTATGTGCGCACTCGTTCTTAAGAGCCACACCAGTACCAAGTACAAGAGATGTCTGCAAAGACTAAGGGCATATGAAGTAATTCAGTACGACAGCGTCTCATGAGAGACCACCGGCCAAATTCATCAAGAGAGCATACATCTCTGTAGCTCCTGTTTTTCAAGCCTGGCATGAAAGACACAGCGGAGCATTGACTGCAGTTACTGCGCAAGCAGCAGTCTCAGTGGTTACCACAAAGACTCCTTTCGTGCAAGAGCTAACGCGTTCTCTAGCAGAACCCGAGAAAATACAAACCTAAACCAAAACGGCAGACATTGCGGGAAGCAAGAAAGAGTCTAAAACGGCAGTACGCGTGTGTTTCATGTTTCAGCAAGAGGGATATGGTGCCACTGATCTTCGCAGGCGGAAAAGGACGCGTTTCGTTTACTCCAGCGATTGGGAATAAGCCTGCGTGCGCCATGTCCGGGGCGATCGTGTTTGCTTTAGGACTTGGGGCTTTCCTCATCGTATTGCCACATTCGAGGCCTGTTTCTACTGACACGAAGTTGGCGATCAAATTATAGATGTCTCACAAAGCATCTCGTCAGTTACATTTAAGGTTACAGAACACTGCTGCTTGGAGTTCAGCTATACGTTTACAGTATCGAAGGTTACTTCACCAGTTGGACGATTAGCTCTCTCTTGACTGCGATACGTCGGCCCCGGATTGTGAAACACACATAATTCTCCTTGTCTACTGTGAGGATGATGGTAGCGATAATAATGAAGCTGCAATTAGTGTTAATGATAAAGATGGCAGTAGCAATAATAATGACAGTGCATTAAGTTGATAACGATACACAAGTGATGCACCGTGTGCACTAGCAATGCTCAGACTTTCGCATTTCAGCAGTGTAGACTCCACATTGCTCTCGGAATTTTTTATCACTTTTT
Source organism: Amblyomma maculatum (assembly GCF_055883805.1). Lineage (NCBI taxonomy): Eukaryota > Metazoa > Arthropoda > Arachnida > Ixodida > Ixodidae > Amblyomma > Amblyomma maculatum. The sequence continues at coordinate 70,648,867 of NC_139345.1, forward strand.
TTTATTGAAACGTATCCGTACTAAAATACTGCAAGCTACTAAGAATGAGGGGACGGAAATAACAAGGATATTCGATACTTAAGTGCGACCCTCATGCAGAATAGGAGCCTGTTCCTACTTAAAGATTCTTGTACAGTAGATTGGTCTATATTTATTGTACTTAAGGCTGTAATCGTCAGTTTGTTTTTATTTCGCTATACGTTATCAAGCAACTCTATTCTGCTAGGGTCTTAGCTAGACGTTTTATTGCCTATTAGCCTTACCGTCTCGAGCCCAGAGGAGAGGTCTGTGAGGGGGCTTTATTTCGATTGTTTACACTGAAGATATTCATTAAGTATAAGTAGCGCTGCAATCGGGCGTAGATTACGACTGTTAAGCCCTCGTCTGTGATAATGCTGACTGGCCGCAGTCACCAGTATCAACGCCTGTGGGATGCATGCTTACTGTCTAAGGAGAGCGCCTAAAGTTAATGAAAACGCTTTGTAGTATTCGGATGAAAAACAAAGAATCATTGAAAAGTTTGCGACTTCCGGCCTGGGAGTACGAACGCCTGCCTTGCATGCGAGACCTCACACGACCGCCACCCGTCTCCAGGACTCGAGTAGCGAACTCAATCTTTGCCAGGTCTTAGTATAGCATGGCTGCACGTCGAGGAAGTCACAATTATGCCTCAGGTTTAATGCTGGATTGTTCAAGATAAGCAATGCTTTATGAAATTAGGACATGACGCTGAAATGTAAAAATATAGAGGGTTTTCTTTGCTGCTCCAACTGGCCAGTAACGCGATTTCGAGGTGTGACTACTCTGAAGTGGAATTTAAAGACATATGTTGTTCGCGGTCTTTTATCTCGCTGTGCCGTGTTGACATTTTGTGTCATGCCGCCCTTCTTCACCTTTAGGAAATAAGCTTGTCTATCGCTCGTCTAGTCTCTTCGTTTTGCGCGTCTGCATTTCGAGGTCTTATTTAACGACCGTCAAACACTAATGTTTTGAATAAACAACTATGACTGCAAAAGTATAAAACAAAAAGAGAAAAAATGAAGCACCAGGGTTTTAAATGCAACTAGGGTTACGTCGAGGAAATATTTTTCGTATGTGTAAGGGGCATCGAGGCAGCATTGACATCTACTAGGCACGTTCAAACCTTCAAGCTAATTCAAACCTGCAATGGCATCGATTCCTTACCTAGCTGAAAGAGGCCGTCTCTCCGAAAATGCCACGAACACGCGACCATCGCCGTTGTGACTGCCTTTCAAATGCGTGCTTCTCTAAGCAATTCTCCATTCTATTCTGACAGCGGGCAACCAATTGAATGACACTGCACGGATTTTCCGTCTCTCTGACGTACAAAAATGCCCGCAGCAGTTCTGTCGAGCTTTTGTTTTACCATGACGTTGTTGGGACAACATTGAAATTTGCCTGGTTTTCAGCACTGCCAACTGGCTCTTATCTAGGTGCATGCATGTTCCTTCCCGGAAATTCGACGATCTTGACAGCAGTAGAATGCACGTTATGGTGGCCTCGTCTCATGCAGTCCAGGTAATGTAAGCGCCGAGTAAATCCTTATTTTTTTTTTTTGTTCGGCAATTCTTTTTGGTGGCTTTTTATTCAATAAAGAAAAACAATCCCGCAATAGCCGAGTGGTCTATCATCGAGAGAAGCGAAGTTATACCTAGATTGGTGGCGCAAATGGTTCGATCGCCAGTCAGGATTATGATATGCGATTTTCTTTTACCTGCATACTGTTGAGAGCGCAAATTTCGAAACTGTAGTATATGTTGGACAGAAGGTCGGCTGTACGCGCAACCCCATGTTAGGAGAAATGTCTAATCAGTAAGCTGTTTTTTAACGATGTTTGTTAGTAATTTTCCTGGAATGGAAGATAACCGCAGTTCACTCTTAATAACATCATTAGACAGTAATTTCTTCCAGAACATGACTGAAGTCTCCGTCCTTTTTGACATACGTTAGCCTCTTCTCTGACGGACAGTGGTGTACAACAATGCAGCGGGCAATTTGTAGAATTGAAAGCAACAGCGAATTTTGATGTTGCCTCTTGCGCGTTGTGCCTTCCAATCTTTACTAAAGAAAAGATTGACAGCCAACAATACAGAAAGAGGGATAGTGAATGAATCGTACTGGAGATTTTGCGCTTATATAATTCAGACAGGACAGCGCTTGGACATTAAAGGGCTACTAAGAAATAATCTGGCTTTCAGAAACTATCAAGCGCCCTACCAGCACTGTTGCCGGGGTCGACGCCGGTAGTGTTTAGTTATTTCGGAATTATTACCAGCGTTAGAGCCGCGTATACAATAAGAAATCGAAAATCGCTTAGTGACCTCCAAGAATAGCACAATATAGGAAAACTGCACTACTGAGATAAGAACACAGCTGGTGTTACAACATAAACTATTTCCTATTCTGAGCATTTTGTTCATCAGCGTGAAGGACGTGCGCAAAACAATGTCAATTCACACAATGTGACTCATTGCGATCTCATGGGACTCCATGACCACTTACTTCGGAGCGGCATGTAAAATTGCGATAAAACAAAATGAGGGCTGATGTAGTGTATTTCGTACAAACGCGAATTAGATCCCTAGAGCCTAGCTGCTACGGGATGATGTATACGGCTCGTTCAGTCGGAAAGGGCTCACTGCCGCCCTAACTCAATATGAACAAAAACATGGAGGAATAAATACATCATTTATTTCGGTACTGAAATTATGACGCGACCATTCTTTGGGAAGCATTCATGGTGGTGTCATATGTACCATTTCACTTGCAATTCGACATCCACCTGATAATCATATTGCAAGATAGTTTGAATAGGGATTGAAACCGGTGACATATGTACCTTCAATTATATACCCCTCATTGTAAGTTTAAGCGTTCGCTTAGGAATGAGATAGATAATGCGCATTTCTTCCACCTAAAACCAAACCAAATAAAGACAGTCAACACTTTTCCAAACCGTTTGCCAGTGTCTAAATGCCCAAATATTGCGGAGAAAAAAAAAAAAAAGGGTGTTGACGGCACTAACACATCAGCTTTTAAGACGAAGCTAAAGTTTCGTCCTAATTTCTCACTGCGGTTTTACTTTCTGATCACACATACTGATTAGCATTCACTTGCAAGCTACAACATTCTTAAATATCCACGCGACATAGATATAAAGCCCCGCTTTATTAAGCAGAACTAACGTGCCTGCTTATCTTTGAATTAACACGTCTGATCCGATCCAAGAGTCTGGGAGAGGGGATCACTGTTTTAAAAGTACTGCCTAGATAAGCGGTTACGATCAACTCGGCCATGCCACGCGATCTGATGACGTCACGTAAACAACTGACAAATTAGGGCCTCGCCATGTTTCCTGAATGCTTTACATTTGCCACAGACATGCTCGAGAGATGGAACGAACAATCAAGCATCAGGGAAGTGCGCAAGCAGGGTTCTTCGCGCTATCCACCAAAATTCACAGGGCAGCATAATTGCATTATGTGCTACACAGTGCGAAATAATTAGAAGGTTCGCTTCGGTTAATGCATTTGCCATATGTTTTGTTTCTATATTTCGAGGTTATGTTTCGGTCCTCTACATTTCGGTCTGCCCACTACCCGGCATATCTTGATAAATTCTAAGCTGTGGGCTATATGTCTCCTCAAAGGTGTCTAGAGGGTGAGCCATAGCGTAGTACAGATATGTCGCTAAGTATAGTTCCCACTTCCAGTACATTGACGTCTTTTCACTCCAAACAATCAGTTCAGGTTTTGTCAATTGTTCTCTGGTGACGTTACGTCCGTTTAGTAAATCACGTCGGGTGATGTTATTTTACAACAGAGAGGTAGAGAATTTTATGACAGGAAAATATATTTTTTTTCCGATGAGGCCTCCAATATTATGAAATAAGAAAGTCCACGTTGGTCACTCCTCGCCCTCCAAACCCAGAGTGCCACAGATGCAACCTGCCCCTATATCAAAGCAGCTGCGGAGCGTCGCAAAGATATAAGACTGCCTCTCTACTTTTTACAATGATGATAATTTAACTTTTTCAATCAGCAAACAAACCTGCATATCTACAGATATTCGTATTCCGAAAATCACGGTCATAAAGCCTACCGGAAAAAAATCCTTAATGTTGCGCAATGTGACATTTTCGCATAGTTCCATTGCGTTCGCGTATTGGACATAGCGTCTCAAACCTGCCTCGTGTCATAACTGATATAAAATATTTTTCTTATCTCTGACTCGAGGTTATGCAATAATAAATATGACTTTAATAAAGAGTGCTTTTGAAAAAGTATTTTGTGTTCTATAAATTTTTAAACTACGCAACTATTCGTTTAGGGCAAAAAGAAGACGATTGCATGATTCCTGTACCGAGTACAGCTTTAATATGTGTAGCGTTGATATTCGCTGTTTCGCAATACAGGCGCACTCAAATAATGGGCTAATGATTGCACTTATCTGCGCGTCTTTCGTTAAAATTTTTCGAGTCTGTTGGTGGGTCTTCACTGTTTGGAGGGCTCCGCTTCTTCACAGACAGTTTTCTTGTTCAGCTCTATTTATAATCTTTACCAAAAGAGTTTTTTATGAGCCTTCTCTCTCTTCAAAATTCTGTAAAAATAGCTTTTTTTTTCTTGGCTGTGTTAGCTACAAACACTAGCTAAGAATTGTGACCAGTTAAAGAATACCAGAGAAAGCAAAACTTACACGAAGCCTGACGTCTGCTTGCATTGAGGTGTTATAAATGCTTAAACTGCACCAACTTGCCGTATTGTCTGCTCTGCCGAAGTTCGAGCTGTTCCATTCTTTTGTTAAAAAAAAAAAAGACTGCCTTTTTCGACGTTGATAAACGATTTGCTTTGACAACTATGGGGTGGAACAGAAAAACTGTCAATGAAAAAATCGTCGATATACCTTGTTATTCCGCCCTGAACCTTCATTAGCTTAATTATAACCTTCATCGTTAGGACGTTATACGCTGATACGCTTCACCTTTTCCTCAGCTGAGCACCATATTTCTTTTTTCAGGACTAAATTCGAACACTGCGCATGCTAGGCCCTCGTATAGTAGGCAGCTATTCGCCACACGGAAACGCTTTCGTGAAAGCAAACTGTCTAGCGGGTCAGCAGCAAGTAATATACAAATAATTCAACGAAATTCTCGTTTTCTGTTATGCACTCCTCTCGAATGAGTTTTCGGGCCACTAATAGCGAGTTGAAAACCTATCAAGAACACTTATCACTGCATTTTGTGTGAGTGAGGCACCATGGGCATGCTCCGATTAACGTCAAAATTCTGCATCAAGCAACTGTCAAACATTATCATAAACCAGATGTACAGAGATGCTACGATTAGCCTGGTGTGGTAATGCGAGAGGCTGCGAACCGGAATAAGCTGCGCTTACTCCCGACTTCCTGGCTCTTGTGGGCTGCATTTGTTTAGGGTTCCGTGATGCAGACCGACAGGAAAAACGGCAAAGGAGTAAAAGCGAACAAATACTGAAACCAAAGTTGTTTGCAGAGTTTATCCTAGAACGATTAGTTTGAAGACGTGTTCCCCGCATTGTGGGCCTTGGTGCAGTGAAAACGCTCTGTGAACGACGAGCGAGAAAAATTAAGGCAAAAACTTTTTGCACCCTGAAGAAAAAACCATTTGCAGACCCACGCGCTAATCTTGCATTCGCGTGCAAGTTCACGCGTGCAACAAAACATGAAGAAGCAAATCAAAAAGCCTGGAAGCATTTTCACATTTAAGATATTGAAACAGTCTTAGGTGATTTACAAACAGGGTGCCGTGAATGGTGGGGTAAACATTTACAGCGATTTGCTATAGTGGCTTTCAGCCTACTTTATGTATAGTAATGTTTTTTCCGTGTCAGTAGAATAGTTCACATTATAAAGAATATTTTTGATAGCTCGTCCATTCAAGGAGCACGTGGAACAGCATAGTTCTCTGCTGCTGTCAGGTAGCATTCTGTAGATGTGGCCTAATAGAGATGAAATGTGCTTAATATATTCTGAGAATAAAAACATTACAATATTCCCTAGGAATGGCACTACAGCTGTTTAACTCTTCGTATACTATTTTGTTATTGGAAATCAGAGGCGGGAACGCACATTTTGCATGCAAGCGAAGTTTGAAAGTAAAAGAAACTCGCATTTCTGCGGCCAAGTAATTTTTACATGTAACAGTCTTACCGCAGCTTGGATAAGAAAAGCTGAAACACACTCTTCATTAGCAAAGGCCTTGAAACAAGCGATCACCTGATGCACCTATAGGAGCTTCTGGTTTGAGAACGAACGTAATAATTTGCTCGAGCGGCATGTTTCTAAATGCCACTAGCACGATCCTAATATTAACTAATAGATTACTAGATTTGAACGGAACTATGTAAATTGTTTTAATAACTAGATCCAAGGAATACAGAGAGACAGTTTCGATAGTAAAAATGTTCAATAACGAGTTGCAGCGGCTTTTGTGAAGCGCGTTTGGTTTTATTAATTTTTAATATGAATTACTACAACTTGACTAAGAAATGTAGTAGAATTTCAAACTTGGCGTTGCATGACGGTAAGCAATTAGCCGAAAAGCACTCTGCTCTCACTAAAGGCAGCAAATGTTATAAGTAACAATACCGAAAAAAAAAAAAAACGTGTACACAAGCTCGAAGGAACAGTTGGAAAATTCGCATTATGGAAGCAGCAGTTCAAAGCCCCTATAAATGAAGTACCACCTTTGTAAAAACAAATACAAAATAACCTGCGGTATGCATTTCATTAGAGTCTCGAAAATCAAGTGCGACCAGTCCACTATTAGACATATGATGCCAGTCATATTAATTCGTAAGGGCTGGTAATATTTCACCGTATTATTGCGGCACTACGAAACTCGCATTTCGTTAACACTGTCTCTATTATACGGAATGTAATACATCCCTTTAACGAAAAGTATTTTGTCAGTGAGCTTCTCTTTCTTTTATTTTGGAAAGATAAGTGCCATTTTATGAGCCACATAAACTATAGTGTCATGCTACATATATGCTTTAGCAGTGAGACTACGTTTTTACGTTCTCAAATTCCACTTTACATTAGCCTTCTTGCCTTTTTCACGGCAGGAGGTGCAAATATGTGACTGCCTTCAAGTGCCGACAAACGGAACATGGCGCGCCTACGGAACATATCTTTTGCGCGCTAAATTCTACCTAATTACCACATGAACCATTACACGCATTTTAGACCGCAGCTTATTGGAGCCCATTCCTGCATTTCATGACGTCACCGTTGTCTCTTGTAACAAGCTCCATAAATGAATAAAAAAAAATAAATCTGCCTCCCACGAAAAACTTAACCTCCATCCCTTGGATCCAAAGCCACGCGCTTTAACTAACTGCGCCAATCACGGGATCGTGATACACACATCATAATTCTTGTTGTCTACCGTGAGGATGAATATAGCAGTGACAATGACGCAGCAATCGGTGATAATAATAATGATGACAGTAACAATGATAATGACGGTGCATTTAGTTGATAATGTTAATAAAAGCAAACATCCGCGTCCGCAGCAGTTGTGAGTAATTGAGAAGTAGTAGAGGTTAATGACTGGTGTTAATCGATAGAGAGAGACGTAAGGTTTTGCCGAAAAACTAATTAGACCAAGAAGTTAATTATGTAATTATTTACACGCAAAAATGTAACAGTTGTCCTCAGCAGTTGTGAGTAATTGACAAGTGGTAGTGGTTAATGAGCCCTGTGAATCGATAGAGGGTTACGTAATGTTATGTCCAAAAATAATTAAACTACTAAATTATTAGTTAATTAATTTAGAGACAAACACACAGAATCGTAGCCGCAGCAGTTGTGAGCTGATATGTGGTAGAGGTTAATGAGTGGGGCCAATCGATAGAGGGGGACGTAATGTGTCCGAAAAAAATATTAGGCCAATCCATCTATCCATTCCATCAATCTGTCGATTCGTCCGTGCGTCCGTGCGTCCGTGCGTCCGTCCGTCCGTGCGCCCGTGCGTCCGTCCGTCCGTCCGTCCGTCCATCCATCCATCCATCCATCCATCCATCCATCCATCCATCCATCCATCCATCCATCCATCCATCCATCCATCCATCCATCCATCCATCCATCCATCCGTCCATCCGTCCGTCCGTCCGTCCGTCCGTCCGTCCATCCATCCATCCATTCATCCATACATCCATACATCCATCCATACATACATACACACATCCATCCATACATACATACATACATACATACATACATACATACATACATACATACATACATACGTACGTACGTACGTACGTACGTACGTACGTACATACATACATACATACATACATACATACATACATACATACATACATACATACATACATACATACATACATACATACATACATACATACATACATACATACATACATACATACATACATACATACATACATACATACATACATACATACATACATACATACATACATACATACATACATACATACATTCATACATACATACATACATACATACATACATACATACATACATACATACATATATACATACATACATACATACATACATACATACATACATACATACATACATACATACATACATACATACATACATACATACATACATACATACATACATACATACATACATACATACATACATACATACATACATACATACATACATACATACATACATGCAGCGCTATTCAACGATGCTTTGTTGAACATGGTGCACAAAATATACTTTTCATTTGTCATAGCTGGGTGTCTGTTTTCTAATTTTTTAGTCGTTGGTTCGAGATACATGAAACCGCTCGTACATATTTAGCAAATATATTCAGCGCTGTGCATGAGACAACTTATTGAATTGTAGATTAACACACAAACGGGAGAAAACAAATGCAGAGGCTACACGAACACTTTTTCTTCCGGTTGTCCCATTTTTGCGCTAATATATAAGAATGGAGTATTAACAGCCTAACTTGACATGGTGACATAATATCTGTTTTTTAAGAACAGCCGTTCTCACTGAAAAAAACGACCATGGCGTTGTGTTTAGTGTTTCTTGGCCTTGCAGAGAGGTCTGTAAGCGGATTAAAGCTTCGAGCCTGCTTTTTCTGAGCAACTGTAGGTCGCTGCGTGATTATTGTGTATACAGAATTGTTTAACGGCTCAAGTGAGCTTGGATTATACTCGATAAGCATTAATTTCGTCTTCTTGTAATAGTCCGTTGCGTTTTGACGTAAACGCTGCATTCAAGCATCCGTCGGAACCTGTCGGGGTACTGGATCATCGCGACCAAATGTCGCCGTTGGCGACACATCGCAAAAACAGTTTGGATTGGTTTGTGGGGTTCAACGTCCCAAAGCAACTAAGGCTGTGAGAAAAATGGTTCAACGGTCGTACGATGAATGGCTAAAGGGATCATGACACTGCACTGTAACTTCCGTAATTGGGCACCTGCTACGTTTGTGTGACGCTGACGTAAGCGGACGTCACTGTAGGGCAAGACCGGCTTCTGTATTTCAACGACCAAATTGTAAGCCTCTTGTATTTGTACATTCACGTAGAGGATTCGGGACACCCAAAATATCACTTTTATTGGATGAAAGGCCGAGTGGCTGGGCAGTTTTTTTTTTTCTTTTTCCATACAACAGCAAGAACTTAGCATTCATAGTGTAGTATTCATGTAGTATATAATTTGCAAACAGACTCGGTTTATACTGGAACACGACGGCGAAAGAGATTCACTGACATTCACGTAAGGAAGTCAGTTTGAAGCGCCTGGAGAAAGGCAAGTAAAAGGGTAATTTTATGTTTAGTTTCCAAGAACACTCTGTATATCGTTACGTTTAGCTTTGTACACGCCGCCTTAAGTGCGTTTCGCTTTTGGAAAACTGGACAAAGCTGATGCTCTCCAACGTTCTTTCGCCTTTGAACCGCCATCATGTCGCGATCCCGGCGCGCTTTGATGTTAAGTAGCTGGCTAAGTAGACACCCATTAAGAGGTCCAGATTCTTTCCGGATAGCCTTCGTGATTCGGGTCCTCCACTCGCATAGGGCTCCAGGCATGGTAAATATTTCCTTAGTGGCTGCCGTTTGTGACAACGTTACGTTAAAAAGGCAATACTCACTGCAGAGCCCTGTACACGCTGAGACAAGCGGGAAGTGCGAGCTACCTTGTGTGGAAAAAAATGACGAAAGAACCAGCTGTGTAACTGTGCTAAACGCTACGTTTAGCTGCAAGCATATACTGATAAAGATCAATGCAATTTCATGGGCGTCGCTGTAGTTTCAACCTAACACTCCGAATAAATGTTTTGCGCCGTTATGGTCAGCTGTTCTTCGGAAAAACTAATGGTGTAAATGAAAGAAGCTGTTGGTCGTCTAAGCGAATTAACACACAAGGAATGCGACTTTTCCGGGCTTAGTTGAGTGGATTTACATGGATGGGTTGCTTAAGCGTTCACACTTGGACATATAAAGACAAATAGGAGCCGCTAATAGGACAAGCGATGTATGCCAGCTGTTTGTATCTACACATCTGTTCGAGATCTTTGAGCTAGCTCAGATCTCCAAAAACACAACCATGCCTTCAAATATGATCGCAAGGAAGGCTTACCACACGCTAACAAATGAGAGGGCGTGTGCCGAATAGAAGTTTTTTTGTTGTTGTTGTTGTTGATAAAAGGAGAGTGGTGCCATCTAGATTGGTGAGCCAACGATAACGTTAGAATTACCAGCTGGATCGGAGAATACCCACGGATTTGTGAAGTCAGCATGACACTTGAGAAAAAATGTATAAGAATCGAGCACAGGTTGTAGGCCACTGAACAATATCTGTTCTGGCTGATTTCTGGGTTGCTACTGAAGCGTCGAAGTGGATATGTTGTTTTAAGGTATGTCGGTGCGCATGGCAACGTGGACTCTAGGAAGCACGATAACGGCGACAACGGTGTAAAGCGCCTTCTGATGGCAGCCAATTAAACACCGAAGCATGTTCCGGGAGTTGACACATATTAAACGTAGAAAGGGCAAGCTAGGAAGGGCAGTAGTTAGTTCTCTGTAGTTCTGCATGTACCTATTCTTGCATCTGTATGAATCACGATGGAGCCCCGGGGCTAGTAATTGAGTCGCGAAGAAACGCCGCCACATGGGTTTATAACAATTAACGTATATCTGTTGGACTGTAATTACTTAGTAGAACAAAATGATAAGAGGAAGAACCGGTGAAGCGGCAGAATGATGTGCGCCGAAGCGTAAGCCCTGAGTGCTGGCGTTTTGCGCAAAATGTGGCACTTCGGTAACCGTCACAGCTACAGCTGTAGCGAATCAACCATTTCACTCACCCTGGAGTTATATTTGTTTCGATGTGCCACCCTGAAAGTTCTTATCTTCCCATTGTGGGCCCACTTGCGTTCTTGCTTATAAAGTTTCTGCGATCCGCAGTCATTTCCTTTAGGCACGCTTATGTTTGTTAAGCGGGATGTGCATTCTCCTTCCGAATACGTAGTTCTTTGGCAATTGCGCTGCGACGAACAAATTTTACCACGGTGTTTAAGGTTACTGCCGTTTTTGCAAGCTGAGCTTCAAAACGAAACATTTTTACCCTTTATAATGCCTGCGGCAGTTGACGGTTTTCAAGGGCCCATTTGAATTGAAATTTTTACATGGAACGAACGACCCTCGGTTTCTTCTCGGGGATACGCCTCAAGACATCTAGGCAGCGTTAATGTATTGTTGTCTCAATCGGGAGAACAACCAGGTAGCTGATCATTGTAGCACATTGTTTTCATAACTAACCAATAACAACAAAGATGAAGACTCCCATTTGTTTTGCAAGGATCAAAAACAATCAGTTAAGCATTGTTCTCTAGATATGTTACGAGGCAGTATCCAATCTTTTTAATTATCACCATGAAATTAAAGAAACGAACACACAATAGTCACTTGCAGTCGTCAAAGTTAGTTCTCCTTCACGTAGTCTCCCTGCTGAGTCACACTAGTTTGCCAGCGTTTCTCATCTGTATGAAGCCCTTCTTGTAGAAGGCCTCCGCTTTGCTCGAAAACCCTTGTCCTATTTCGAAAATGACATTATCTCTGTCGTCAAGTCACCAACGATGAAGTGGTGTCTTCATTTCGGCAAAGTGGAGAATGTCGCTTGGCGCAAGCTCGTTACGACTAAGGTCACCATCATCAGGCGAACAAGGTGCATGCTCGAAACGTTCATAGCCTAATTGGTGGGCGGTAACAACCAATGCTTGGGCCATGTGGATGGGTGCATTGTCGGCCTGGAGATGGACGCCTTTGCTATCATGCGACGAGGTTTTCGTAGGGAGCGCTAAATTGGCTACTTTCTCGCCATTTCGCCGTGTCTGACCGTGAGGAAAAGAAGACG